>NC_066375.1:10565833-10875555 GCF_013377495.2 Cygnus atratus | reverse complement strand
CTTTCACAGAAAACTCACAAGTTGGGGAGGAGAGGAGAGGGATCCATTGATGCAACAAGGCAACACGTGCCATGTGCATAACACTTAGTAAACCAGGTGGCCAACTGATAAAATATTGCTGTAGTATGACATGCTTCTGCATATATATCTATTGTTAGTAAATAATATAAAAACTTCAAAAATGCTATTAAAAATCTTAGTTTGTTACAATGGTGGGATGCTTTTAGCCATGGAGTTTTGAAAGCATTTTAGCTGTGTAAGTGTTGACGAACTGAATGCTGTACATTTCTCCATTTCTATCTTCTTCAGAAACACAAGTGGTAGCTACATTTCTGACTCTTGATCTGTATTTTACAAACTTTTTTATGTCACTGTAAATACGTTCAAGACCCTGCACCTTATGCAGAGAATGTTTACGGTTTTTTAAGAAAAAAGATTTTTGGCTTTTTCAGTAAGCTGCTCAGACCTTGTTATGTTGAAATAAAAGCAGTCTCTGTTAGAAAGGGGCTTTTTTTCTTTGCCCTTGACCACTTCCTCCGTACGTCAGGCTCCCTCCTGGTTGATGGCTGGCAGCTCCTGGATGGCTCGCACCCTTTTGGAATAGAGCGTAGAGGTACTTTGAGAAAGGAGTTTTTGAAAACTTGTTTTGGGTGGGTGGGGGTGAGCTTTGTATGCTCTGCAACAACATAATGTACGCTCTGCAACAACAAAACCTTCCAACCCCCTAGATGTTGGTGGTCTGCCTTGCAAGCTCTAGGAAGTCTTTGCGTTAAACTTTTCAGCAGCTGTGCTTCTGTCTTCTCCCAAAGAAGATGAATGTCCTACTATTATATCTGCAGCTACAAACACTTTTGTTGGTTAATGACTGTATATACAAGTCTGCCTGCTTTAAGACTTTCATTTTCATCAAGTGTTTTTGATTGTTCTGCTCTGCAAACGGCTCTCCTCTTCCATATTTCATTTAGATACTCCGTAGCCGCATGTGTGTTGCTCTTGTTCCTAGGAGATGGAGCTATAGCTCTCCTTCCACGGGAGACATATACATGCCACCGAGCCTCCAAAATTCAAATAGTTGGAAGAAGAGATGTGTTAACCAGCGGGCTTCTTTCTGTGGACTTGGAAACTTTTAATAAACGTGTCGACTGGACTCTCCATGAAGAAGTATGTTTCTGTCCTTCAAGCAGGACCACTTGTTGGGTATTTATCCGGTAGAACTCTGTATTTGTATATTTTACAGACGATGACCATTTGATCAGAGCCATGGGGCAAACAGAGAACTTAAAATCCTGACTCCTGCCTTAAAACTCGTAGTTCATCTTGAGCTCCAAAAATTCTGCACCTGCTTGTTTCAAAGTCCCTTTTTCCTTAGGAAATTTGAATCCAGTTAAAGGCTGGAGACGATTTAAGGAAATTTAAATCAAATTAAATTTTAGCTGATGTCTTTATTAAAATAACTAACTGGTCTTGTATTAAAAACTCTGTTTGTGCCTCTCAAGTCCAGGGAATGTTTAAAAAGTGGAGGTGGCTTTTGAGCAATGATTGAAATTACTGCGTTAGCTGGAGATTTGTAAGCCACTTGCTTTCATATGTTCTGAGCAAGAGACTTAGGTTTGTGTCCTCTCTGCCTCATGGTAATGGCTTTCAAAGATGGCTGGTACCATCAAATTTGTACTTCTTGAATAAATATCTTCATTTTTATGGTAAAAACCTTTTGTACGCAGTTTGTTTGTGTGTGCCACGTAACAAAGAAACATTCATGTTGCGTAGGATACAGTGCTAGATTTGGTACTGACACAAAAAATACACAGCTCCAGCACACAGTGAAACAAGGACGAGGGAATCCCAGTGACGTGATCGTTTTTTCCCCCCCCGTAACTTTTATAAAATCTTTTAGAATCAAATATACAACTGTGTAAGACATGGCTTTTAACTTTTTCCCCCCTTCCTGGCTCATTCAGCCAATGAAGAGTTCTAGGCCTATATAAAGATGCTGTGAACATCAGGTAACTTTTAAAATGCATTCTGTATTTTTACGTTGTACCTCTGTTTCTTGGCTGACATATCGCAGTAGTGTGTGCACATATTTTTAATCAACTGCAAAGCACAAGTAGGTTGTCTTTAGACTGTTAAATTATTTGATTTTTTTTAACCTAGGGAAGATCTTTTACCGTTAAGAGCAAACCGTCATGATCTTCTATGAGTTGGAAATGCTGTACAAAATCTCCTGTATTTAAAACAATAAAAAAAAAGTTTCTTTTTTCCTGCCTTTAAAAATAAAAGTAATACTGGAAATGCCATGTCTTAAGAACTAAATTCAGTGTTGTTTTTCTTTTTGAATTTCTTAAATAGGGCATTTAATTCTGAGCTGGAATTCCACGACTTTTTCATTACCATCTGATACCCTAGAGCCATGTTTTTGTGGTTGTTTTGGTGTGTGCCAAAGCACCTTGCAAGTAAAGTGTGCGATCCGTGGAAATGCAGGGCCCTAAGGAAGGGTAGAGCAGCCTGGAGATGCCCTTGGGTACCTCATGGGAACCTCCTGTGTCCATGGCTCCTGCAAATGTGCCTCAGGCTCCTTGGTGAACAGGGAAAGTGCAAAATGATGGATCGGTGTAATTGTCCTGTAATTAAATTAACTGATGTGTTGTCTTAATTCAGGTCACTACTGCCTAGTCTTGATTAACTACCTAATGTATCAGAGGAGTATGAATATCTTTTTTGTAGTCTGCTTTGATCTAATGTTGTCACAACCAAGACTTTCGATTTTTTTTTTTTAATATTTATTTAAGTCTTAGGATATTTTCATTGTAGAATCCATGTGAATTATAAACTTGCCTGAATTTTTATATATATTTTTGTGTGTATATATATATATACACAATCCCTTTTATATATACACATATTCCCATTCTCAGAGCTGATGCCCTCAAACACCATGATTTATAAATAACGTGTGATCTTCCCTCTTCACCCGTCTTCTAGCTGAGCAGTGTGGTCTCTTGTGAAATAGCAGGAGGGATGTTCATCTTACGTTGCTGCATGTGTGCATGCACAGCCCCATGCACTCCAAGCTGTCTGTGGTGTCCAGAAGCTTGGTGTGTGAAATGAGCAGGGGAACACCAACCTGACTGTGAACCTAAGCAAAACCCCAACAGGAAGTGGACTTTGTGTCAAAAGTGCACGAGAAATTAAATTTTCCCAGTTGCTGCTGCAAGCAGTGAGGTTGGGTGTTTGTTCATACCCTGCAACGTATGAGCTTAGGGGAATATATGCTGATTTGTAGAGCAGTTATATAGACTATTTTGTTTCCCTTCTTTCTAGCATAGAATATAATTAATGTTTATAGTGTGACCGTATTCATAGTTAACTGAGCTGTATCTCACTGCACGAGGTTGCACAGCATGCTAGGGCCAGCGCAGCGTTTCTTCCCCCAGGTGGGTGCTCTGACATCCCTGCAGGCTGCGTGCCAAAGGCGAGCTGGCACCGTGCCCTGGTTTGGCAAATGCACCCATCCTGCTGCGTCTGGGCTCCTGCAACCTGGTGCTGCACTCGTAACTAGTGGTCAGCTCCAAAGGCATCACATCTGCTGCACGGAGGGACTGTCCTGACTGGACCTAATTTTGCTGCTGTTCGTACTGGGGCAGCTGCCTTGGTCAGTGCAGGAACTCCAGATGCCCCCCATGTGCTACAGGGAGAATCTGGCTGAGAGCTCATAAAAACACAGGGCATAAAGGTAAAATCCAGCTTTGCGAGGAGTGGCTCCTTGTGTTCTCTTTTCACAATCCCTGAAAGCGGGGCTTTCAGGCGCTCAGTTTATTTTCTCTGGAGTCGGAGCGGTTGTAAAGGTCTGGGAGCCAGGATGCTATGCTGCGGGCGTGCTCAAGCCTGGCTTCATGTGGGGTCAGTGGCTGAGCCTGGAGATGGGAATTTTCTGTTCTAATTAATCCCTTATGCTACAGCCTTGCAGCTTCATTAGGGGAGGTCTTTTAATGGCAGCGAGTTTGGAGGAGGCTGAATGGTGTGATGCCCTCGGTGTAAGGTGAGAGGGGAAATAAATTCACTGGGCTGCTGTGTCCAAAGCGTAAACAATCAACATTTAGCAAGAGAAACTGCCTCTCTTGCTTTCCCTCCATATGGGTTTAATTAGGTGGTTTAGTTAACACAGAAAACAGCATTTCCTTTAGTTGAGCTGTTCCCCATAAGAGCAGCGACAAGGACGCAGGGAAGCTGCCTGACCCCCAGGCACACACACCGAAGCAGAGAACACGGGAGAGGGAAGCTGACAACCCCAACTGGGTGCTGCGCTGGAGAGATGAGTCTGCCGAACCTCAAATCGGCCTTTCTTTGTGCTCATCTGCGTCTGAGCATCCCAAAACAGCCGGGGAGGAGGCTCCTCGCTAAGACAGTGTGTGATGGCACTGGGGGACAGGCAGAGATTGTCTCTCAAATGCCGAGAAGACCCCCCTGTTGTACAGGGCAGGGGGTAGCGCTGGTATCAGCTACTTCTGGGGAGAGTTGTGAAGCATGAGGCTGAAGTCTGAGTTGTGCCCATCCTTCCTCCTCCTCCTCCTCGGATGTCAATCTCTGGAATTCATCTTGGTAGAGCAGCAGCAACATGAAATGGAGAAAACGGAACAAGCAATTGCTGGGCTACATCCCTTTGGTTTATTCACCTTCTACAAGTTTGATCCACCTATTTGGTGTCTATAAAGTGAACTGGAGGATGGAGGAGCAAGGCTGCATTGTTCCCAGCTGGGGAAAGTCTTGTTTGGTCTGCTGGGAGCATGCTGGTCCCTCTGGGAGGTCAGCCACTGTTCCCTTTCCTCTTTCTCCTCTTTTCTTCTCCTCTTGGTTATCAATGCAGAAGACTGCAAACATCTTGAATTCCACATAGCTCAGTTTCTAGATTTGGAGATGGGTATCTAGCTTAGTGAAAAAGCCTTGGCCAATATAATCAGTTCTTGCAGAGGCAGACTCAGCACCCCAGCTCTCACCCCCTTCTCCAGCTTGCTCCAGTTCCCCAGCTCACTCAGGAGAAATTGGATTCAACTTATTGTCTCCAGCTCCCCCCAGACATGTTACAGGCTCATAGGGCACCTCCCTGGCAAACGGATATTTCTCCACCGTTCTGTAATGACTTGCAGGTGTGGCAGTGATTCATAACATCTGGGGTCATCGTGTGGCTGGGCATAAAGGGGGAGAGCAGAGAGCCTTCACTACTGCTTCACACAGCTGGGCTGCTCCTACCGACAGCATCCTTTCCATCAGGCAGCCTTCAGGTGAGAGGACAGCATCGCTGCAGCCCAGGACTGAGGCTGCTTGGTCCAGGAAACTGCTCTGAGGGCACTGGAGAGCTGTCCCCAACGGGACTGATGCTTTGATACCCAGCTGGGCTGCTACCCCAAAAAATACTCTCTACCTTTTGCTATTTTGCTGTTAAACCATTTTCAAGTAAGACTTTGGGAATTACACCCGTAAAGAAGACAGGCTGCTCTTCTTGCTTTCTCCGTGTAGGCTCTGACTTCCTCTCCCAGACGCAGCAAACTTTTCACCACCCAAGGACTAATTTTAAACACAGGGGCATTTTCATGACCTCTGTCTGGACTGTAATTTCTCTAATTTTACCTCATCTCCAGAAATATCGGTCTTTGAATATCGTAAGTTCTTCTTTCTGGATGTTAAAGAGAAACTTTGTAGCTTGAAACTCCTGACACAATCATATCACCATCTATGTCCAGCAGCTGAACAGCAGTCCCCCAGTGCCGGTGGACGAAATGCTTCTCAAGACGGTTCTGTTTTGGGGCAGAAAGGTTTAGAAACAGGTCATGAGCGCTGATTTCCTGCTTTGAAAGAATACGTGGAATACCAGACAGTGCTCGTGTCCAGAGAATAAAGGTGACCTCTTTCTGGCTGTGCCTGCAGGAAATACAAAGCCCCTGGTGCTTCCTGTGCACAGGCAGAAGCACATGGATGGGTTGGGGCTGCTGGCTGTGCCGGGGGGCTCCTTGTGGTTCAGGATGCACATCGTGATGCAGAAGTCATTAAAGACAATCTTCCCCATCACGTTGTGGTCCAGCAAGTCAAATAGCAGCACGAGCTGGTTTTTATTCAGGCCTGTCATAACAGAGCATGTAATAAAACTGCAGATCTGGAAAAGAGTGAGCTCTCAGGCCTTGTCTGCACAAAGCTGTGAGCAGTAATTAGCAGGATTTATTTTATTTTAAATGCCTGCTGCTCCCAAACAAGTTGCACAGGCAATTAAAAACACAGTAGCAGACAAGAGATACTGTTCAGAATTAATAGACGGCATTAATGAGATGTCTGATTTATGAAAGTGGCATATGCAATTTCTACAAGGAAGGCAATGTTAGAGTACCCATGATTTTCTGTCTTCCTTTTCTTCCACTATACCCCAAAGAAAAAAAAATGCAAAAAACTTTTTTCAGTAAACCAGAAACATTGGGAAAAAAAAAACTATTTTTCTCCTGAATCGCTGCCAGTGGCTCAGTCCATGGGAAGAGGTGTCGTCTGAGCTGGAGCACCGTGGTGGCTTGCAAAAGCATGGGAATAGACTCCAGACCTGCAGGCAGGACATGAGGAAGCTGTGAACCAGCAGACCAGCATCTGCGAACAGCCCCATGTGGAGAAAACTGTTGGCAACAAACCCACCTGCTTTGTAGCGTGGAGCACGGTCGGTTTATGGAAAGGATTACATGATGGGGTTGCTGCAGTACTAAGGAATTAGCTTCGGTGAGCCAGAAATTCACTCCTGCCCTATGTTCCTGGCATCTTGCTTGTACAGCTGTAAAAATCTCCTTTATCACCACCCTGGGTTTTTTGTATGTCAATTATCTGCTCACTGGGGCCACGAGCTGGTTATCGTGTTTGTGCAGTGCTAGCAAGCCTGACTGGGGGCTTTACGAGCTGCTGGGATGCAGGGGGTGATGTTACTATAAAATCAAACAGGTTTATTGGGCTTTCGGACCTTTTTCTGTTTCACAGATAGGGAAGGAAGCAATTGAAGGGGGAAAGGGATACCCTCAGTGGGAGCTGAAAATCCCCCTCAGCTGCTCCAAGAGGTCCCACGAGCCGTACGTGGATCAGCAGCAGCCAGGCCAGGTAACTGCATCCAGGGTGTGATACAGCAGGGAGGACGTGCTGGTGTGTGCCGTAACCGAAAGCTCTTTGGGGTATTTCCAAGTATTTGTATCAGCTAGCGGCTAGGTAATTAGTATTACGGAGCACTGCATTTGTTGTAACATCTGAAGTGCAGTGTTTGTAATCTCCGGATTTAAATCCTAGGCAATGTAGCATTCCGTATATCTCTTTTCAAAACATTACACAGGGCCTGTAATTTTATAGCATTAATGCCAATCTCATTTTGGAGAAGTGCTTACTGTTAGGGCTTTCTCGCACTGAAAATCCAGGCGCTGGAAATGCTGTGCCAGTGCCACTGACACTAAGCAGAACGGTTCATCTAAGTACAGACGCTGCAGAAAACACCCAGATTTCAGCTTAATCTCCCAAACAGAACTAGCACCAGGGCACTGACCCCTCACAATAAGAAAACTCTGCCCTAGAACCAGAACACAGCCTCTGTCACACACTTCAACGCTTTTTCCATGTTTTCAAGATTTCCCATCGGATATGGAGGCAAAGCCTTGCCTACCATTGATAAAAAATAATAAATATAATAATAAAAAACATAATGAAATCGAGTGACAGAAATTCTTCTGACAATGCTTAAGAGCATTAAGTCTGATTAAATTGTGCAAGATAACACAGATTTAAGGACTTTAGCAAAGCAAATGGCCTTTGAAATGTCCTTGCGATCTATAGCTCAGAGATGGCTGCTTTGGAATGCCCAACTTCTTATCCAGGTTAGCTGTCAGGAAGCTGAACCACTCATATTTATCTCAATCACCCATTCCTCTTCCCATACAGAATGAGTCCTTACACCTACACTACATCAGAATCACTAATAATAAAACCAAACTCCACTGGCTTGCCTTGGTCCAAGGACCCTCTGCAGTCAACATTTAAATGCAGAGCTGCGTGTAGTCTCATCACCAAGTTAGCAGCTTCTGCTCCATCAGTCGTGCTGCGCTGACTGCTCCAAGCAGTCGTGTTTAACGCAGTGGTGATGCTCGTGGCAGTCTGCTCACACGATCGGGGTGCTCCTGTGAGCCTGGGGCAGACCTTCAAGGGTTTTTGTTGTTGTTTTTGGAGTTTATATTCTCTTTCTCTTTAGCATTCGGGAAACAGTAAGGAAAAGTAATCTATAGGCAGGCGATTAGCCTGGTTGCTGACTTGGTTTAACATTTGTGAGCTTTCTGCAAGAAATAGGTGGAAAGAGTGCAGCTGGCTGATTCCTCTTGGCTGTGAAGAGACAGCAAATCTGGTTATAGGATGTCAAGCACTGGATAAAAAATGCCACGGCCCTCAAAATGCTGTGCTGTATCAGAGTTGCTCAAAAACTTCTGAAGGGTTAACGTGCATTTGCAAAATTTATGCTAGCAGAGAAATCACCTGTCTGAGCTCCTGTCTGACCGGGCTACCCTCCGATAGGCTGCAGAGCACCCGCCCACACTGCGAGCCCTTTGGCACAGGACTTATCTTTACCGAACCTGATAAGGATGGAGATTCCCAATACCTGCCCTCAGCTGTTGTGGCGGCAATTATGAAGATGACTGATGCAAACACTGATCAGGGAGGTAGATGACAGAGCAAGGGAAATGACCACAGGTAGCAGCTGGGGAGGTCCAGCAGGACATTAGGAAAAACTTCCCCTGGGATGGTGTGTGTCCCAAAGCAGGTAACCTGGGGAGGTAGTGTCTGCTCCGTCCTGGGAGGCTGCCAGCACTCGGATGGACAGACTGCTGCCTGTCCTGCTGAGTGCTGTGACACCCCTGCCCCAGGTGGGAACTTGGGCTGGGTGGGCTCTGGGGGTGCCATCCGAGCAACATTTCTACGCTTGTGTGTAGCGCCCAGGCCAGCTAGTGCAATGAAGTAAATACACTACTATTGATATGAGTAACTGAAAAAATGAGTGATACCTGAAACACTGGAAAAATTGAGATTAAAAGGTGTGTGATTTTGAAAAGCAGCTGCTCTGATTCTGTTCTTACTCCGGCACTGCCAAATCTGCATGTTGCATCGTATCCAAGACTCAGGAAGCTGGATTTTTAAAAAGTGCTCCATTATTTCTGTTCCAGGGATATACTTGGGTTGTATTTTCAGCTTGTTTTTCCCACAGCCCACTGGGGAGAGGGGAATAAGTAGGGGAACACGAAGCTTACTTCAAAAAGGCAGCTAAAATTCTACTATAGCCACAGATTTCCAGGAACTGCAGTTTTAAATAGCATTTCGAGCATCACTATTGGGAAACTCCCAGCCGAAATGCTAGGGCTGCTCACACCAGGATAAATCCAGCTCTTCTTAACAGCAAAGGCAGCAAGAGGCTGCGATCATCCCCCACGCTCCCGGGTGTGATGTATCAGGGAAGTAAGGAGTTCTCACGCCGGGAGGCCGGGCGGGGCGCTGCCAGCATCACACAGCGGGATGCAGGGGGGGAATCCAGCCCCGACCCCCGCCCTGGGGGCACACAGCAAAACACCCGCAGCCGGTGAGGGGGTTGGCCCCAGAAATTACCGAAGGCGGCTGCACCGTCGGGTATTTCCCCTAGGTGTCCCCATTCAATGCGTGATTTTCACGCGGCTTTCCCGAGGGATTTAGGTTTTTTTAAGCAGGGGGAGGACGCGCGCCTTCCCTCTTGCCCCCCAAAACCGGCTGGCGAGCCTGAAACAACCCCGCGCCCTCCATCCCGATGCTCCGAAGCTGAGCTGAGCTGAGCTTTGCTCGGCCCCTGCCCGGCCCGGGCCAATGGCAGCGGGGGCTGCGGGCGGGCCAGCAGGTGGAGCGGCGGCGGCTCCGGGCACGGCTCCGCTCCCCGGGGCGCTCGGCGGCTGCTACCGGGACCTCGGGGCCGCCGGGCTCCCGGCTCCGCACGGAGCAGCGCCAGGAGCTGCAGGAACGGGAGCAGCAGGAACGGGAGCTGTAGGAGCGGGAGCAGCATGGCTTTCGCAAATTTCCGCCGCATCCTTCGCCTTTCCACCTTCGAGAAGCGCCGCTCCAAGGAGTACGAGCACGTCCGCCGCGATTTGGACCCCGGCGAGGTGTGGGAGGTGGTGGGCGAGCTGGGGGACGGAGCCTTCGGCAAGGTGTACAAGGTGGGTGCGCGGCCAAGGGGCTCGGGGGGACCTCGCCTGCGGCCGCCCCGTCGGGCTGGGGGAGCCCCCGATCGTTTTCCCCTCCCTAGAAGCCGTGGGAGCAGCAGGGAGCTGGACCCCCGGCACCTTGCGCTGCCTCCCCACGTCCCCTGAGCTGCTGAAGGGGAAAAGAAGCCACTTCTCGGCCTCTCCTGCCTAGGAGCAGAGGCAGCGGGGTGGCTGGTGGTGCTGAGTGTGGGGTGGTGCTTGGGGCAAAAGAGAGAGAAGTGTTCTTCGCCCCCAACCCCATCTTTTTTCCTTTTCTCTTTCCCCTCTCCCTCCAACTCAACTGCTTTCGGAGTGTGTGAGGTGCTCCCTGCCAAACCTGGCGGTGCAATGAATGGAGATTTCTTGGAAGTCAGCACGCTCCGGGCTGCCTCCAAGTTTTGTGAGCCTCCGGGGGTGACATTATTTTGTATTCCTGTGGTCCTTGCTGGCAAAAAGAAAATTTAGAGGGAGAAGAGGAGCCCAGCTCCTCACTGGTGGGGACATGTCCAGTGCTGTGCCAGTTTAACCTTCATGTTGGGGGAGCCGGGTTTTAAAGGCCAAATGCTCGGCTGTACTTTGCTCTCCAAAGCAACTGCATTCTCGCCTGTATCTGGCTCTGAAATGCTCCGGTCATCTCTGCGAGGTTGAGACAGGAGGCTTTTGGCTGGGGCTGGCTGGAGAAGCAGGTTGGGGATCCAGCCTTCTGGGGCAAGCTGCATAACAAAGATAATTTGGAGTTGGAGCTGTGAATTTGCTGCTTGGCAGCTGCTTTCTGACAGCCTCGTTGGAACATTCAGCAAGGCATTGCCTTGAGAAATAAGTAGTAACTGCAGAGAAGGTCAGGAAGGAAGCTGGTTGTTTTCAGATCAGGACAGGGGTGTTTTACCACAGCACTCTGGCTCTTATCTATTTATTTTCTCTATCATGTTATTTGAGAGAAACTCTCTAAAAAGCAGGCTTAAAGTGTGCTTTCCACACACTGGGTGGAAATCCTTGTTAAAGGATCCTTTCTGCTAATAAAATGCAGTTGCTGATAATCATAATTTAACATCTGATATATTTATAATTTTAAAAGTAGCACCGGTAGCAATTAGTGCATCTGTTACCAGTTTACTCGGTGTTGTGCATTGGAAACCAGTTTGTATATAGCAACGCTCACTCTTCTCCTGGGTAATTATTTACTTGTATTAGCTAAGGTTTCTCATGCAATGATAGGAATGAGGTAAACATTGTAAAACAAGTTAATAGGCTTCTGAGACAAATGAAAACTTAGACGAACACCTGATTTATATATCCTCTATTTTAAATGTGTTTAACATATCCTACATAGTGAACTCTTCAGAACGAACATACTTTGAAAGCGGCTGGTTTGGTTTTTAAATCTGTTGTCATACCTGAATGCCTATGCTATTAACTCCAGCCTGATATTAATACATTAAATTATCACAGTAACTTTATGTATGGTGGGCTAAGGATGTCAGCGTGCCGGATAACACTTCCTCAACCCTAATTCCATCTTCTTTGCTCCCCACTTCAACCCAAAGAAGAATGGGGATTGTAGCATACGATACAGTGCAGACCGTGTGGTTACAACCCAAAGTTCACTCCAAGTGTAGGTGAAGTTGTTAACGTACACTTAGACAACTGTCTGCTTTAGAGATGTTTTACTGTGGCTGGTCATGGGGAGGGGACTAATCTTGTGACAAAGCAAACGGATGTTTTATGCTTCGCATTGCTAAAGTTTTTAATTCTCCATTTTCTTTGATCTCTTCTCTGCCCATCCGTCATCTTGGTTGGAGTTCTTGTGCAAGATTTTGTTTGTTTGTTTACGGTTCCCCAATTATTCAGGTGACACATTACTCTAAAGCCTTATTTTAGATAATAGGCAGTAGCATTGTTACGGAGTAGTTTCCTGCCACGTGAAGATTTAACTTGCATATTCTCTTCCTTTGTCTTTCTAAATTTGCAGCACTACCCTAGGTGACGATATAGGATGCATATAGGATGGTGACGTGAATGACTGGGCTTGCCTTATTGTTCTGCTCAGCTGCCAAAAAAGCCCAAAACAAACAACACTTGCGCACAAGGAAAACACAGGCAGCCGAGGTGCTATGAAAACTTTTAATAATTCCCTTGAAGTTACTTAAGTCAATTTGCTCATCACACCAAAGCAATCATTCAGAGCAAGTCAGGGTGTTTGTAGGGCTGTGAGAGTTTCAGGATGTTTGAATGGAGTTCCTGCCTGCTTTCCGCCCCCTTTCCACACACGGAAGCACGGGGATATGATATAATCCGCCTGTGCTTGCATCCTGCCCTGCCTCCTGCATGCTGTGTTCACTTGTAAGAGCCTGTGGTCCCTGTGCAGGGCAGAAAGATGGGATTTGTACAGAGAATGGTCTGAAATCCAACCAGAAAGTTCTGACCTGGGAGCAAGTTTGATTTTCATATAAGAAAAAATGTCTGGTTTAGTAGGTCTAGTTTTTATGATGCCAGGCTTGAGCAGGAGGAAGAAGGGCTCTGCTGTGCTGTGATTTTGCTGGTGTTACTGCCTGCAAAACACTCAGGGAGCTGTTCCTCAGGCTCCCCGTGCACTCAGCTGAGCAAACTTGAACTGGTTTGACACAGCGTCTACAAAAGTAGGACAAGCGTGATTTAAATGTTTGTTAATTAAAAATAATCAAGCCTGCAGTAGAGCCTGAAATGCGTATGGCAGAACTTAAGGAACCAACCTGCAGCCAGTGGGATTTCCCTATTTCTATATAAAGACTTTTTACTTCTGCAAAAGAGGGACCTGATGGCATGAGGAAATGGCGAAACTTGTTGCAGAGGGTTAGAAAGCTGAAAAGTAGGAAGGGGGTGGGGAGAGACTTTCTTCCTTGCTTTCATTCTATTAATCTCTTGGTTTTGGTACCTCCAGTGGCTGTGATAAGGAAGCAATAGCAGCCCATAGATAGCAACGCACTGCATGCCAAATAGAATTTGTTGCCCGCCCCGTCCAAAGTTCATTAAATCAATGATCTTACATCACTCATTAGGTCGGTGACCAGGAGCTGCGAGCAGTGTGTGCTAACCTGTGAAGTCTGCAGTACCCCAACATTTGTGAGCCTATAAAAATACAATTTCCTAACTCAGGCCCTTTCCAAACAGCCTTAAAAACAGAGTTACTTTTTGCTGCAGAAACACCTAAGACACATCTCATAAAATGCTTGGCTGGGCCTGTATTGGTCCGAAGGCGACGTCTGTGGGTGTGTGTGGGGAGGGAGGATGGTGGCAGTGGCGCCGTGAGCTGGCTGCTGGCGCAGGGCTGGGCTCAGGGCCTCAAGGATGCTCCAGCTGCAGCCGTGGGCTTCAGCCCTGAGCCATTCAAGCAGCTCCTGAAAAACCCACTGGGTACAGGGATAGGGGATTTACTGCTGCAGACAGATGCACTGGTGTCAGCAGGAGTAGATGGATACATCCAGACTCTTCTGGGCTGGCAGGGAAAGGGCTCGGACTTACAAAAGTGTGGCTCTGCTGGAAGGAGGCTCGCAGCACTTCTAACCGTGGGATTGTTTTGCCGTGCTCGTGCCTCTTGTGAAATGCTATCTTGGCTTTCCAGAGTGTGCTGATGGGGACACTGGCTCCCTGATAGCGCTTTCTTCTCGCAGGGTGGGGACAGGATGGCCCCTTCGGGAGCGCGGGCTGCCACGCTGCTCCCAGCCCCCAGTGCAGTGGAAAACTTCATTTGAATTCGCCTTCAAACATCTCTCCATTTGAAACAGGCGCCGAGATAGATAACGCTCAGCCCTGTGCCACAGCAATTCATAAGCACGCCTCTTGTGCGGCTCTCCTTTCTTCTCCAGATGCAGCTCAGAAAGCCATGTTTGGGTTATCTGATCTTTTATGGCGGCATTAGTGCTTAATGCTCTCCCTGCTGCAGACTATAAATGCTCCGTTTTGAAATTTGGGTAATAAAGGACTAATTGTTGAGGTGTCGTGCAACTGCCTTGTAAGCTTGGCTTCCACAGTGTGGGCCCAGCAGAAGTTGCAGGACGTCTCTTCTGCTTGCAAACCTCTGCTTGCCAGCTGAGGTTGCACCGCGCTCGGTTGGTTCTCAAGTGACTTGGGCTCAGCTTCTGGCAGTCTGATTCATGGGGATTTTAACATGCACTTCCTGGAAAGGGTGTTGTGGAGGGATGCTAATCTGCTGGTTAGCTTTTTTATTCTTTTTTCCTTTTAATCAAAAAAAAAAAAAGTTTTAAGTTGATTGATTGCAACTGTGTCCAGAAACAGGGGGGAAAAAAAAAAAAACTAAGATGATTTCATGACTTTGTCTCTTAGACTAGCTGATGGGTTCTTTCCCCCCATAAAACATCTTAGGAAAAGAGGAGTGGGAAGACACCACTCCTTTACTTTTAGAGCTGTGGTGCAACAATATTAAACCAGGGTGAACTTTAAACTGGATTGAACTTAATGGTCACTTAAAACTCACTGAAACGTGCACTGCTCCATCCCTGCACGAGTCCAAGAGAAGCTTGTCCTGAGCCCTGTGGAGCTGCTGCTCGCTCTGTGTGCAGGGGGAGAGGGATCCCTCTGCATGGCCTAAATATTTTGACAATGATTTCTGTGTCATGGCCCGCAGCTTGGCAATGCTGTGGGCAGCTGCGTGGAAGAGAAAGCTCAGAGAAGCCTTTGAGCCTTTCACTCCCAAGCACATGGCAATTGTTGTCCCTTAGAAAAATCCCTGCCCAACATGCCACTTGATTCATTTATTTTTTTTAATTTTTTTTTCCCTTTGAGTGCCCAGTTTCTCTGGGGGCATGTGAGGAGGGGGGGAGATGTTCTTTTTCTGATCCTTGGGGTGCTGCTGTCTGTAAGTCTGGGGCTTTTCTAACAAACCTCAGCTTAGGCTCACCCTCAGTGCCACAGTGCTTGGCCATGGGGAGCTCTGACCCTGCATGTCCCCACAGGCTGGGGGTTTCGTGTCCCTGTTCCCTGCCACGCAGGCATGCAGCCATTCAGCCCACGGCCAGGCCCTTAGCACTCCATGTGCTGAACTTGTTGCAGAAAGTTGCTAGGAAACTCAGAAGTGGTTTCATGGCTTTTTTTTTTCCTGTTCTTATTTTTTTTCCCCAATGTTGTGGTGTTGACTGAGCAAAGATCAAGGCAGGCGTACTTGACTTGAGGCGCTGTGCCTTTCCAGGTGGTTTGAGGGATGCTCTGTGCTTCCAGACTCGAGGTCTATGTGGGCTGAAGTTGTTAGATCCACGTAGATCTTTCCCCTCTTCCATCTCTTCGAACCTTGCATGGGTTTCTGTTCATTTCTTGCTCATGCTGGGCCTGAGAAACCAGTTGGTGTCTCTTGGAGGGCTATGGTGTGGTGTATCAGCAATGAAACTCCTCATTGTTCCTCTGGCCTCTGCTGCTGTGCTCAGGTGCAAGGTTCATAGCACTGCATGGAGCTTCTCTGCTCCTTGAGTAATCTACTGCTGCTTGGGCTTGTTGGCTCCCCCTGCCTCCTGCCGAGCCATTAAGGCAAAAACGGCAGTACGTGCCATGCTCTGGTCATGCTTTTTTCGCATGCCCCTGTAGAAAAGAAGCCCTTGGTCATTGCTCAAACTCGCTGGCAATGTTTCTTTTCCATTACCCCTAGCACGTCAAACCAGAGGAAGGCGTTTCTGCGTTTTTGCTAACGCCTTTCTGTGTGTTTTGCAAGCCACTTCCACTTCCCCCTAACTCTTGCAAAAGTATTGCCATAGCTGCCAGGGCAGCAGCGCTGATGCAGCCACGAGGTCGGTGCCCAGCCTGGCCTGATGCCTGCAGACAAACCTCAGCGTGGGTGCTTATTTACTGGGGATGCTCAGCAAATAGAACTTGGTGGTGTGATGTGCAGGTGGGGCAGAAGGGCTTGTTGCATGCATGCTGTGTTTGTCCCTCTGGCAGATGAGGGAGCCTGCTGGCGCTCTCCCACATCACGTCGGCATGAGGCTCAGAGTAATTTCCCCAAGCACGTGTTTTGCACCTGAAGTCATAACTTGTGAGCTCAAAATGTAAAGAGCTGAGCTCCTGGGAGGCCCGTGCTGGAGCCAGGCTGGGTCTGGCTGGGATTGCTCAGCACCACCTGCAGCAGGACATGCTGCCTCCCTCCCTCCCTGGACTGATGTGAGCTCGGGGTCTTCTCTGCCTCCCACAAGTGCCCAGGCTGCAGGACACAGCACCCTCAGGTGCCCCACTGCCCCAACCACGCTGCTGCACCCGCTCGTCTCTGCTGGCTGGTGCCAGGGGTAAACTAAACATTTCCGAAAGAAAAAAAAATAACTTAGAGTTGTTGTGACAAACTGAAGTGGCTCCATGGGTCTCGTCGGACATGGAATTAATTTCAGCTCCCATTGATTATTTGACAATAATAGGAACACTGACTTGAGCCTGTCTGTCCTGTGCTTATTGATGCAGACAGCTCAGGCAAAGTTCATTGGAGGGCAATTAATCATTACGTTACCCCTGAGAAATATCTAAATGAGCAGTTGTTTGCATACAAAGACATGCAGCAGGAATACGCTGCATGGAAAATCAAGCCAGAACTATCAACCCCCAAAGACATGGCAACCATGGGGCTTTTCCCTCTTGCTTCTCCAACTCGGTGAGATCTGAAACATCAGCGCTCCCAGCGCATGGAGAGAAGGGACAGAAACGTGGTGGCACGTTATCGCAGAGCAGCTTCAAAAGGGTCACCCCAAGCTTGGAAGACCCTGGGCCACCAGCCACGCTGGCAAGCGAGCCCAGACAAAACTCCCATGGGACCAGCTGGAGCGCCCTCGCTGCTCCCTTTGTCACTGGTGAAGGAGGGCTCGCGTGGGGTTTTCTTGTGGCTCCCAAAGCAGCGTGCTGTGCCTTGGCAGCAGGGCTGCCTGAGGAAGGACGCAACGATCCTGCCTGCCGGTAACGCATTCTGGAAAGGCTTAAAATAGCCTGGATTTCACAATAGCTCAGAGGGTGAGTCACAGGCAAAGGCCAAACAGCTTTGTCACCTGAACTGTCACCTCTTACCCCTTAAGCCCATGAAGTAAGCAGCACCTCTGCCTTCGAGGAGTGATTCTACTTGTTCCCTGCTCCCTTTTGCCTGGCAGCAGCGTGCCCAGCACCTGCCTTTCTCCGGAGGGCTCCAGCAAGATCCTTTCTTCCTCTTCCTTTTTATCCTGAACCTTGGCTCCTGGCGTGGCTTTCTGGAAGTGGTTTATTGGATAACTTTTATTTGATGTGGGCTCTCTTGTGAAATGCGTGCCCCGTTCCCGTCTCTGCACAGACCTGTCAGCCTACCTCTGCACACGCGTTGGTTTGCACAAAGGCTGCCACTGGCCCTGAAAGCATTTGGGGTTTTAAATGCTGAGACTGCAATGAACCCAGCTATGGTTCAGCATCACGTTCTGGGCAGTATGCTGGTAGCTGTCTGCTCTATTTTTATACTAATTAGCACTCCAGGGACAAATTATCCATGGCATTAAAATGCCCAGCGGAGGATTAAATGACAGAAGTGAATGCTTGTTTTTTTTTTTGTTTTGGTTGGTTGGTTTAGTTGTGTTTTTGTTTGTTTGTTTGTTTGTTTGACTGACCAGCCATAGGTCGCACACCAGCATCAAACAGTTTCTGTTCTTGGGACCTCACCAGTTAGGGGTGGTTCTTTGTCTTCTGTCCTCAAATTTCACCAGAAAATCTGATGGTCTTGGAAACACCATGGGAGAAGTCTTCATTTCCATCGCTTCAAAACGGGGCTTGACCCTCGCTGAAGCTTAAGGTAGAGGTGAAGCTGTAGAGAGGCAACTCTGTTCTTCCATCCCGCAGCTCTTGGAGAGCGAGCAGTGGGTGCTGCCTTTCCTGAGCCTGGCACTGGGTCCCCTCGCTGCGAGGAGTGTGGTCCAGGCCAGCTGCTTACAGACCCAGAGATGCAAGTTACCCCTGCAAAATTGCTGGCTAGGCTTTTTTGGGTTGGAGTGGGCTGTATTTTGCTTTGTGCTGATGCCTCAGGACAGATTCTACCCTATTGCACAAGGACAAGCAGAAGTCAGAAAAGACCTTTAAGCCCTAAAGCATCATCCCGTGCCTCAGATGTCTGAAACTGACTTGTGGGGATGGCACCAAAAGCATTTGGCCTATTTAGCATCCAAACAAACCTTCCTGGAAGAATATCTCTGTTGTAATACGTCGTATGCAGGAAAATACCAGCAGAGAAGCTGGAGGAAATTGCCAGATGTGAGTTCCAGAGGCCGCACGGCAGGTTTAGCCAAAACCTGACGCTGCCTGTATGAATCTGGCCCAGCTCCGGGGGCTGGCTGGCTGCTGCGAGGTGGCTGTGACACAGCTGTCTGCCTGCCCCATGGGGGACAGCTGTCCCTCGGTGTGCTGCGGGGTTCCTGTGACAGGAAGGCTGGGTTTGGGCTCAGTGGGATCGTGGGCAGCTCAGCAGGGGTCAGCGGTGCCGCCTCGTGGAGTCTTGGTCCCCTCGGTGGCGTCTTGGTCCCCTCAGTGGCAGCTGCGTGGGAACCAGTCTCCTGTCTGTGCTGTAAGGGGTCATACTGGAGGAGATTTGTTTTCTAAATTCTGCTGCTCAGCTCACGGTCTCAGGTCACCTTCCTGCTTCAGCTGCTGCTCTCATACAGGGCCGTGAGGCATTTTGGTTCCTCCTGGGAATTGTGCTCCCACGGCACGTGAGAGCACTCACTTCTAGCAGAGACATTACTGCAAGGCCAGGGGAGGCACAGGGCTCCTGCCTGTACCGCGTCCTTGCATCCCAACCCGCATGAATTTGCTGTTGCTATTTCCAAGGCTTATGTTCTGGCATCGTGAGTTTGTGATGTCCTGAGCCGGCTTCTCCTCAGAGATGATGGTCTCATTTCTGCAAGCGTGACCAAGCTGTCTGACTGCTGGTAGTGTGATTTCACCTGCGTTGTGTTTGGGCTGAATGTGAGGCAGTGTGCTGGTGGGTTCATATCTAGAAAGGAAGCGATATCCACGGGTTGCTGGGCTACTCGCCGTTAGTCACAGGGGTAGCGATGGATAAGATCAGACTGCCACCGCCAAGCACGTGGACCATGATCGCTCCCCTGCCCACAGCTTGCAGCCGGGTGTGCAAAGCTGCGTCCTCCAGGTCTTTGTTCAGAGCCTCCGAAACGCACAGCACAGGAGAGGAGACCCATGTTTGGGCAGGAGACCTTCACAATACCGATTGTTTCTTCACCTTCTTCACAGAACAAGCCCTGCCATGCATGAGGAGCAGCTCTGCGCCTGTTCCTGGTGGCACTGGCGGTGACACCCCGGGGTGGCAGCCTGCCTGCCCTGTGCCAACGGGGGCTGTGGGTTAAGTGGATGCACAGACCACGGGGACCACAGGGACTGCATGTCCCATAAGGGTGAACACCCTACATGCTCCAGGCTCTCAGCCCCAATGTTCTTCAGGTGCCTTCAGGGCCCCAGAGTCCTGGCAGGGCTGAGCTGGCTCGGACCCCGCGTATGCGATAGCTGACCTCAGAGGGAAGCCCCACCTTCTCTCACAATATTTACTTCCCCTCCTTGGCTCTCTCCCAAGGCCCTAAGTGTATAGCAAACACGGTGGGGCACTTCTTGTGGTGTTTGGGAAGTGCTGCGCTTTTTCCCAGAACTCCACTTCTCCCCTTACACCTTGCCCCAGCCTGCCTGCCCTCCTCAGGGTTGCTGGTGGCAACTTATTAGGACACAAACTTGAGAAAAGAAAAAAAAAAAATACAAAAAACCTATTTTGTTCTGAAACCAGCTTGAGCTGCTGTCTTGCATTTGGGCAGCAAGCCCAGGTGGAAATGGGTTTGTCCCCTGTAGTAAAGACCCAGCTGTGCATGCCAACCAGTGTGAATTCAGCAAGCCTTCAAAACCCAGCAGAGAGGCAGGGCTCCCCTATTTTCCCTCCCTCCGTTATATGGCTTTTCCCTCGTTCCCTCCTCCCCTCCCCAGCCTGTTTGGCAGTACACAGCCCCGCTCTCACCTAAGCCTTGTAAAACTGCTCAGCGGGGCTCGGGGTGTTTACACTAGGAATTAATCCTACTGTAAGCTCCCGCCTAGGTTTTCCAAACACAGATACGTAAACTGCAGAGCAGTCAGAAAGGTCCCAACTGTTCCTACAGCCGAGCATCCCTGCCAGGGCTTCCTCCCCCAGGAAGCAGTCATGATCCCAGCTGGGGCTCTGCAGCCCAGAGGGGGCATGATGAATGGAAAATGGGCAAGGAACTGAAATCCTGCCCTGGGGGCTCTTCTGTGTGGGTGGAGGAGTGGGGTGAGGGAGCTAATGGGGATTTCTCAACCTGCTGATTCAATGCACTTCGGGGAACGGCACTGAGCTCCTGAGTCAATGTCTGCTGTCTCGCCCCCACTCCCAGCCCGTGACACGGCTGATAGTGGAGCCCTTTGACTCTTGCAAACAACCTTTTTGCATTTGGCTGCGAACTTCCAATTTTTTTGCAGAAGTTGTGCAAATTTCCAATTGAAAAATGCAAATTTGCCCTGACAGCTTTGGGGAGGGTTGTGGGCAACACTGGGTGGAGAGCCCCCGAGCAGCAGCGTGGTGCCTCCAGCAATAGCAATAGCACCTTCTGTGTTAGGCATCTGCAAGCAGAGCTGCAGGCAACTTGGTGCGAGGTCAGAGTCACTGACCCAATGTCACTAACGGAGTTGTTGTAAGGAAAGGGGAGAGAAAGTCAGCAAAGGTTTCCCAAGCAGCAGAAGAAAGAGGTTTGGGCAGGTTTCTAGCTATTTGGTGAAGCAGGTTGCAATAAGCAGGCTGAAGGGACTACAGGAATGGAGGGGGCAACCGGGAGAACATGTGGAGTATTTTTCTTACCATGATCTGAGCAGCTTGCTGAAATGCAACACCAGGAATGCTGACCAGGCCTGGCAAATGCACCCTTCTTGTTGGTGCATTTCCATGCCAAGGAGGACATCCCTATGTTTCCCTCACACATTGCAGAAAAGTTCTGGTGAAGGGAGTGTAGGGATGCTCAGGGCTGTTGACAGTTCACATCTGTACTGTGAATATGGTTGGATTTTGGAGATACTGCCCACAGTATTATATGTGGGCCTCTGGATTCCGAGATTTTCTCGCTTCCATCTCTACTCATGCTCCAAACAATAGGATCCATCTCCTTGTCCAAAGGCCTCTTCCCCTCCATGATGGGAAGCGATGTGGACATTAGAGACTGGAGGGAGGATGCTTTGGCCCCTGCATGACATTTGTCCTCCTTCCAAAGCTTTGGGCAGGCTGAGGGAATAGCAAGACATCTGCAAGGTTCCTGCGCTTGTGTTGTGGATGGTGCTGAGCATGCATTGGCCAAGCAGGAACTGTGCAAGTACTGCGTGTTCTGGCTCTCCTCGCCTCTGTACTCATATGGGTTTTGTCTTGCAGGCTAAGAATAAGGAAACCGGTGCCTTAGCAGCTGCCAAAGTCATCGAAACAAAGAGCGAAGATGAACTGGAGGATTACATGGTGGAGATCGAAATACTGGCGACCTGCGATCACCGGCACATCGTCAAGCTGCTGGGAGCATTTTACTGGGATGGCAAGCTCTGGGTAAGAGACTCACGGTGTGTGACCTGTACGGCTGCACATTTCTCACTTGGCAGGGAGGAAATGGCTAATGCACGGTGAAGCAGAACCTCTGGAGCAGCTCGAAGGCTCGGAGTGAGCTAGAAATGACTCACAGGCCGTGCTCTGCTCGCTGCTTGAACAGGGCCTGGATTTTCCCCGCTTTCTTTGATAGGCAAACTATGTTCTAATTCAAGCTGGTTATAAATAGCCCCGGGAAGTTCAAGAGATCTTCACTGTGAGTTGAAAACCAGAGTTCGATTTTCTCCTTTTGGACCTGGTGAGGGTAGAAAAGGCAGCACCGATGAGAGCCTTTCTTCCCCACTCAGCCACTTGTTTTTGAAGGATTTGGTGGGAGGGCAACCCCACTTTTTGACTCATGCCTTAGTTCTATTTCAGCAACTGTCATGCACAATGGACAGTTGCAGCTCAATTCCCCTGGCTACGGAGGTTTGGGGACACAAAATGCAACCCCACGGGCTGCTGCAAGGGCTAGTCGTGCTGGGCTGGAACAGCAGGTTCCTGCATTATTGTCCCCAAGCCCAGCAGGTATGCTTTTTTTCACCCCATCATTTTCTGTTAATTCCTCAGCACCAGAGTAAGGTTGGTGTGAAAGATGCTTTCCTGTGTGCTGCCACGGGACAGGTGCTGGGTGCAGGGGGCTGGAGGGCATATCCCCTTAAATTGCATTTGCTGACTCCTTGGGGTAACTCCCTGTATGTGAGCCGGAGGTGTGCTTATTCAGCAGGCACCTTTTGCAATGCCACCATGCATCAGTGTCCCTTCTGACTTCAAAAAAAAAGTATTGATGAAGCCCACAACTTCTCTGTGACATCCTGCTCAGAGGGGCTGCAGCACTTGGACCTTCTTTCTGTGCATTTTCGTGCTGCGAGGGAGAAGGGTTGCAAGTTGTTGGGAGATTTGATATTTGGATGGCTGCTAATCGTGATGCTGAGACATGGGCACGTTAAAGCACAAAAGTAAATATGTGCTGTTCTAAGGAAGTGGAAGGCAAACATCTTTCCTAGGAGGGGACTTGGGATTTGGACAGATTGCAACTGCAGCAAAATAAATCCTGGCAAAATTAAAAAGGCAAATATATACCGAGCTTGGGTGGGAGATGGGGCTGCCTTATGTTCCACTCTGCTCTACTGCTTCTTCCCTCCCTGCTTTCTCCTGGTCTGCCTGAATTTTGCATGCTGGCCTTGCTGAAATGTCAGCCCCCTCCCCTTTCCCTTCCACCTCCTCCCCGCAATAGGAAGCTTTGCCTTCCTTCCTGAAGGGAAAATGGATTGCAGATCTCCTCTGCTCCGCTTTTGTCTGAGAAGTGCTTTGTAATGTCATATGCTCGCCGACCTACTAAAATTAAACTGCCTCTTTGAAGCTAATGGAACAAGAGCCTCCTGTATGAGGCTGTCCCGTGAGGGCAGGCGTTACAGCCCCATCCATTGTTTTGGGGAGAGGATCGTCCTCTTTATTTAATTATTTGAGTGGCATTTGCATTTCAGTGCTCAGGCTGTTCTTATTAATGCTCTAGTGTTTTACTGGCTCTGAGGGAAGTAAATAAGCCAGACTGTTATCCTGCTGGAAGGCTTCTAGTCTCTACCAGGTTGTCCCGAACCTTAAAGGCTTCTGCTTCTCAGTCACCAGTATTGCAGGGGACATAAATGCTGTCTTTCCTTGTCTAGCCTCCCCCAGCCCATCACAATTTCTGCCTGTGCTGTCATTTTGACCAGTTGTTTTCTCCATTTGCAAATGGACTATTTGCAAGGTGGGTTTGTGGACCTGTGGCTCGGGCTGGGAGCACACTTCTCGAGCAGGGCCATGCTTTCTGGTTTGCTTGTGCTTGCTGCCTGGCGTGGAAAAGTGATGTTCAAAGCAAGGAAGGGGCAGGAGCCATAGCACAGCCACGCAAGGGGAGCAGACGTGCCCTGCCTCCCAGATGGCAGGAGGAGTGCTTGGGCTCTGAATAATTTATGGCCTAGTCTGTGCCACAAGCGGTCACAGCTGACGGTGCTGAGAGGGGCTCTTGCTAAATCAGTCTGTTGGCTGTTCCCCGGCTCTTGAACTAACAAGGAAAATGTGTGAGGACACCTGGCCTTCAGAGGTGGCCGCTGCTGCAGGGGCTCCTCTCTGCGAGGCGGGGTGCCCGTGGGGAGCCAGAAGTGGATGTGCAATATTAATGGAGCAAAAACCTTCCGTGCAAAGGGAAGTGGTGTGTCCTGGAGCAGCTTTAAGTACATAGCACCGAAATGAAAGCAGCAAATTGCTCTGTCTTTCATACCTGATCTGCACCACGCTGAGCCCACTGAAAAGCATGGGCTGGGCTTGGAGGACCCCAGTGAGTCCCCAAAAATACAACTGGCGATGTGACAGCATCCAGCATGAAATTCCTTAGCATATAAATCCTTTGCAGAGATGCAGTGCCCTCAGCCAGGGGTTGCTGTCTTGTTCCATTCCTCCCTCATCTTCTCTTTGCTTGTGGCAGAGGCTAAGCAGCCTTGTGCTGGTTGAAAACAGCCCAGTGAGGCTTGCAAAACTGCAGTATTGGGAGCTCTCATGATTTTTCTTTTATTTTTATTATAAGCCCTGTGGCATTTGATGTTCTTTTGCATAAATCCCAGCTGCTGGAAATAGGGGCACCAAATGAAAGCTGAGAATCTTGAGCTATTAAAAAAAAAAAAAGTCTGGTTTAGCCCTTGTGGCTGGGCCACATTTTTGCTTTTTTTTTTTTTTTTTGTGAAGGGTGATGTAGGACTTTGAAACACAAAGGCAAATACCCCTCACCCAGCATATGTGCAACTTTTTAAAGCTATTTTGCAATTGAGGAATGGGACTAAGTTATGGATTTTGAACTCTTGGAATCAATGGTGCTGATATCATTTAGTACATGGGAAAGAAAAACAGCAGACCTCGCGTGCCGTGTCCCTTTTGTGATTTACGGTTTCTTTGTTTTTTCTTTCCAAAACAACACAAAAAGACTGAGACCTCAGAGGAAGGGAGGGCCTTTTGATCTGCTTCTGGGTATCACTGCTGCTTCCGAGTGCCTCCTCTTGCAGACAGAGGAGCGATAAGAGACGGGGAGGAGAGCCTCGTTTGGACTGAGGAGTTCTGGCACTCCCGCAGGAGATCTCTGCTCCCAGGACACTGTGGTGTCCCTACCCACAGCAGCAGGACAGCAGCATCCCTGGTGCACAGCCCGTCGGGATGCTCCAGCATCGCGTCTGCAGGGTGCTGCAGAAATTACTCAGACTGTCGTCTGGCCCTAGGTATTTAACGCGACTCCTCTAGTGGCTGTACAGCTTTGCTAGTGAAGCACTAGGGAATTCTTTCTTCCCCCCACTCCTTTTCTATAAACCATGGTTGCTATAGCAAATGGACTTTTGAATAAACAGATGTTTCCTGGAGATCAAAGCAAAAATCACTGTACCATGCAGGTAACCCTGCCTTGCCAGAGCGTTTTGGGGATGGTTAATTTAATCAGCTTAGAGTTTCTTCTCGCTGGCCCACTGTGTGGGTATGCAACTCGTACAGCTTGCAGATAGACCAGCTTTGTAGCTAGTCTTTGTACCTTCCTTACAAAAGCATTTTGCATTTTCTGTGGGCAGGCCCTGACCTGTTTAGCCAGGGACTTTTTGGATTGCCACCCCTTTGATATGGATGTTGACGGGAGACTTGGGCATTCTTGAAAATCCTGTATCATAAAGAAATGTTCATTATCCCATGCACTAGACTGCTGGGCTATGTAAAGCATCTGCAGCTTTTAATTCTCTTAAGTAGAAATAATTTTTCTGTAAAACAAACAAACAAAAAAAGCTGATAACTGTGTCAGGCTCCTTAAGATTTTTATTAACGAGATGATTGCTACTTGCAGGAATGTTTTTGCAGGGCAAGCAGCCGGAGACATGGCTGGGTGCAGGCAGCAGACCCCAGCACGGGATTGCAGTAGCAGAACAGGGCTCTGGGCTTCAGCCGTCTGTCCCTGCGTGCTCCGAAAGCTGTTCGTGTGCCTTTACAGTTTCACTTGGCAGGAGCTTTGCAGTCCAAACTGGCCCTTCCTGCTTGGCCTCACGCTCTTGAAACTTCGTACCGAGCTTCCTCCCCGAAAGTGCTCGGACAGTTGCTTGCAGCTTGCAAGACCCAAACCCTGCGTGGTGTTTGAGAGCAGCACAGCCCCCCGAGCACAGCTCTGCCGTCGTGCTCGTTGTGGCTGCCATGACGCTGTGTGTGTGCTGACGGGGTCGCACCTCACCGCAGAAACACGAAGCAATGCCATAACTGGGAGCTTTGTTAAGTACCTGGCCAGCCTCTTACAGGAACAAGCCTTGCCTTTCTCCTCCTCCTTTTCCACAGCGACAGAAACTTAAATTCATGTCAGTTTTGGCTGCAAAACAGTCTCTGTAACTTCTGCAGGGGATGGATAGACAAGGAGAAGATGCGTGCAGATGTTGCTGCTCGAGCTGTGTCTTCAGCAGCCGGGACTCAGCAGGTGGGTGTCTGGGGGTAAATCCTCCCTCCCTGCCTCCTGCCTGCAAAGCAGGAAGGCTGATCTCTGCCTCTCCCTTATCTAGGTCTTTTGCTGCCTTTCCTAAAGCCGTGGAGCTATAAGTTGCCTCCTGTCCTCCTTGCTGCTGTAAAGCTGGGCAGCACATTGCACGACAATATCTGCTCCATCTTGTGAATGTGAGCAAAGCTTTTGGGCTCCTGGCAATTCTCTGGAGATCCTGGGTAGAACTGGGGCCTTCTCTTGAAGCAGGGATTGCCATGGAGCGATTCTGATCAAGCACCAGAAATGATTTATGCAGCAGGCGAATTACCATAGCAAAGCCAAGTTCAAGAGCGCTTCTACAGGTAGCAACACGACAACACAAACTAGAAAAGGAGCCTTTGTGTATCATCCTCTGTAGAGGATAACGTTGCAAGAAAAGGTTATTGAAGCTCTCATAATGCATTGTGATTACATACCCTTGTCATATATATGCTGCAGAACGCTTTTATAAAAGAGACTAAGTGTCATTATCCCGGTTATTAAAAGGGAGAGCTGAGGCACAGACAAGAATTTGCCTAAAATTTACCCAGCAGGTAAATGGTACCTGGGAATAAGTCCTGTGTGCTGCACCCCAGTCCAGGGTTATAACCATGAGGCCATAGATTTATGAAAAAAAAGTGGCAGACAACAAGCCTATAGGCAAATTCTCTTTCAAAGCTTTTTTAAAACTTTGTTTAGAAATGAACCTCAATGAGCCACAATCCCACTGGGCTGGCCTACCGAGGGAAATGCTAAGGAACTACATTTGCATTTAAATGAATATTTATGAGCTACCTGTGTATAGGAGGCAGTGCCTTGAAGCCCAGCTATGCCCTTGAACAAGTGATAGGCTACAGTTTCAGAGGCTGGTTTCTCTTTTTTTTTTCTTCAGATATAGCCTGAAAGTTTTCATCTGGGAGGGAGGGATGTCACTCCACAGACCTCATGGCCTGGGGTGGTTTCCATTGGCTTCAAAGCCCTCACTGGAACAGTTAAGCAGCGATATTCTCATCCTTTGCGATGGATCCAGGCACCTTCTGAGGATGAGCTGAATGAAAAATTGCGTGTAGGGAGAGGCCAGGCAAGAGTGGAAAACCTGCCAAGTCCTTTGCCCCTCCTTCAGTGAGGTGTCCTCATGGACAGGCAGCCAGGCGCTGGCACTGCTGGCTGTTCACGAGGCTTGTCCTGGGTCAAACTCTACCTCTCACTGTTAGCTCTGCCCTCCTGGAAGGCATCGACTATCTCAGGTGCTGGCATGGACTTGGGGCACTTGAGGTCACTGAATTGTCTCACTGAAGAAGCAAATTTGCTTCTGAGCTATCTATATTTTAAACAATTTTGCGTTTTTTGCTGCCCGTCCAATGATAAATGTGAGCTGAGTGGCCTCAAAACACTGATTAACCTGGTGAGAGAAGGGGGATCCCACCCGCTTTGCCCCGTGCCTGGGCAGAGAGCCATTGCCTTGGTGTTCTTCTGGATTCTATAGCAAGGGAGAACACCGGCCTTACTCCCTGCTCCGCAGAGCAGCCAGGCATGGTGCTGGGAGCTGCTCAGCCTCATGCGTGGGTTGCTGGATGAGCCCCTCGTCCCCACAGGCAGTGCTCATAAAGACCCTTGTGCAGCACGCTTCACCCTTCCTGCAGCACTCGCTGTCCAGCTGCCACCTCGCTGCCCACGTTTCTTGCCCACCACTATTCCTGGATCCTCGTCCCTCTGGGATAGTGGTTAGGAAAGTTGGGAATAGTGAATTCAGTGGGATTAGTTATCGCCCTTATCAAAAGTAACAAAAAGCTCTGTGTGGTTCTAGCAAGGGGAAGGATGCTCTTTGCGATGTCAAAACCACGTGGTTAGCCTAAAAGGGGTTCTCACTTGCTCTGCCAAAATTCCAGTAGGAATAGCAATATTTCTGCCAGCCAGGGGGAATTAGTTCAAGGAAATATTTGGTCATCTTGGAGTGATTTAGACGTGAAAGAATTCATCCCCTGTCTCCCTGCGATCACCAGGAAGCTCTGTGTTTCAAGAGGAGCATGCAGTGCTCCCTGGCTTTGCTCTCGATAACGCTTTGCTGTTCCGAAATTCCCCAGGACATGGGTTTCCTTGTGCCCTGCATCTTTCCCTCGCTGGTTACAGAGACAGACCTTTTTTATTCCAAATATTTTTAATATTTTACTCTGTAAGTTATTTTGTTCAGAAGAAGGAGGGGGGGAAAAAAAAGGTTTATTATATTTAAAGTCTCTGAATGGTATCCTTGTCTATAAGGAAAATTGGCAAGCTGGGAACACTCTCTTACAGAGATCTAATTATTTCACTTCCACCTACAGCATACTTGCCGTGTCAGGCAAGCTGTTGACATTTGTTCTCTGTGGTAGCAATGAGGGCTTCTGCATTGTTCGATGGCAGAACCAGCGTGTGCTGTGGCTGAAGGGGGGCTCTGCGGGTGCTCGTTTGTCCGGGGCTGGTGAGCGATGGCTCACAGGTAACCCCGCCGTGCTACGTTCACCTCCAGCCCTTTGGCGTGTGCTGGGTGAAAAGCCTTGGGCAGGAGGGGCAGAAGGAAGGCATGAGCATGGGGCTGTCAGCTGCCTCCTCGCTCTGCTGTGTGGTGGAGGCTCGAGCCCTGGGCTTTGGATGGAGCAGGGCTGTGATAGTGGGATGGGTGCTCAGTGTGCTTGTAAATAAAGCTTCACCGAGCAGCATGACCCTTGACTTGAAGGGGAGGGTAGATGGGGCCAAACGATGTTCAAAAACCACACCTGCCCCTGTGTGACAGTGAGAGGCAGGCTGTGTGCGCTCCCACAGCCGTTTTGGGAAGGCTGGCCTGGAATCACTGCTCCCATCTCCTCTCCCAGCCTGCAAAGCAGCATAGCTTCAGAGTTAACCGCTAGAACCTGGGTCAGATGTCAACCAGACAGAGTAAAGGACATGCCCTTTGACCGTCGCTAAATGTGGATTCTGTGCCTAAATATATCGCTTTGTTCTTTCCATCGATGGAGAACAGCTCTGTCCTGTGGGGTTTGTTTTGGTCACAGCTCGAGCTCCTTTCTCAGCACGTGGAGGTGTGCGGTCATCCAAAGTGGTCCTCTGGGGCCACGAGGACAGGCTCAGCCTGCCAGCCTAGGGGATGGGATCAGCTGTGCCTTCCTGAGGTCCACATCTGTCATTTGTCTGAGTGACTTTGGGGCAAATGGCCATCAATGTTCTCCTTGCTCCACCTTGTATTTGCTGCTGCCAGGGTGTCTGGACCAGTGGTGTCCTCTCCACATGTTCTGTGGAGATCTTGGTCCCCGTCCAGATGCTCCTGATCCTGCCAGAGACCTCTCAAAGCTGCAGTAATGAGCAGGGTTTGAGAATGCAGCTAGCTGTTGCATCTCTGCCCTTTATTTTCCATGCCGTGCGTTACAGGGCTGAGAGGCAGTGTAGGATGCCAGCTGCAGCAAGCTCCTGGGTGACTTTGTTATCAAAAAAATGTCTCGGAAAGCTGGAATTCAGAGCCCGCTGAATGACTGTCAAAGGAACAGAGGAGGAAACCTTCCGCTCTTCTGGAAACAGCCCCGAGGGCTGCAGGAGGATGCTTTTCAGGATTGCTCCATCCCTGCCTCTGAGTCGAGACCAAAAGCCCTGGGGACAGTCTGGGCCCTCTGCTTCCCCCCTGCTCCGGCAGGGCTGGGGAAGAGCCTGTCTCGCCTGTGCCCCATGTGCCGCTGCTCCCCGAACCTCCTCGCAGACGGGGAGGTCTAGACAGCTTCCTCCGTCCCTTCTGTCCCTCTCCCGGCACCTCCAACGCCAGGAGAGTCATCCTTTGTCAAGGGTGAAACGGTGCCAGGGTTGGCTCCGTGGGGAGCCTCCGGGAAAGCCGGTCACCCCCGGGCTGGCTGTGCTGAAGGGAGGCTCTGTCCTGCACCGAGGCCAGGAAATGTTTTTGGTGGGTTGGGGCGGCTCACAGAGAGGGGCACTGTGCTCCCCAGGTGGGCTCCCCATGCACAGCAGGGTGGGATGAGGGCTCGCCTGTGTGTTTGCTGTGCAGAGCAGGGTTGGAGAAGGGGGAGGAAGGCGCCGGAGGCTGCGACACCCTTGCTGGTGGCGGAAGGGCGGTGCTGGGTTTCGGGGCTGAAGCCTTTGTGGTTGCAGCGCAGCCCTTGGCCGGCTGCCCCTCGGAGCAGGGCTGGGGGCTCTGCGGGGGGGACCGACCCCATGCGTGTCCCCAGCCCATGTCCTGATGCACGGATAGCAGCAGGGACTGGCAGCGAGGGGGAAAAAGCTCTGCAGCTGCAGAGGCAAGTTGCTCAAGGCAGTGTTCTGCTCAGCTCGGGTGGTGGCACAGGCCTTGCGGTTTTTACCCGAGGTGATGCTGCTCGGGACTGCCTACGCTGCGGCGGGAGGAGGTCACAGACTTCCCTTTTTGGGCAGTCCCCGCGCAGAGGAGAGGGGTCTGCTGTCTTGCTGCAGGCTGAAAAGCAGCTTTGTAGAAGTCTGTGTCGTGGGGTGTCTTGCTCCATCCTTTCCCCCCCTGTGCCTGTTGGTACAGCCACGAGCAGGGGCTGGCTGTGGGGCTGAGCCAGGCTGTGCAGCCTCACACCTCCTGTGTGAGTGTGGAATTTGAGTCCCCCACCTGGGTGTGCTGGGAGGAAAGAAGTGGAGCAGTACCCGAGGGCGTTGGGGTTCTCTCAGTGGCAACCCCTGTTACCTGCTCTGCACCCTCCTCCTCACCCTTCCTTTATGTCAGGCAGCTCAGCTCCTCTGCACCACGAGAGCCTGGAGGCAGCTGGGGCCTCTGACTTGCTCAGGCTCTTTCTTTCTTTCTCTCTTTGTTTCCCTTTTGTTGTGTTTCTGCTGAATGTGAAAGATTTCTTCCGACTCGCTCTGCCCCCACCCTCCACTGTTTGCCTTTTCTTCTGCTTTTCCTGGAAGCGGGTGGGCCATGCCAGGAAGGCGCTGCCCGCGCCGAGGTCTGGTGCGCGGCGTTACCCACGCCTGTCGGCTCCATCTTCGTGCCAATCCCTGCCGGCAGGCAGGGCAGGGTGGGCAGACTCAAGGAAACCCTGAGAAAGCAGAGATGGAAAAAAACTGAGCTACAGCATCGCCATGGGAGCCTTGTGCCCACTCGGCATCCTGGAGAAAAGGGAAGGTGGAAAGGGTGTGATCACTGGCAATGGGGAAACCTGAAAGGCATTTTGCTTTAGTGACTCGGTCTATAAACGGAGCAGTTTACTCTGCCACATACACATTTCTTATTCCCCTGATCCTTCTGCAGCAGTACAAGGCAGGAGAGCTGGTGGCTGTGCAGGAGGGCAGAGCCACCAGAGTACGTGGGTGATGGTGGCAGCACGGGGTGCAGGGTGCTGCATGTTGCCTTCTTCCCAGCAGCAGGCAGTCAGCTACACAAACCAAATGAAGCCCTTTCCTGCAGATTGCAGAGGAAATTGCTGAAGTACTTCAGTTTTGAAGTAGTGTCAGGGCCCTGCAGTGTGGGTCTGACAGCAGAAGGATCCTGGGGACACAGAAAACCTCCTGTGCCTGCTGATGCACAGGGCACAGCGTGAAGGGAGGTGGCTGCAGTGCTCTGGAGCAATAAAGCAATGTGCAACTGCAAAAGTCACTCCACAGCAAGAACCTCTGGTGCATTGGGAGTGAATGTGCTGTCAGCCGAGGGCTCCTCCATCCCAGAGGGACCTGGTGGCCTCCCAGCACAGCCTGGTGTGCTGCTGGGAAAAGCCTGGCTGCCCACAGGCCACTGCTGCCAGAGATGAGCTGCCCCCAGCTTTCCCAGCTGATTCTTTTTTCTTTTTCTTTTTTTCCTTTTTTTTTCTGTGACTAGAAGAGGCATTTCTCCAGTCCACTGTTCCAGAGGGAACAGTTCATGGGCCTCTGCCCTCTGACATGCCAATTGGATGAGTAAGGAGCTTGGCTGAGGGTGTGTCCTCTTAATCGGGCCTCAGCTGCAAACCTCAGTAAAAGTTCAGGGACATCAGCTGTCCCACCCCGGGCAGCCATGCAGTGTTTGGTGAAATACCCTTCAAGATAAGATTTTCTCACTCTTTGTCATGTCATAGAAAGTTCCACGAGTTCCGACACACCCAGGGCAGAGCCCGTCCTGGGAGGAGCGTGCCAGCTCCGTGTCCTACCCAGGGGGGCAGCAGTGCCTCCGCAGGAGATGCCATTTACACTTTGATACAAAGCTGCAAAGGTCTCTGATCCATCCACAGCGGGTTTATTTTCCAAGCTGTTGTCCCCCTGCCACCTTGCCCCAGGAGAGGGCTGGAGGGAGGATCCTGCCACAGTGTTGGACCTCCAAAGTAGCATCTTGCTTGTGCAAAACACGCGGTGCCCCTTTGCTCGAGTGCTCCTTGAACACCTGCATCTTTAGGAGCACTTAATTTAATACATTGTGTTTTCATACAAATACACATATGCTTATCCTTCTAGGGAACACCACGATTGCTGGACCCAGCGCTCGGACTGTGGTACGGAGGTTTGGGAGGGCCGGCTCCTTCCTGTGTCTGCAAACCGGGTGTCCAAATCCGACCCTGTGCATGCAGCTCGCGTGTCCCCGCTGAGCTGCACACCAGGCGGGTTTCTTGGCCGTGCTCTCAGAGCTGAGCTCTGCTGGGCTCTGGCTGTGTGGAAAGGCAGCCGGGCGTTGCTTTTTTTCAGTGGCAGGCGCTAACGATGAATAATATCTGCACATGCCTGTGCTATGCATTTGCAACCGCCTTTGGGCTTATAAATGCACTTCTGGTGTGTTATTTTTACCTATACATTTGGTGCGGAGGCAGGGGGGAGAGCTGGTGCTGCTGCTGCTTCCCCTCCGGAGCGGGTGCAGCAGGCGGGCTGAGGAAGTCCCTGGATTTCTTGCATGGAGGAAGTCGTTACAAACAGGATGTTTGCCCCAGGCTGCTCGCTGGAGACCCTGCAGCTGGTGCTCAGCCCCTCTCAGCCAACTCCTGGGCCATGGGGCTGCACACCCAGCTCCCGTTAGTTGGAAGGAGCTGCTTTTAGGGTATCTGCATCAGGGCCGAGACCCCCATGGGTCTCCAGTCTGTGGCTCACAAGACTGCAGGAGCACATTTGGGGCCAGGTGTGTGCTGTGCGGTGGTGCTGGGGCTCTGCAGCAAGCCCTGTCCCCACGTCTCACCTGTCGTGGGGAGAAGGCTGAGGGCAGCTGAGCACCGGGCTGGCACAGGGCTGAGTGGCAAAGTGCAGCATCAAGACCAGCACTGCCCCTGGGGAGGACTGATCCAGCTGTGCCTTGGAGGCATGTAAATAAAGGTGCAGTCCACCCATGAATTAAGGAACACGAAAACAGCCCTAAGTGAAGCACTAACCTGTAGCCCCAGCCCTCGGGTCCATCTCCTCACTGCACAGGTTCTTGCCAACAGCTCTTTTTTATATTGTGCTTGCAGCACAGCAAGGTGCCCACCCTGTGTGTCAGGTCCCACCTGACTGCTCCCCTGCCTTTTCCCTGCACGGCAGGCCTCCAGCCTGCATGCGGAGAAGGCTGCATGCTGCTGATACCAGGCCTGTGCCCCTACCTGGTTTGAAGGTAAAGGTTTTTTTGAACTGGCCCTGCTCCTGAAAGGAAGGCTTGTGTGGGTGAACTATAGGTTTGGGAGTTGGATTTATTTAAATCAGGATTTCTGGGTTGAAACGAGCCCGTTAGGCTTTTTTGGATGTTCAGACTATCTAGCCACACCCGTAATTATTCTTTGGCATCTCTGCCCTTGTTGAAAATGCATATTTTTAAATTTCCCATATTTTCCATATTCCCAGTGCCTGGCTTGCAGCCCACTGTGCCTGCATAAACTCATGCTGTTTCAGAGGTACTGATTTCCCTAACATTCTCATCACCAGACTGCGAACCAGAATGAAGCTCAATGGAGATGAAATGCAGCCCACGCTGATCCAGAGTGGGGTCTGGCATGCTCAGCCCTTCCCCATGGAGAAGCTCAGCCTCTGTGTCCAGAGCCCCCTCCCACTGTGCTGGCACCTGTGCCTTGGGGCAGGAGACCTCAGCACCCACCCTGCTGGGCTGTCACTGAGCTGTCTGCACCCTGTTTTCCCCAAAATAAGTAAAGGTACAAGCGGGAGGATCTGCAGAAGGAGCTTTGGGGAATGCCAAGGATTAGCTGGGATGCACAAAGAACTGTGAAGCTGTTGAGCGTTTGCAACAGAAGTACCCGAGTCACCTAGATGCCGTGTTAGCAGCTGATTTGGACTGGGTTACTTGAAGTTTTGGGACTCCTGAGGCTGCTGAGATTCGAGAGCTGAGCCTGGTAGCATGGAAGAGCTTCTCCTCAGGCCTCCTCTACTGGTTGAACTCAGGGAGGCTGTTGCTTGAACCAAGGGACTCCCCCTCAGGTAGGAGATTCCCGAGGAGCCTGGCTCCAGCGGGAGCAGGAAGGGATTGCTTCTGTGGGATGAGTGAAGCTGCAGCTGTGGCTCAGTGATGAGGCAGGATAATTTGCACGGACAGGTTTTAGGCAAGACAGGCAGTGCAGAGAGGTGATGCTTGCGCTTACAGGGGATCAGATCTGTGCTGCGTTTGGGTGGGGACCCCAGCACATAGGCAGTAGCAGGAGGCAGTTCTTGCCTTTGCTAGTGACGTGCTGATGCAAGGTATAAACTCAAGCTGGAAAAAGTGCGGTAACAACATCACCTGTTACCAAGAGGGCTCTGCTGGCTTCCTCCCTGCCAGACTCGTGCTCAGCTCTGAGTCAGTGCAGATTTGTTCTCCTGGTTTTCAAATAGTTTAAACCTATTCCTACTTGCTTCTCTCCATCTGCCTGTTCCCCCAGCTGCTCAAAACGCTTCCCTGCTCCTGGCCTCTGGTTGTTCTTCTTGGCTTCCTCCACCAGTGCCTGTGCAATGCTGCCCAACCTGTCTGCAGTTCCCCTCTCGGCATCGCCTCCCCTCTCGCTTCTGGACCGGGGCCGATTCTCATGGCACGCTTGGAGGTGTGCTGCATCCCGGCAGGGAGTGCCGGATCCTGCTGCCCCTTCTCCAGATCAAAGTCTTCCACCACAGTCCACGTCAGGAAAATACATTTCCTGTGTCCACATGTAGGAACTGCGGGACGAAAGACTGGGCTGTGGCTCACCCGTTGCTGCAGGATGAGGCCATGGGAAAGAGGGAGCTTGGACCTCCTCCCTCAGCCACTGGTGCAGGGCTGAGTTACGTGACCTCCCCTCAAAGGGCAGTTTCGGCTCAGGGAGCCGTGCTGGTAAACATCTCCTTCGCTGCGTTCAGTCCTTGTCCTCACGGCGACCTCTGGCATTTCACCTCTCCGGTATGTCGCCCCGAGTCGCTGCCACGAGGAACAGAAGAGCTTGTCGGGGCATTAGGCTGTGAAGTGTCTCTTGTCCCTCTTAACCCCGGGCTGTTTGAATTGTTTCCTTTGCTTATCTGAGCGACCCCATCTGGGGTCAGCACTGAGCTGTCCCTGAGGAAGGATCCGACCGAATTGCACAGAGGCAGGGGACATGGGTGCGTGCTCTGGGCAAGCCTGTGCATCAGCAATGTGAGGACTGGGGGGCTGCACCCCACACAGGGCCATGTCCCAAGTCTCACACCGAGGGACTCAGCCCCCTGGGACCTGCATCCCGAGTGCCTAAGGGTGCCTGCAAAGAGCTGATGCTCCTGAGTGCTTCATGCCGTGGTCTCTTGGAGGTGCTGATAGCCGGGGGAAAAGTGGGGACAGGCAGGCGAACATGGGAGACTGGCAGGGCTCTGCTCGTGTCCCTTGGAGACAAACAGCAACAATCTGGCCAATGTACTTGACCTCTTTATTGACATATTTTTCCCTCAAATTGCTCAAAGTCAAGAGAGCAATGAACTACTGAGTAATGGAGGGGAAAAAAAAAAACAAAACAAAAAACCAAAACCCAGACCCAAGCAGCCCTCCCCATCTCTTATTTGCCAAACAAAATCCTGCCTGATTTCTCCCAGCCACGTCAGCTCCCAGCTATGACAGCTATCTCATCCTGTTGGCAAGGCCACGCATCTCTGGAGCAGCCCTCGCTCCAAAATGCTATCGAAAAAGATGTAAACAAACGCAGCGAGCGGAGCTGGGGGCAACTGCTCCGGACGGGCCTCCAGGTAGGGCAGTGAGGCCAGGTGCCGCCGCTGGGGCTGCGGGGTGCTCTGCTCCCCGGGGTGCTGCGGGCAGCCTCTCCCAGCTGGGTGCTGTGCAGGATCAGGCTCCGGGGCTGGGGTGATGGCTCGTGCTGGGTATGTGCCCCCGGGGAGGCACGAGGAAGGCATTGAGGTCTGCACGGTGTGAAGGGGCAGCTTTGCCACGCGCGGAAGTGGCAAAACGAACGCTTTCGTTTCCTCGTCCCTACCCTGCGGGCTTTTGCTGGTGACACCCAGCCCTGACTGTATTCCTCTGTCTTTGTTTTCGCAGATCATGATCGAGTTTTGCCCAGGAGGGGCAGTGGATGCCACCATGCTGGGTGAGTGCCGCGCTCCGTGCTGCCCCTGCTGCTCCCAGCCCTGTGCCCGGGACACGCTCTGCACTCGGGGCGATGCCCACGAGCATCCAGCTTTGGGCATGCTTCCAGGTTTAACCTGAAGGCAGCAGACAGCTCAGCCTCTCCAGCTACTGTTTCTCTCCCATGAGTTTGCATATTTTCTTACCTGGAGCACAAGGTGTGGCATCCCCTGGGTGTTTCCTGAGCTATTTTTGCTGTCCTTTTGTGATTTAAATGCTGCTGGGATCAGCAGATCACAAAGCTTGGGGGAGAAGGGAGAGTCTGACTGAAGGGGGAAGGAGGTTTTTAATATTTATTGGCTTGAGGGTGCTCGGGATCCTGTTCCCACAGCTCCCGGGGGAGGGCACTGGGGCTGAGGCTCTGAATCTAGGCACCCGTCGTGGTGATTCCCTCAGGATCCTCTTGCTGACTTCTTCGTATGGTATCGGTCATCTGGGGAAACAGCCCAAGCATCCAAACAAACTGCAGTTTGCAGTAATTCCAGAAACCTTCCCGTTTTTAACTCCTCCCTTCCACGTAGAACCGCTGGGACTGGGAGCGGGTGGGTGTGCCCCAAAGCCACCCCCGGGCTGTGGGGACGTGGGGAGGTGACGGGGAGGTGATGTTCCCTCTTGGAGGGCAGCACAACTCCCAGCTCCCATTTGTGGGAAGCCCCTGGGCCAGAGCCATGACTCCAGGGGGTTATTCCCTTTCAGGCCTCAGATATTTCCTAAGGCTTCACTTTCTCTTTATTTCCAAGAAAAGTGAAGCTGGACCCAAATTTATTGGTTTTGATTCAGCCCCTAAAATGCACGCCTCATTTAGGGAACTTCTTAACGATGGGTTCAGATCACTGCAAGTAAAAGTGCCTGTGCTGAAGTGCTGAAGGAAGCAGTGCCTTCCCCCTGGAAAACCTGAGCAGGAGTGCCCTGTCCCATGGGACACCAAAATCCCCTCGGCACTTTCCTGGGGCCATGGCAGTCGGTTCCTGGAGGACCTGGGAGGTGGGGTGGGAGAAGGGCACTTGGGGAGTTGTGAGCCAGGCCTGGCTGAGTGCTGTAACCTCCCAGCCGAGGGGCACCACGAGCTGGGGGCTGCATTAACTGAGTTACCAGAAGGTTACCACTCGCTGGGTCCATCCATCAGCCCCCACCCCAGACATGCAGCTCAGGTGGCTGGAGTCAGCTGAGGTTTGTTCTGGTTTTGGCACGCTCGGTGGTACGTTTGGCCACCATACAGGGTGTGTATGCACAGCCAAGGGCTTGCAGAGGGAGGGAGGAAGGCTTGGCTGATGCTCACCACCTGGAGGTTTGCTGGGTGGCAGAGCAGTTGCTTTGGAAAGTGGTCTCAGGTGGTGAAGGTAGCCAGGCAGAGCTCAGCAGGGCAGTTGTGCCAGTGGTCGCGTGTCCCTGCAAACTCCAGAAAAAGGGAGGGACAGAGTGGGATGATCTGGGTGTGCTGGTACCTGCTGCCACCAGAAAACCATCTCGGAGCAGTGGATGGGGATCACACACTGGGATTTGGCCCTGCTGCCTCCTGCAGCTGAGCTCGGCTCCCTGCTTTGTGCAGCACCATCCCCTCGTGTCCCCATGCTGGGTGGGACCCAGCTCATCTGCAGGGTCCCATTTCCCAAACTTACAGGGACCCCACCATGCTGCAGTCCCCCCACGGGCTCGCTTGCCTCTCATCCCCGTCATCCGCTGCTCCTGGACCAAGCGGCTTGGCCGCGCATCCCTGGGAGGGAGCTGTGAACCAGCAGCTCCAAGCTGCTAGTGCTGGCTTTGAGAATAAATTACCCTAATGAGCTGATTTGCATTGGTCTCCCGCTGCTTTGACACACAGACAGCAGTTTTTAAATGGTCTGCTGGGTAGCCCATGCCCTGCTGCTGCTCAGGTGGAGCCCAGCCCAGATCCCCATCCCATTTAACTGCCCTTCCTCTCCCAACAGAGCTGGACCGGGGCCTGACCGAGCCCCAGATCCAAGTGATTTGCCGCCAGATGCTGGAAGCCCTCCACTACCTCCACAGCAAGAAGATCATCCACCGGGACCTGAAGGCGGGCAATGTGCTCCTCACCCAGGACGGGGACATCAAGCTGGGTGAGCGCAGGGGTGGTGCGGGCACTCGCTCGGTGAGGGGCCGTCAGTGACGGTGGTGCTTTTGGGGCCATTTCATGCTAAGGTGCCACGGGAGGCTGCTGTGGGCACTGTATCTCAGCAATCGGCTGTGCCCAAATGTGGTTGGGATTGAGGGATGCTCTCTGCAGGGCTGGGACTGTGCGTGGGTTTCACAGCCCTGCCTCTTGTCTGCTGAGCTTGGGCAGGAAAGGATGGGGAAAAACTTTTTTTTACATGGGGGGCTGAATCCACCATCAGGCTGTGCTCAACTGGGGAGTTCTCTTAATAGCTGCTGCAAATAGAAATGTGATGTTGCTTTCTGTAACCTGGCAGGGGTTAAAGACAGTTGGGAAGGAAATGGTTGGGAAGAGTGGAAGCTCTGCTGCCTGGTCCCGAGCAGGCAGTTGGGGTCAGCTATCAAACACACTGCCCCACAGATAGGTCAGCGAGAGAGGAGATGGGAAAGGGGCCATCAGTATCTCCCTCCTCGGGGATCCCAGCCCATGTGTACCCCACGTGCTGGCATCAGGAAATCACTGCGATGAATGTCCCTAAACGCAGCTGAGCACAGCGCCGTGGTGCAGGGGCTCTGCGCTAAACCACGGGAGAGAGGAGACACCCCCCAACCCCAGCCAGAGCCTTGATGGACTTTTTCTTTCATGAATTTGTTTAATCACGTTTTGAACTTGATTTTTATGTGTTTTGGCCTGCCGAGCATCCTGTGAAGGGTGCCAACTGGCAGGGCCGGGAGCTGGAAGAATTCGTCTTATCTCCAGAGCAGGTCTGGTGGTGACAGGGCGAGTTATGCCAAAGGGTGGCCTTGCCAACTCGCTACAGGTCTGAGTTCAGCTCGTGTCCAGCTAGCCGCTGGGGGCTGAGAAGGCAGCTTTGTCTTTGGGGTCTGATCAGAAAGGTGCAAATCCCTTTTAGAGCCTGCCAAGGGGTGCAAGCAGCTGTGGGTGTTCATGAGGTGTGTCTGTGGGTGCCGATGGAGACTCAGGGGTGGCCTGTACAGCAGGAACCCAAGCACAGCCCTCCCAGGATGATGGATACCTTCCTGCGACCATGGGCTGTGCTCTGCCATACGAAATGCTCTGCTGGGTTGAGCCAACGGGGACCCACAGTCAGGGAAGCCCTGGGCCCAGGGTGCAGATGGACAGCAGCTCCTCTGAAGGTCACCAGGGATGTCATGGAGAGAAAACCGACATGGGGTGGGCTTAGTACCCCCTTCAGGTCTTAATGGGTTGGGTTGGCTTCAGCAGCTGTCTGTAGGAGGACAAAGTCAGGGAACAGCATCACACAGTACAGGGTTGAAGGGGAGGCAAAGAATGTAACAATGCTTTGGTTTTTCTGGTGTAAAATGAGACTTTTTGCTATGAAATAGTAGTGCCGAGAGAAATTTGTCATGGAGCTGCTTTTGTTTGTGGAAAAGGTCTCAACTTCCCCGTAAATACGTAGGGGTTTGGGTTACAGCAGGGGTGGCTTGTTATGGCCTTGTATCGTACATGGGAGGGAGAGGTCCCTGGTGGCTGCGTACCCAAAAGCAAATTGAATTTCTGATGCTCGGCTTAGAGGAAACAGCACGTTATATCATGTTCTTTCTTTAAATGTGTGTTTGCTTTTAAATCTGCATTTCAGCCAAGTGTGCTAATTCAGAAGGGCCTTTCAGTTTTCCTACAACATCTAATGTTACTGCTCTTTGCAGCTGACTTTGGAGTGTCTGCCAAAAACATGAAAACCTTGCAGAAGCGAGACTCCTTCATTGGGACCCCTTACTGGTGAGTGACCTGATGGGTAAGCAATGCCGTGTTCATAAGGGGCCGTGTGATGGCTTCACTTCTGGAAATCAGGCACACTCAGAAACATGGAGCTGGTGGTGTTTGGGACGTGTTTGTCCGTATTGCCTTACCAAGCATGGGCGGGAGGATTTTTTAACAAGGAGCCTGGGCCAGCGTTGGCATGCGGAAGGGTTTCCTTTGCCTGAAGGGAGCTGTGAGGAGTATCGGTGGCATGGGAGCATTGCACAGCACGAGTGCCCCGAGGTGCTGCCGTGCTCCAGACTCGGAGGAGCGAGGGACGCACATGTGCTCGCGTGTGTGCTCTGGCTGCTCCCTTCTGCCTGGGTGGTGGAGTGTGCTTTGAAGCAGCTCCAAGCACATGAGCACAACGCCTCGCTCCAGAAATGCAACCTCTAAATCACCCGACTCGCTGAAGGAACGGGGTCGGCGAGTATTAATTTATTTTCTGAAGCAACATCCGTGCCAGATGTCAATGGCCTGAGGGTTTTCATGGGCTGCTTCGGCTGTCTCGGCTGGTCTGCAGAAGAGGGAGGAGGTTGGACCGTGACCCTTAGAAAAGATGCTGCTACTTCCTAAACCCAGAGCTAGGAGGAAAGGCCATTTTTTGTGCCATGCTGCAGACTATTTCAAGCACTTTTAATCTCTGCTGAGAGGCATGGCAGCAGCCGTGGCATCATCCCTGCTCCTTGCTGTGCCCCTTGCAGGATGGCCCCAGAGGTGGTGATGTGCGAGACGATGAAGGACACGCCGTACGACTACAAAGCGGACATCTGGTCCCTGGGAATTACGCTGATCGAAATGGCCCAGATCGAGCCGCCCCATCATGAGCTCAACCCCATGCGAGTCCTGTTGAAGATCGCCAAGTCCGACCCTCCCACGCTCAGCTGCCCTTCCAAATGGTGAGGGGGGGCCCTGGCTGGCAGCTCCTGGGAGGGGGCACCCTGGGATTTGTGATGCGCACTGCAGTGCTCCTCCTCGGAAGGTGCAGCTGCGCAGCAAAGCCTGGAACACACATCTTGCAGCTTGTGCAGTATTTCAAGAGAGAAAAAATAATCTTTTATCACTGTGCTGTTTAATTTGAGAGCCTAGCGTAGGGTTTGGGGTCCAGCTGTGTGCCTGGGGCCCTGGGCACTGCTGTGTGAAGGAAGCTGCTCGGTGTTGGGTGTGATGGAGCAGGCGCTGCAGGGCTGTGACCATGCTGCAAGTGCCAGGGCAGCATGGAGGAAGCCCCGGTAGCCTGGCTGGATGAAGCGGGAGGGATCCTCTCATTAGTTTCAAAATGTCCCATTCTTATATGGAAGGCAAATTTTCCTCTAAACCTGGAGATGGCCAAGAACTCCAGAATTCCTTTCCTGGAGTTTGGAAACCTTCTGCATTTAAAAAGAATCCCAAATAGTAATAATAATAAAAAAATCCAACCTATTCGTTTGATTTCCTATTGTGACTAAACCTGCTGGGTGATAGCCTGCAGCAAGTTGCTGGGAGAGCAGTGGGGCCACAAGTGCAGTTACAGGGTTCAGGTGGCAGGTAAGCATCGAGCCCGCCGCTCCACACAGGAGTGCTTCCTGTGGGGCTGCTCAGAAGCCAGAACTGGATCTGGGACACACTCTGTATCCGGGAGCTGCTCTCTGCAGGCTGATGGTGCCCTTCTGTGGGGTTTCTGATCCTTCACAGTGGTCCTGCCTCACTGAGGCTGAGGGGATGGGTCCTGGAGCATCCTTGTCCCCAAGCTTCACCTGGGAAGCCAAGTGTTGGTGCCCTCTCCCAATCTCTCTGTCCTGGCTGTGGGCACAGTGGCCAGTGCTCAGTCCTGCTGTCTTGTTGCCATCTTGGGTAAAGGAAAATCTAATCCCTTGCTTGACCAGATTGATGATTCTCTTACAAATAATCAGAATAATTGAGCACTGCACTTCCCATGCTGTGAGCGAAATGGGGATCGTGGTCAGATGCAAACAGGGACACAACCTACAAGAGATTGAGCAGACCCCTGGGGCATTTGAGGCCTTTCCCTCTTCTGAGCTTCTGGCAATGACTGTGTTTGAAGGTCCCTGGAGTTCAGAGACTTCCTGAAGACGGCACTGGACAAGAACCCGGAGACCCGGCCCAGCGCAGCCCAGCTGCTGGAGGTAGGGACCAGCACCGGCCCCGGGGTGGGTCTGCACTGGTACCTGTGTCTTCGTGGGTCCCTGTGTTTGTACATCCTCATTCTTTCCTCCTCCTTCTACTTTTTTCTTTAACTCAAAAAAAAAAAAAAAAGAAAAAATAGAAAGTGTTCATGGTCCTAGACTGGCTGAAGATAAATCTGCTCATTCTCAGAAAGTCCATAGTACTTAGCCACTAAAATGCTCCAGATGGAGCAGTGATGTTTTTCCCGTTGGAGCAAATTGCAGAGCTCCTATTGATGCCAGCTGGAGTAGATATGGCTCCCATTTCCTAAAAATGTCCATGTGGCAGTCAGCTTGCTTTATAACTGATTATACCAAATTTAAATCCAACCCTTTTCCTCCTGTCCCCTTCCAAAATAACAACGAAACCCTACAAGGTGCTTTTTTTTGCACTAATTGCAAATGCTCTGTCTGCATCACGGGCACGTTTGCTGCATCCTGCAAATCCCATCCAACTTGCAGCTCAGCTCGGCGTGTGCTGGGGGCTCTGTCCCCACATGCAGAGGGTGCTGTGTGGAGGTGGGCGGGAGAGGAGCAGCTCCACTTGTCACTGGTGGGTGCATGTTTACCCAGCTCAACAGGAGGAAGCGCACGATGCGCTCTGGAAACCACAGGGACTCCCCAGCCTCTTGACAAAGCTCAGCACAAATATGCCACTGTTTGCTGAGTGATCTGCGCCCAATTTCAATTAAATCTTCCCCCACCCTGTGTCTACGTGCAGGCTTCCCGCTGCCCTGCTCTGCCCCAGTGATGTCCCCTGGGCTCGGACCTGCATCGGGGTTCAGCCTGCCCACAGCAGGGGAGGGCATTGCCTCTGCAGCAAGAGCCCCTTGTTTAAATGCAGCTGGTGCTTTTAGGGGGGAGATGTTAAAGCAGCTTTGCAGAGCATTGTGCTTTGAACGTTTGCAGAGCTAGCACTTAACCTCGGCATCATTTCCTCACTTGTACAAAGCTGTAAATCCATTTAGGGGGTTAAGCCTCATGATGCTGGCGAGAACCACGTCCTTAGGTCTTTGCAGTTGTTTAAAAGCAAGGAGTGATCCTTGCCATCCCTCTGTTTTTGTGTGATTCACATAGGTGTTTTGTGCTTGGCTTTTCAGCATCCCTTCGTGAGCAAGGTGACCAGCAACCGAGCCCTGCGCGAGCTGGTGGCCGAGGCGAAGGCCGAGGTGATGGAGGAGATCGAGGACAGTCGGGATGAAGCAGAGGATGACGACTCATCAGAGTCCGCCTCGGTGAGCACTGCCCTGCCAGCCCCGCACCAGGCTTTGCACAGAGTGGGGCAGCAGCGGGGGGATAAGCCCCCAGCCTGGCTCCCAAAGGCTGCTTCATGGCTACGTCCCCCAGACACCCATGGGAGAAGGCTGCTGCTTTGTTGGGGCCCCTCTGGTGGATGGGAAAGCAGTTTCTTGGCCAGGGAGCAGCTGTGTTTCGGTGGCTGTCAAGGGCACAGGGAAACAATGGCGCTGGCGGGCAGCCCGGCTGCCCACTAGCGGGAGGGGTGTGCACAGAGCTGCTGCTGTGGGCAAGGCTGGGTTACGTGCGAAGGATGGAGAGCCTGGGTTTTCACCGAGCTGCCTTTCTCCTCCACCCCTTCTGCCAGGCAGTGCTGTCTGCACGGGGCTTGGGGTGGCTGCTGAGTGCGCTGAGCACCCCTGGCTCCAGTTTGTGTCCCACCGCTGCAGCGTGGGTGGGAGGGTGGCAGGTTGCTGGTTTCTTGAGATAGGTCGTCCTTGAAAAGGGAAGCGACAAATCCTGAGTTAAAACAGGGTCTAAAGTTGATCTGGTGGGCCAGGAGCAAAAGGGCAGTGCATGGGCAGGACTCTGAACATGCTGGCATGGGGGAGCTTGGAGGCGATGGAGCCCAGGCTTCCTAACCCTAGGGGTGGTTAGGAAATGCCACCCCCCTTCCCAGTCAAAGAAACAATGACTGGATCTAAATAAAACTAAAAGATGTTTCTATGCAGAACAGGACCTGGTGCAGACAGGGTGGCATGTTGCACAGCAGTGTGGGCACCACCAGCCCCAGGAGGGAGCTGGGCAGTCCTGCCCTTGAGCTGGGCTCCCAGAAGGAGCACAGCATGTGGCTGCCCAGGCAGCTTTGCTGCAGATGTCCCGAACCCTCCGATCAGTGGCAAAAGTCAATGGTGAATCCATGGTGGTGCTAGCCAAGGGAAGAGGGGTCCAGTATGCAAACTCCTAGGCTGCCTCTTAAGCGCTTGCATTTCCCAGAGCTCCTCCACTGTTCTCTTTCCTTCCAGCCAGTGTCCGGAGCACTTTGGACTGGAGAAAGACATCAGTATCCCAGGTCAAATGTCCTAACAGGGAAGATTTCTTCCCAGTAACTCTTTAGCTGTGGGTGACTTTGCTCTGAAGCGCAGTGACTTACAGATGCTGCAGTTGTGTTAAAGGGGTGGTGCAAAACCCAATATCTTCCCTTCATTACCTTTTCAGCCACCTGGAAAGCACAAGAGGGACCCCTCTGAAGTGAGCCAGCTGAGCTTTGATGGGGAGAAGCCTCCAGACTCTTCCTCACCCAAGACAGCTAATGGCCCTGTGGGGACTGGCAAGGAGACAGCAAATGGACAGGGTGACAAAGCCTCAGATGAAGGACTAAGCAATGACAATGACAAACTGGTGAACAACCACTCCAAAAAAACCCTTGCCAGCTCTGCTCCTTCTGGCCCAGAGGATGGGAAAGCCACCTCGGGCAAACCAGACGTCATCTCTCAGCCCGGACAGCTGGGAAATTCAACGGAGGGGGACAAGAAGCCCAAGTCTGGCAGCAGGGAGCGGAGCAGCATCGCGGACCGGCCGGAGAGTAGCCACCTGGAGAACTTCACAGAGGAGAAACTCACCAACGGGAGCTTGGATTCCTCAGCTCCGTTCCCTGGCAGCCGGTCCAAAGGGGACTCAGATTCTGGCAGCACTTCGGCCTCAGAAAGCATGGACCTCACCATCTCCCTGTCTGCCGACCTGTCCCTCAACAGAGAGAGCGGTTCCATCTCCCTGAAGGTGAGACTGGTGGGCAGGGGGTGTAGAGAAGAAAGGGCAGCAAGCCCATGGTAAATGCTGGGTGTTCTTTTTCACCAAGTTCCTGACATTCAGATCCTTTCCTTGAGAGGCTGAGCACATGCATGCATCAGCCATAGTCCAGGAAAGTCCTTCCTGAGAAAGCAGAATGCTTTTCTTGAAGATTTTTACTCTAGGTATTTAGATTTTTACTCTTTGCAGGAGGAGAAAGTAAGTTGCCCCTAGTCTTCCATGTGTCTGGATTGGGAGCGTGTACAGTAGGAGAGCACAGAGGCTGGATGACAGCAGAGGGTCTAGGAACCTCACCTTTAACCCCTGAGCACGATGCTAAAGGTGCCCCAGGTGCACCGTGGTGCAGAGTGCTGTTCAGTGGGATAGCCTTGCAGAGATGGTCAGTGAAAGGCTTGTGGTAGTGCTGGGTTAAGCTGTGCCATGGGCATGTCTTGAAAGGGAGGAGAAGCTCTCAGTGGAGCTGTTGCATGTCCTTTGCTGTCCCAGGCCACTGAAATCTAATGAAAGTCCAGTGCTTTGAGGCTACTTGTAGGTCCTGGAGAAATCTGAAGGAGCTGTGCCACTTGCCTGACTTGTGCAGTCGTACACAGTATGAGCAAGCCCAAGTATGAAACCCAAAATGTCACTTCCTAAACTTTATATGTTGCCCATCATTCCCTGCTCTTTCCTAGAACATCTAAACCAAAGAGAAAGCTTATTTGGGCTGGTGGCTTTCTCGGTTTTTGCAACCTGCTGTACATCTGGCCTGGTTTGTGTCAGCAGCGATTTGCGTGAAGACCTCCCAGGCTTTTTGGCTTTTGCAAAGGCTTTCTGGAGGCTAGGAATGCTTGTGAGCCAGAGCCAGCAAGGTCAGCATGGCTTAGATGAAGAGGCAAAATAATTCGAATGATATTTGCTGAGCTTCAGGAGAAGAAATTTAGGCAACTTGAGGGGGCAGAGCATGTGTTGCAATTGCCTGCATGAGTGATAGCTTTCCAGCACAGAAACGTGCCCAAATACCATTCTTGGCAAAACTGACCTCCCCTCCTCTCTGCTGCTGTGAGCAGGAGAGCTGGCATCCCCTACAGAGCCCACACTCGCTGTGGATCTGCTAAGGAGGGAGGTGTGACACTCTTGCATAGCTGTTCACCTCTCCGGGCTGCCTTCCCTGTGCCACCCAGTCTCCTCGAGGCCAGCCACAGATGCATGTGGTGCCACACATGTAATTGCTCTCCCCAGTTGGTCCCCTAGAAGGGGAAATGGATTGTTTCAGTTTTTAAAGGGAGTAAATCTCCAAAGAGATGGTCGTGTTAGATGACAGTTTGATTTGACCCAGAGAGAGACGATGCTCACAACAGACTAAATCACATCTCCAAGCAAGGCTTCCAAGCAGAGCTGTTCTCCAGGCGTGATGCTGCTGGAGGGCCCTGGGTGCCCTGGTGGTGCCTCTGCTTTGCTCAATGAGCTGTTAGTGCATGGAGAGTACAGGCTGTGCTGCTCCCTCCTCACCTGGCAGCAGTTTCAGTGCTCTTCATTCCTCTTGAGTTTGTCTGTGGCTGAATTCCTCTTCCTCCCAGCTGCTGGGGACTGCCCCAGGCTGGGATGTTTTGTGATTTCCAGGGGCTGCTGTTTACAGTTGAAGGAAATAGCTGTGCTTATTTATTTACTTTGGGTGAAGGAGAGTTCTCTTGCTGCCTCCCCTGGCTTGTCCACACAGACTATCCCCAGGCTTAGCTTTGTGGATGTAGACTCCCCTGCTCTGCCCCTGCTAGTGCTTCTGGTGATGCTGGGTTATGTGCACAGGGTGCCAGGCAGGTTGCAGCCAGAGAAGGGACAACAAAGAGTTAAACCAAATTCTGTTTGTGAACATTAACTGTTACAATACTTTTATTACAGGCTAAACTGCAAAGTTAATATCACTATTTCGTTACCGGGTTCCTTTTCCAGTTGTTTATAATTTAGTCAAAAAGAAAACAAAAATTCCACCAGAAAGTATTCAGATCTTGTTTTAGAAACATTAAGGGTAGAAATCTACAGGTGAGTCTGGGAGGCTGCAGCTGGCAGAGAAAGCAGTCAGAAATGGGGTGCAGGTAGAAGGAGACAGATAGGGTTTTGAAAAGGTAAAGCAAACTTTCTCAGATAGAACTGTTTGTGGGAGGAGATCCTCATTTTGAGTATGTAGTTTGAATTTTTGCCCAGGTGGGTACTGCTTGGACCTGCTGAACGTTGGCATTTTCTCACCCCGGAAATGCCGAGTTTTAGCCAGCTGTTTTAATTCAGGTTCCAGGCAGTAAGAGTCGTAGTGACCTAAGCTGATCTCATACAAGCCTTTTTGCACCAATTTCTCTGTGTTGGTTTAACTGCTAATATACTGCTACATCATTATACAGTGGGCAAGTCGTGTGGCCTCAGTGTTTCTCTGGCTCCTTGTCCTGGCTTGGTTGGGGTAGAGTTAATTTTCTTTGTAGTAGCTCACAGGGTGCTAAGTTTTGGATTTGTAATGAAAATAGCACTGATAACATCCCCATGTTTTCAGTTGTTGCTGAGCAGTGCTTGGACCAAGCCAAGGACTTTTCAGCTTCTCATATCACCCTGCCAGGGAGAAGGAGCTAGGAGCTGGGAGGGGACAGAGCCAGGACAGCTGACCCAGGCTGGCCAAAGGGATATCCCATAACATATAGGATGCCATGCTCAGAGATAAGGCTGTGGGGAGTTAGCAGGGGGGCTGCCATTGTTCAGGGACTGGCTGGGCATCAGTCGGCTGGTGGTGAGCAATTGCATTGTGCATCGCTTGTTTTTTCCTTCAGTTATGGGGGTTCTGTTTTCTTTTTCTTTTTCTTTTTTTTCCTTTTCCTTTCTTATTTAACTGTCTTTATCTCAACGCACTCGTTTTCTAATTTCTGCCCTTTTGATTCTCTTCCCCGCTTCCAGCTGGGGGGGTGTGTGAACAAGCAGCTGTGTGGTGCTGGGCTGCTCACTGAGGTTAAGCCACAGCACTCCTCCATTTGCTGGAAGCTCTCTGGGGGCTTGCTTTGACCACTGCAGGCTCGTGGGAAACTCTTGTGCCGTGTTCTCTATCTGTAACGGCCATCAGCATAAGAATGAGAGGATCTGGGGGAGTCTTAGCCCATTCTACCCCTGCGCATTCTGTGTAGGACTGTGTGATTCAAGTCGTTTGTGCCCCTATTATTTTTGTCAAAGCAGCCAAGTCCCTGGTCACAGTCCTTCAGCCAGGCTGCGGATGCAGAGCGAGGCAGGCTTGCTCACTTTCCCCTACTCCAGTGGAAACAAGCCTGGACTGTGCTTTGGGGAGGTCGCCGTAAGGGGCTCGGAGCTGCTTGTGATTAGTGAGGTACTGTAATGAGGGCCAGAGGGACAGGAGTGCAGAGATGTTGGGCTGGGTTGGCTCCTCTCCCCATAGCTGTGTCTGCAGCCGCAGCCTGATGCAGAGGCCTTGGCTGCCCTGCACCTGTGGGTCAGATGGCCCAGGGGACTTAAAAGGAAACACTGCAAACATCACATTGTGTGGATTTCTATGAACTGCAGTTTTGCAGGGTGGAAATCACACCTCACTCCATCATGCAGCAAAGTCTGCATGATTTGAACAGTACCTCCAGATCTGCTGATGACATTTGCTTTGATGCAGTTTCCTTGCTTGCATTTGCTCTTTATCAACAACAACACCAAAATTGCTCTGAGACCTCCAGCTGTATGCCCCGAGCAGCAAGCTGGGGAGCTGCTTCATGGCCTCTTTCTTTCCTCCTTTGCTAAACTCAGGATTCCCGGATGCACAACAAGACGCTGAAACGCACCCGCAAGTTTGTGGTAGATGGAGTGGAGGTGAGTGTCACCACCTCGAAGATCATCAGCGAGGATGAGAAGAAGGATGAAGAGATGAGATTTCTCAGGCAAGTTGGCCACCAGTGTGGAAGGGAGGGCAGGGCAACACACTGGGCAGTGTTTTCTTCTCCACAAGCAAATCCAGGAGCGACCTAAAGTCCTCATGTTTCCTGCCTTGGTCCAACTTGGACAGGACAAGTGTCTAGTGTGGACACCACTTCCTTTAGTCTTCTCTTAGTAGTATTTGTGCCAGGCAGGGGGCTCGCTGTACTGTCTCAGCTGAGCTCTATTCCCGTGAAGACAGCATCCCTGAAAAAAAATCCTCCTTTCTGATGGTGCCTGCTCCATTTGCAAGGAGGAAGAAGGGACAGAGAGGCTGGAGTTGGAAAGTATCAGGTCCCTGAGCATCTTTTGGGAAAAGTGGCTGTTCTACTGGGGCTACCTAGTGGGCATGGTGAACTCTCCTGGCATCTTGTTTTGCACTTAGGAGCCTTGCTTCTGAGTTTTTGGAACACACCAAGGCATCGATTTGAAAATGAAATTAGAAGAGAGCCCATCCTATTGAGCCAATTGATTTAGTGGGGCTTGAGTTTGTTTTGAGAGAAGAAATTGTTCCAAAGTGGTTTTCCCAATAGGGCCCCCAGAGAGTTGCACTGCAGTGTGTAGCACTAATGCACAGCAGCAGTGGGGATCCTGCGCAGGGAAACTGCTGCTGCTTTTCCTTTTGAGTGGTACGTTGCTGGCTTCCAGCTTGGTTGGGGCACAAGCTCAGGAAACAGGCTCAAACACAACCTCCTGACCGAGCAGAGGCTCCCTTTCACCAGCTATGAAGCTGGGGGACTCAGTGGGAGGAGTGACACAAGACCTTGGGAGATAGGTCACAATTTGGGAAAACTGCCCTTTCTGCCCCTCTGGGTGTGAGCACAATTGGATACGGAGCGTGGGAGCAAGGCCAGGGCAACGCCAGCTTGGCCTGAGCTGTGTTTTGAAGACCAGTGTGCACTAATCTTTATGGCAGAAGGGATATTTTGGATCCTGACTGGAGGGAATTGCCTTGCAGCATCACTTTAGGAGCTTTGTCAAGGCTTGTTGGAGAAGGCTTGAATGCTAACAGGCCTTACCTGTGAAAACTGACAGCATGCCAACAGTTAATGTAATTAGCACCCTGCTTCCTTGCAGTGGGCTGGTGTTGCAGAGCCCAAGAGCACGTCCCTCAGTTGGCATTTACCTCCTGTCTATGCTCAAAGCAACTGTCTGAGTGCTAAGGGATGCCCGTGCACTTTTCCCTCACTCCTGCAGTGCTCTTGTTATTGATTCTGCCATCTCCGCTCAGGCACGCAGCTCTGACCTCGTCTGACCTTATTTCTCTCTCCCCTTCCCTTTTATAACTCTCTACAGGCGCCAAGAGCTGCGGGAGCTGCGTCTCCTTCAGAAGGAGGAGCACCGAAACCAGGCCCAGCTCAACAGCAAGCACCAGCTGCAGCTGGAGCAGATGCTCAGGCGCTTTGAGCAAGAAATGACGGTACGTAAGCAGGGGAAGCTGCTGGCTGCCAGCTGGTTTTATTTCTCTGCAGATGCCCCGCAAGCCCCATCACAGGGCAGTGCTGTCTGGGTTGTGGCAATCACAGAATCACAGAATCGTCTAGGTTGGAAGAGACCTCCAAGATCACCCAGTCCAACCTATGACCTAACACTAACAAGTCCTCCACTAAACCATATCACTAAGCTCTACATCTAAACATCTCTTAAAGACCTCCAGGGATGGTGACTCAACCGCTTCCCTGGGAAGCCCATTCCAATGCCTAACAACCCTTTCAGTAAAGAAGTTCTCCCTAATATCCAACCTAAACCTCCCCTGGCACAACTTTAGCCCGTTCCCCCTTGTCCTGTCACCAGGCACGTGGGAGAATAGACCAACCCCTACCTCGCTACAGCCTCCTTTAAGGTACCTGTAGAGAGCGATAAGGTCGCCCCTGAGCCTCCTCTTCTCTAGGCTGAACAAGCCCAGCTCCCTCAGCCGCTCCTCGTAAGACTTGTTCTCCAGACCCCTCACCAGCCTCGTCGCCCGTCTCTGGACTCTCTCGAGCACCTCGACGTCCTTCTTGTAGCAAGGGGCCCAAAAATCCTGGGGCGTCTTCTTGGGGTGGAGCAAAACAGCTGAGAAGCCCCTTTGGGATCTGAGGGACAGGATGCATTTGCGGGGGACAGAGCCTTGTGTGGGTGTTAAGTGCTCAGGGAGCACTGATTGCCATTGCAGGGTGTAGCAGGAAAAAAGTTGTTCAGGACTTTCCCTCTTCAGTGATCTTTTCTTGTATGTCCCTTCCTACCTACTGTGAGAAGCAGTACTGTTGTGTTTAACAGAAAAAACCCTTCAAATAAGAAAGTGATGTGGTTAGAGTGCAAGAGCAGAAAAACTGGCAAGTCTTTGAGTATAAACTGAATAAAGATAAACTGGGTTGGCTTATTTAGTTCCTCCATGGGCAGCTTACATTGAAGTAGAATGATTTTATAGGTAAATCCTTTTAAAGCTTTCATAAGCCATCTTCTAAATACCCCTTTATTAATTCACCTAGCTTGTGCGTCTGATAACCCCATCCTGCAGCAGGCTGGGAGGCATCATTCATTCATGTGCTCTGTTATATTTCTGAAGTCTTGACGTGCCATGTCTGTAAATTTCCATCTTGGCCAGTCACTTCTCATTTGTGAGAAATTATTCACCATGCAGTGTGATGTGCAAAAGCTCCACATGTGCTTCTTTTACCATTTACCTGTGGCAGTTCGCAATCCAGTCCTACTGATAGCAGTGCTCTCTGTCCCTGCTGCTCGCAGAGATACCAGGCACAAGTGCACCGTCGGAACACAGTACCGTCAAATGTGAAAATCCTTGTCTGCAGAGAAAGAAGTGTTATGCTTGAGCTCCACTGCCTGCTAATATTTGCTCAGGGCTGTGGGTCCCAGTGGGATGTTACAGAACAGGACTTAAGCAATTGTTGAAATGCATCGGCACTAGAAAAAATTCAGAAATGCTTCGTGCTCAGACTAGAGCTGGCTTGTACTTCATGGGTCGTTCTTCGGAAATTTCTTTCCTCTGTATTCAGTAAAAAGACTCGATTCATGCTAGGACAACCACCCCACTTAAAAAAAAATAATACAATTTTGTAAGAAAACAAAGCTCAGAGGAGACTGAGGTTGACCTCTCTTTCCTTCCCATACAGGCAAAGAAGAAGTTCTACGACACTGAACTGGAGAACCTTGAGCGGCAGCAGAAGCAGCAGATTGAGAAGATGGAACAGGATCACTCACTGCGCCGGCGGGAGGAGGCCAAGCGCATTCGCTTAGAGCAGGAACGGGACCATGTGAAATTTATGGAGCAGCTGAAGCAGATGAAGAAGGAGGTAAGTGGGGTAGGATGGAGGAATCGTGGTCTCCTGCATCTGTTTCTTTCAGGAAAGCATCAGCCTTTCTCCATAGCAGATCTTGAGGAGGAAGCAGTTGGCATTTTAGCAGGAAGCTCTTGCTTTTCTTTGGTATATTTGTTTTTTTCCTGAGGTTCTGCTGTTTAGCAACATTAGGTTGGGTTTTTCTTGGCCTAAATTACCTGCTGATAAATCTCCTCTCCCTCTCCGAAGGTCAAGAATGAGGTTGAAAAGATGCCACGGCAACAGCGCAAGGAGAACATGAAGGTGAAGATGGATGACTTTGCCCAAAAAAAGCAAATCATGGTAAGGCAGAGAGAATATTGCCACAACTCAGAGACTGGATAGGGCAGAGCAGACTGAAGCACCCTTCTCCCTTGAAGGACTGGTAGTCTGTAAATTACCACCAGATGCTTTTCAGGTTCCAGTAGGAGGAGGGCTCATGGTGCTATTGCTGTTTCCTTCCAGGAACAGGAGTTTTTGGCCAAGCAGAAGGAAGACCTGGAGCTAGCCATGAAGAATATAACTGCCCAGAACAAAAAAGAGATCTGCGACAAGGAGCGCGAGTGCCTCAACAAAAAGCAGCAGCTCATGAGAGGTGGGTCGCAAAGGCTGAAGAGGAAGAAAGCAAATGCTGTGACGATGGGCTTATCCACTGCTGGCTCTTCCCACGCAACAGATGCTGCGGCAGAGTTGCAAGCTGGCAGGATAGGATTTAGAAAAAACAGCCCTGCCAGATCCTGTCTAAATGTTTAACAATAATAATACTTAGCATCTTAATCTTCAGAGTGCTTTACAAATATGAACCAATTAGGCTTCGTAATTACGAGAATGATTCTCTGATATGGTTTGCAACCAGTTTCTCTTGGAAAACAGGTGGTGAACAGTCACACCCCACATCTGCTGTGCTGCTCCCGTGTGTAGGGACCACTCGTGCTTGGGATGCTGCGTGTGACCGAGCTGGGAGGCTTGGGTGGGTTTTCTCCTGACTCTTCTCCCTTCCTCAGACCGGGAGGCGTGCATCTGGGATCTTGAAGAGCATCAGCAACAGGAGAAACACCAGCTTGTCAAGCAGCAGCTAAAGGACCAGTATTTCCTCCAGAGGCACGAGTTGCTCCGCAAGCACGAGAAGGTGAGGAGTTAGCTCCTTCCCATGCTGGTGCCAGGTGCTGCTCGGCTGGGTGCAAGGGTGTCCCTAAAAACATCCCTTTTAGGATTTAAATGAGGGTGGAGAATGGGCTAAGTGTTGAGGGACTTGGTCAAAGTTAGTCCAAAGGGACCAGAATAACACTGGGGTCAGCATACTTGCTTGGGATGTATATTCTGTGCTGCCTGCATTTAACATCCAAGAAGCAGCTGTGAATTTGGGGGGCTTTTCTGGAAACTTCTCACTGTCCGGTATGAGGTTTGGTGGATTCCCACAGCACTGAGTGAAGGTTGGCACACCTGATGTGTGTCTCCTGCTCTGATGCCTTGTCCTGTGCCTTTGCAGGAAAGGGAGCAAATGCAGCGATACAACCAGCGCATGGTAGAGCAACTGAAGGTTCGGCAACAGCAGGAAAAGGCCCGGCTGCCCAAAATCCAGCGGAGCGAAGGGAAAACGCGCATGGCCATGTACAAGAAGAGCCTTCACATCCATTCCAGTGGGAGCGCATCCGAGCAGCGGGAGAAGATAAAACAGGTCAGGCCGTGCAAAGGACACCAGGGCTGAGGCTTGGCTTGGGGGTACAGTTACTTCTCTGAGGAAGGGAAGTTGGAAAGAAGCCACCATTCCCAAATTTCTAACCCACTGCAGGGAGACAGAGGTCTTTGCTTTTGTGAGTAGCACTGGGGAGCATCATCAGGGCTTTTCTTTTCCTTCTTATGTAGTAGTACAAGTTGACTGGTCTCTTAACTGGCTTCAAGGAAGCGATTCTTACACACGCTTCTGCTTTCTTCTCTTCCAGTTTGCTCAGCAGGAAGAGAAGAGGCAAAAGGCAGAGCGGCTGCACCAGCAGCAGAAGCATGAGACGCAGATGAAGGACATGCTAGCCCAGTGCGAGAGCAACACGAACGAGCTCCAGCAGCTACAGGTACCTGTGCCTCCTGGTCTGGCCTCTCAGGGGTGCAGAAAAGTCCTGGCCATTGTCAGAAGTGGCTGCAGAGAACTAGAACTGGCATCCTCAGCTCTGCCTCAGAGGCTTTTGTGGCCGTGTCTTGACATGCCCTGGAGCTCAGAGCTCTGAATGCCTCTGGTTGATTGATGCACAGCCGGCCGGAGCACAGGACTTAGAGTCCCAGCTCCTTAATGAGTGTTTTGTTTTGTGGTCTGCATTTAGAATGAAAAGTGTCACCTCTTGATTGAACACGAAACCCAGAAGCTTAAGTCCCTGGACGAGAACCACAACCAGCACATGAAGGAGTGGCGGGACAAGCTGAGGCCGCGGAAGAAGGTATGGCCTCCCCCGTGGTGTCCTGCTTGGAACAAAGTCCATAAATCGAGTACAATGCCAAACACCTCTTGTTGCATGTGTTCCCTTCTGCTTCAGGCCCTGGAGGATGAGCTGAACCAGAAGAAGCGTGAGCAGGAGATGTTCTTCAAGCTGAGCGAGGAGGCAGATGAACAGACCCCCGCATCCCCAACCAAACATGCCAAGTTCATCCCGTTCAGCTCCACAGAGAGCTCCTAACCCCCAGGTGGCAGCTGGCAGGCCCCCAGCTGGTACTTGCCGTGTCCTCCTGGGCTGCAGGGGGGCCTCTTGGACTTGGAAGACCCTCTTGGCAGCCTCTGCTCACGACAGCAGCCGCCTGTCCCCTCACTCTGTCTGGGAGAAACGTGGCCTCTGTCCTTCACGTGGGGTGCTGGCGGGAAGGTTTGGCTTTTCCAGAGGCTGGCCCGCTCAGTGAGGAGGCTGGGAGGGCTGTTTCTGTGGTTGTACTGGCACCGTTAGCTGAACGCATCGCCTTGGACGTGAGCCTGGTGCTCACTAGGCCCGTCAGCTCAGGCTGGAGCAGTAACAGCCCCGAGCAGGAGGAGCGGGCAAGCCCTCACGCACCCAGCCCACGGCCAGCAGCCTCTCCTCACGGCTGCTCCTTCTCCTCCTGGTCCTCTGTAAATGGCTGGCCTGGGGCAAAGCAGCTTTGGTGGTGTCTTATGCTAACCTTGGCCTTGCGGCCCCCCACACTCGCCTTATTTGTATCTACTGTGGCTTTCTTGTGCTCGAGGGAGACAGCGATTTGGTTTTTTTTTCCTTTTAGCAGGGAGGGTTGGGTTCCTTTTTTCCTCGTGCTCCTAGTACAGACTGTGCAGGCTTTTGTCTCTTACAGAAGAGTACGTGCTTGTGCGGACGGGGAGGTTTGGAATGGCGTCCAGTCCTGCGGTGACACCACGAGGTGTTGGTCACAGCCATGTGCCTTTAGTCAGTGAAGGGCAGAAGGGTGTCATTGCCACAGCCCTCACGGTCACGCAGGTGCTTGAGATATTTTTTTAAGTGCCTTGTATGTGGGCAGGTAGGTCAGCCACTCTGCAGTCAGGGTTACAGGATGGAATAAAGGATTCTTGAAGCAAGGGAAGGGGAGATGCAGACAGGTCTCGGTGGCTCGTTACCTTCAGCATTGCTTTCTCCACTGATGTTTCATCTTCTCATGAAGTGCCAGTTTCCTGGATGACTCTCCGGGCTTTCAACTTACAGTCAGGCTGCAGTGACAGAGCAGCGGCAGGTCCAACCCTCCATCCTCTCTGCTCCCTGGCGATGTGTCTCGGCTGGGCTGCTGTTCTTTCCCCACCTGCACCATGCACTGCTTGGCCAAGCTCCTGGGCAGGTCCCAGAGCATGGACCTGGGTAAGGGGACAGAGACGTCACTGGGCAGCACCCTCCTTATGCAATGGCAGTGACCAAAGGGTATGTGGTAGCACTTAAGTTTTTCTCTCTTTAATCTCCAGACAATTGTTAAATGCCTGCTTCCCTAGCAAAATGAAATGTCCCTTTAAAAAAAAAAAAAATATATATATATATATATATTTTAAAATCTCACATGTAGGTTCAGAGTCATATTGGCATTTCAAGAAAAGGTGGTATGTGACGTGCTACACTTCTAGGTGCCTAGCTGAAGGAGTCAGTCCCCAGGTCTCTAGCACCTCTTTATCTGAGGAGTGCATTCACCACCATTTAGAGTTCATAATACATATTAATAAGCTTCCTGCAAACTAGCAAGACTACATCCATTTGGGCCATTCCAAGTTTCTTCTGAATCCACACCATTATTATCTTTATTAACAAACGTAGCCTAGACAGAGTTCTAAGGGCTGGGCCCCTTTGCCAGCAGACTGCTTAGTGGCTTTTCAGGAACTGGCCTGTCCTAGGGAGACTGTCTGTCCCGTCTCCAAAAACACTGACTGTGCCTTTCAGATATAATGACAGCACCAGTTGGGAGCTAACATAAAAACGAATGAATGCAGGGGTGATCCTGAACCAGGACAATGTGCTGGTTTCAGCCTTTTAGCTCCAATAGAAATGTGTGATAGCAGCCCCTGAGGTTTTGTTCCCTGTCCTGTTGGGGTCAGCTGGAGCTGTTCCATGAAATGGTTGTTGTTGCAGAAATCAGTACCCAGGGCCTGGCCTTTCATGTGTTGTGCGTGACTAGTGGAAGGATGTCTTGCAGCATACTGTACCTGCAGCATAATGTACCTGGTCTCATTGAAGGGGGTTGTAGCTTCTGACTGCCTTCTTGCACCAGCCCAGGAGCATCAGTTCTCTCTGTTGTGCAGCCATGAGAATGTATGGAGGATATTTCTGGGGGCTTTTAAAGGGCTGATGTAAGTACTCACAAGGTGAATCGGTTGTCCCCTCCTCCAGTCCACCTTACTTGCAGCCTCAAGCTAGCAACATAGTTTTGCTTTTGCTAACAGAGGGTGGGAATGGTTTTGTCCCCTGCCCTTTGCCTGTTCTCAGCTCCTTCTCCAGGTGTGTTGAGGCTCTAACACCAAACCCTTCTCCTAGAAGGGGGCAGGGGAGCACGTCTTATGATTGTCATGTTTACAGGGTGCTTATTTTTCCCCCTTGAAAAAGAGGATGTCTTGATGTTTCCTGTTCAGAAGTAACCATGAATAAATCCAACTTATTTTTGAGGGGAGGTGGGGTGCCATTTTTAAAAATGTGGCTTTGAATAAAAGTTTGTTTTTTTTTTTAATATTTTGTAAAATGTCTTTAGTGGGGTGACCACTGATGTATAGAGCCTTCTAATAAAGTAACAAACTGAGAAACCCAGGCATGTGTCTGCTTTCCCGCATGATTGCTGGCTGTGGCCTCAAATCAGCACAGTTTTGCTTTTACGGTCTGGGTTTTGCTGACTTACGGAAAGCTCCAGAGCCAGTTCTGGCATGTGAACCATGCCAGGCTGAAATTCCAGTTCATTAAAATGCAGCTAGTTGTTTCAGAAACACTTCTGCTGTGTGCTGCAGCTCACTGACGGTAACATCTTTGCTCCGAAACTGGAACTGTGGCAGACCCGAGTCAGTCAGCAGTTCCCTCGGTGCCTTCCTTGTGTTAGAACAGTGCTTGGGTGCCTCTGCTTGGCGAAGAGGGAGTATTGCATCCAGCTGTCTGAAGAGTGCAAATTGTTTATGCATGACTTTTTTTTTTTTTTTTTTTGATGAGGTAGTCTGGCTTTAGCAGAAGATACCAGACAAATGCCTCAGTTCCCATACTTTGTTGGGACAAGGATGTCCTAGGGCTGCCTCACTGTCTCCTCCCCACTATGTCCTGCTGCTCTTGCTGAGGTTTTGCTTGGATCTAGGGCCATGTCATGAGACCAAGATGCAAACCTCGTCTTCCCCTGTCAGTGCAGGGGGGACACCTCTCCTTACTCCCCCAGGCTGCTCAGAAAAGGTCCCACTGCTTCTGTAACCAGCCCCAGGGCTTGTGTGGTCTCTGTTTGCTGCTTGGAGATTTTTACCTGCAGGTTTCATTATTTCTTTCACGTAGATGCCTTGCACCAAGCAGGGACATGCACTGTACAACAACAGCTTTGAAAGGTACTGGTGCAATTGCTGTGAGTTTTTCCCCCTAGTTTTTGGAAAGTTGCTCCAGAACCTACCAACTTCTGCCATGCTGGAAGTGACCTTGCTACCTGGGTCCACCCTGGTTACATAAAAGTGCAGGCTGGGAGTCCAAAGGGGAAGTGGTGAAAGGCAGAGGGAGCTGCTAGTGCAAACCAGCTGGCTGGGGGGGGTTAATTGAGCAGCACTGCAGTGAGAGAAGGATGAGAGCAAGGTGTCTGTCTCCTTGCTCTGAGATAGTAAGAGAGGAACTAGCTGAGGACACATAATTAACCACTTCTTTCATTTACCTGTGACAGGACTGCACCATCCCCTGGAGCGCACTGGTCAAAAATGGTCTCCCCCAGTGTACCCCCAGGAGCTCAGGGGAGTATTTAACTTCATCTGCACGGCCTTGGCAGTGCCTGGGGGGAGCTTCAACTGTGAGGATACTTAATTTATAAATACGTGGAAAGTACTGTATATTCCAGAAATAACCATTATCTATCACCTGCCCTGGTGGAACACTGAAAACAGAGCAAAAGTGACAAATCTTTCTTTATTTATTAAAAATAATAATAATAATAATAATAGATGACAGCCCTGAGAAGTATGTAGTGCTGCACAAGCCGTACTGTTCTCGGCTCTCTTCATTACCTTCTCTGTCCTGTCACATCCTCGCAGCTGCCCAGGGCCTTTCACAGCGTTCCTGCTGTGATGGGGACGGCGATGCTCTCAGGGGAGAAGAAAAATCAGGGCATGCAGGGAGGGCCATGGAGCCGGGCTTTGTGCCTCCGCTGCCCTCCTGCTATCGCTGCATCCTCTCCCCATCCCTCGCTGCAGGAGCGCAGCTGGAGACAAGGGGCTGTCTCCCCAAATCCCCTGCACCCCGGTAAGCCGCGGGCCTTTGCACGTTCTCCTGCTGCAGGGGGCAAGGTCTGGGGACAAGGTTTGGGGACAAGGTTAAACCTCCGGCCACCGTTCCCCTCTCGGGCACTAGGTGGCACACACGCTGAGACGGCCGCCCCGGCTGGCCCCTTCGCACAGCTTTAATCCTGGAAGCCGGGTTTGGCATTTGCTCTGGCACACCTTTGCCTTCATCTCTGCTTTTCCTTGGTGCTTCAGTACTTTGTCCCCAGCGTTGTCCTCGTGAAAACAGGGCAAGGACGGAGTGCCCCTGCACGGGCTCTGCTTCTCCCTGCTGTGAGACCTCTATGCAGGAGGACAGGACTCTGCCGCCAGGCTGGCTGCCTTCGGTGTCATCCGCACATGCAGCTGAACCTGGCAATATTGGGGTCAAACCAGTGGGAAATCGTTGCTGGAGGTGGCTGAGAACTGGTGCAAGACAGCTGTGGCAATACAGCGTGTAACCACTGCCTCGCTGTGCTCCAGCTGCAAAGACCTGCCCCGTAAAATATTGTGGTAAGAGCCCTGTTTTTGACTCGTCTTTGTCAGGGAGCTCGGGGAAGACTAATGAATTTGTTCCGTATGCGAGGAAGGATTAGGAGAATACTCACAGTTCTTAAATTAAGAAAGCAAGCAGAAATAGTGGACTGTCTGCGGCAGAAAGGCTGCAGGTGTTCTGGGTGATTGTGGGCACCACTTCTCATTCCACTACATTTCTGACACCTGCCAGACCCTGGGGACAGCCCAGCTGTGACCCAGCAGCAGAGAACAACTCATTTATCCCTAAACTCCCCCCAGTTGCACCTGTACCCTTGTACCACGTAACCTCAGCGTGGGAAGTGCTGCTGCCACATCCCTGCTGCTCCTGCAACCATACCAGAGGTGTGGGGCAAGCATGGGACTCCAGGGCCATCACAAGTGCCTTGATACACAACTGAGGAACAGCAGAGACCCGGCCAAGGCTCTCCAGCTGGCTTCCTGGCATGCCTCCCGCAGGAGGTGACCAGGTCAGCATGCAAAGCCACGCTCTGTCTCCTCAACAGCTCTCATCAGACCTGTTAATTAAACACAGGAGCCGTTTGACAGCATCAGCTGCAATCAGTTCCAACCTCTGCTTGTTCCTGGGTGCTCGGAAGTGATCGAGCCACATACACTGTCTGTGTTCTTGGGGTCCAGGTGCGATGGAGTCACTTCAGCCCCCTCTAAGCAGATTACAGCCCTGGGGAAGTAATGCTGATGCTTAAGTGCTTCCGATTGATTTCGTGCAGTCCCTTGGCTCTCCGCCAGTGTCCGTAAGCCTGGAGTGGGTTTGTCCTGGAAGACACAGATAAAATAATAACCTCCTGTGCGTAACAAGCTGGCTATCTCATACATGTGATTTATCCCAGATGTAAAGAAATGGCCCGACAGACCAGCAGCATGTTGCTGCACCCAGAGCAGTGCCCAGAAAGGAGCTGGGAGGGTGAAGACAGGAAACCAGGGTCTCGGTCCTGGAGCAGGTGGGTCCAAGATGCCATGACAGCTCATTCACACCTTCTCCTTTTTGCTTTCAGTCTCCACAGGGGGATCTTGTGGCATTTGGGGACTGGATTTATCAGCAAGGGGATGCCAGTAGGTTTTGAGAAGCGGGAGGTGAGAGCAAAGCTTCCCCAGACAAAGCCTGACTGTGTCCTTGTGGGCTGCAGGGACTTGTTATCATATTCTCTATTTGCTCTTTCCAGCTTTTTTTTTTTTCCTATTTATTTCTGACTATTTTTTGCTAACCGGCCGTTTTCTGATGAGGAAAGCAGCAGAAACTAAGAACTCACTGCACGTGTGGTTTTATACTGGTGTTTGCATTCACTGACATTCCTGGGCATGCATAGACTGATCCTAGGGTTCGTGGTTGTGAGTCCAAGGGGTCTAGATGACTCTGTGTTGATGTACAGATGGCCTGGGCAGCAAAACGATCAGCCTGGCTCTGTTGTTTTCAGAGCACGAGGGGTGTAGGGTCAGTCTGTGCACTCTGTAAAACCAAATTACCAGAATGCATGAGAGCAGCTATGCATACAGACGACCAGCAGCCCAAGCACCTTCCCTGCAGATGCCTGGCATCCAGCAGTCACTGCTAAACAGAACAAACCAGCACCTGAAGCAGGAGGGATGGCAGCTGTAGCATTTGTAACTCAATTGTCTCACTCAATTCCCATCACCTTGCAGTTTAACATCCATTGCATTGTTTAGTAGGTTTCTGTGCTTCTTTTGTGTGTGTGTTTTTTCATGTCCAGTCACCTCCTGCTGTTTCCCCGTGATCACCTACCCAGCCTTTCAGTCCTGAGCTCTTCAGGTTACATCCTCCTCCACCCAGCTCAGCTGCAATGCCCTCAGCAGCTCCCTGTTTCTCTTTTAAGCACACAAAGACCAGTAATTACTTAATTCCTCTCTTACTCCCACTTTCTCCAGTGTTCCTCATCTCCTCAGTATTAGTTTCTTCTCTTACCAACATTATACACAGCTTCTTTCAATGATTTTCTGGTCATCCTTTAGATTATTTATTTGCCCATCTAGCAGGGCTTTAAACCCAGTACAACTCTAGCTGCTTGTGCCTGCAAAATGCCACCCAAGTGATGAAAAGCTACAGTTCTGCCACGTTTTGTCTGCCCTGGTGCTTCCCCAGGCTTTGACTCTTAAGTAGCACTCAGGGAGGGGAGCAATGTACAACTGATCCTTGTGTACCCCGTGGGGGCAGTGCCAGAAGGTGCCAGTGGTGTAGTTTCCCCTTCGCACAGCCTCGCATCCTTCTTGCAACCACCTCCTCTGCAGGGGCACAGAAGTCTTGCGCTCAGCTGAGGGGAAAGAGGATGAAGATGAGAGCTCTGGGAGGGCAAGGGGGGTGATAAATCCCTGGCAACCTGCCTGCACCTCCCCGATTCTTCATGGTGGCGCTAGCAAAGCTAACAGCATAAAAAAAAAGGGGCCACATTTAAGGAGCTGCCAAGGAGTGAGATGAGTTGTTTATGATTAAATTAAATTCATATGAAAGCTAATGACCTGCCAGCATGAGTCTTGGGTAACTTTATAATGTAATTAAAAGCCCAACAGGGAAGAGGGCTGTGGTTATGCCACGTGTTGAGAAGCTGCTGGGAAGAAGCAGGCCAAGGGTGGTGCTGGTGCAGAGAAGCACCAGTTCGCTGCGTTGTCTTCTCCACTGTTGCAAGGGCATGGCCTGATGGAGTGGGCTGTGAGTGAGAAGTGGGGTGCAGTGGCTCAGCTCCCAGCTTCAAAGGGTACAGAGGTTGTCCTGGGTAAGGCTGTTCTGGTGACCCGATCATACCCACAGCCAACAAAGCCTCTATTTTCTACTCAATTCATTCCCCAAATGCCTTAGGGCTGATGCTGTTGGAAACCACGTCAGCAAAGCCTTGGGGGCAGTTCTTATGGGACAAGAGCGGGGTCAAGAGTCGAACCCTGGGCGTGGAGCCCACACACGGGTCCCCCATGTCAGGCAGGAGGCGTCAGCCTGGACCCTCTTCTACCCTCTGCAGCTTCCTACGAAGGTAAACAGCAGCAGAGAAGACCAAAGAAGCCGTGCCCTCCTGGAGAAACAGCTAAGTTGCCCCTGACCAGCGCTGGACTGACTCTCGTGCTTTGACATCATCTCGGGTTGCTCTTTTCAAAAGAGCAGAAGGGGAAAGAAAGAGGGCAGCCGCAGAGGACTTGCGCTGCCTCACACTCCTTTTTCCACACGTGTTATTAGGAAAAGCACCGCTCGTGGGCTGCCACAACTCCTGCTTCCCAGCACTGGACGCGGGGAGCCGCTGAGCAGCAGGTCGCTGACCTTGGCGACTTACAGCGAAAAGCCCGGAGCGGCCGATGCCGCCGCATCCCTGCGCTGCTCCCGTGTCGCATCCACGCCAGCTTTTTTCCATTTTTTTCCCCCCTGATTTGGGGGCAGGGGACGGCGTGGGGGCGGGCAGGCAGAAGCCGGCCGGGTGCCCCCCCCGTGCCAGCTGCACCCTTAGCGGGGCGGCCACGCGTGGAGGAGACGGACACGCGTGGGGCTGGCGGCCACGCTCGCCCCTTTAAGCGGGCTCTCGTAGGGCCGCCCCGCCGGCTGGGATAGGTCGGGGCGGGCCGGGGCCGCCTCCCGCCTCCGGCAGCGGGCGGGTGGCTGGGCTCGGCTTGGCACGGCTCGGCTCGGCTCGGCTGCGAGCTCCGGTCCCGGCTGCGTGCGCCTGTGCCTCCCCCAGCGCCACCGCTCCCCGCCGGGCCCCTGGCGCCGGGCTGCGAGGGGCAGAGGCATGCCCAGGAGGAGCATCGCGGAGGTGAAGGTGCTGGACGTGCAGAAGAGGCGCATCCCCAATAAGCACTATGTGAGTGGCACGGCACGGCTCGGCTCGGCACGGCTCGGGGCGCGCACCCGGCCCGGCCCTGGGCAAACAAAGGGCGGGCGCTGCCGGTCCCCAGGTTGCTCCGGGACGGTGGGAGGAAGAGGAGAAGGAGGAGGAGGAGGAGGGCAACGCTGCTGGGGCTGTCCCGGTACCGGGACCCGTTCCTCACCCGGGCAAAGTGGGGGGAGAACGTGGGTAGGGACGTGCCAGGGGGTGCTGCCGGGACTGGGGCTGCTAGGGCAGCCTGCACCCCTGGAGTCACCTCCGGAAAGTGTCTCTGCCTTGGTGAGGGGCAGCGTTTGTGGGGGGAGTCAGGGGGGACTCTTGGCTGCGGGGTCCCCACACAAGGACCCCCCCGTTTCCATCCTCCTGCACCTGGGACGGTGCCACTGTCCCCTGCCAAGGTGGCTCCGTGCCTGCTGTGCCCCTGCTGCCCCGCTGTCCTGGGGAGCACATTCCTGCACTCTCCAGGGCATCTTCCCAACAGCTGCGGGGTTGTCTTTTTCTCGAGTTTTTTATTATTATTGTTGTTGTTATTTACACTTTGGTGCGCTTCCAGGCATCCATGGAGACCTTGTGGGTGAATCTTGGCAGCAACTGTAAAACAAAGACCAAAATGTTCTCCCCGCCCCGTTCGCCTTAGACCGGGGTGACCCAGTGACACACTGTTCGTGTTGCATTTGGGTTACAAGGACGGGCTGTGCGCTCGGCTGGAGTGCCTCGTGTCAGCAGAGCCAGGCAGCCTGAGCTCTGTGCAGATCAGGGTTTTGTTTTGGGTCCCCCCCAGCTGGCTTGTGGCGGTCAGGAACAGTCAGAGGAAAGTGAAAGAACAAGCTGGCTGTAGCCAGGATTGAGGAGAGGGTAAACATGGCCGATGTCCCCTCTTTGCACCCAGTGAAGCGCCTTAGCTCTGTGATGTGGTGGCCACCACCCAACCCTTTATCACCCTTTCCTCCTCTCCTACCTTGTCTGTGGTTTTATCAGCGTCTGGCCGAGCCTGGCCCCAGCTCCAGATGTGCCCCCTTCCTGCTCTGTCCACCCCAGACTCACTCACCCTAGCTGGGCTGTGCATCAGGTCCGGAGGAACACGTACGTGAGGAAATTTGATGAGTTGTGTGTGCTTGTGTTTGTCTTGGCAGATCTGTTGCTTCGCCCTCAGGTCCTGTAACGGGTGTGCTGGGGTTGCCTGGGGCTGCTCCTCCCTTTTCTCTTCTGGGCCTTTTTGTACTTTGCAGGGGCTGAGGGCACCTCACAGCCCTTGGGCTCCTGCTGTCCCTCCAGATCCGAGTCCCCACTGCTGGGAAATGCAACCCGCGGGCTGGGCACCGTCCCGTTTGGGCACCATCCCTGCTCGCCTGCCAGGGTTCCCGCACAGCTCTGCAGTGGGGGAGCGGGTGGAGTTGGGCATAGCACAAATAATCCTATTGGGCTGGAAAATGGGGACAGCAGTGTTTATGAAGACGTATCGCTGGGTGGGTGCAGCGGGGCGGCAGCTCCGCGGCCGGATCCTGAGCGTGCAGAGGAGACGGCGGAGAAGTGTCTGCACAGAGCTCATGACAGTCAGCTGTGCAGCTCGGCTGCTTGGCTGCCCGCTCCCTTCTCCACTGGCGGCTCGAGTCCTCTGCCTCTAATCTTTCCCTGTACTTGTCTTGGACCCAAACTCGGCCATGCGAGCCAGGGCGGGCTGAGCCCAGGGAGGGGCAGGCAGCGGCCTCCCTGCAGCAGTGCTGGAGTAAACGGGAGCGCTCGCCTTGCTGGAGGGGATCGATAGGAACGAGGCAGATCCACAAAGCCAGTTAATTATATGGAATCAAAACCTTTTTTTTTTTTTCCTCCCCTTCCTCTGCGAAGAGAGGCAGCAAATCCCGGCTGAGTCATCTCACTTCAGACTGTATCTGTTGGCAAACAGCAAAGCAAAGTCAACCACTAAGTGTGTGTGCTAAACCTTTGCTTGCTCGCTTCTGCTCTCCGAAATAAATGTGCTCTCTGCCATCCCTGGAGGCAGCAGCTCGCGGGGAGCCCTGTGGCTCTTCCTCCCGTTGCCTCTGCTCTGCCCGACCCACGGCTGACCTGTAACGCTTGGGTCTGGCCTCCGCTCTGCATCCGTGAGGCTTTTCTTTTGTGCTGGACAAAGGTGCAGTTGTGTTGGCTGCATGAGGCCACAGCAAAAAACCGTGAAATTCCAGTTTCCCAGAGAAGTGATAGCAAACCAGTGTTTCAAAGTCCTTGTTTATTCCTGCGGTGGGATGATTTTGAAGAGGCCAGCTCTGTTCGGGCTGGCAGGGTTCACCCATCACCTTGGTAATCGATACAGAGAGCATTGTGCAACCGAGACAAAAACTTGTGCTTTTGCAAGCTCTGATGTGAAGCAGGAGACGCATTTCCTAAGCTGGGGGAGGGGGTGGTTTTGAAGTATTTGCCTGCCTTATCAAAAAGTGATCAAATGCCATTTTGGTGCTGGGCAGTAGCATTTCTCCCTGTGTTTCCCGGTGCTGCTCATCCATGAGCACAGCTCACCCTCCATCCCTGCCTCGGCCTTTCACCCTCAAACGCCTCCGAGTTTCACAGCCCTGCGAGAAATGTCACATGTAACAGTTTCCAGGGACACAGGCTGCACGGGGCCTCTGTATTTCCATCCTTTCCTAACCCTTCATGGCCCGTTCCCAGCTGGCTGATGCTGCTTTTCTGGCTGGAAGAGGCCAGGGGTTGCTCAGACGGAGGCAGAGCCAGGAGCAGCATCGCTCCCTGATGCAGGGCTCTGCCCTGCACAAGGATAAGGACCCCACGAGATGCATGCCGGTGGGTGGGGGTACCCAAACGCTAGCTTTAACGTGTGCTGTGTCAGGATTTAACTGGGGACCCTAATGCTGCCCAGTGTTCTTCTGCACCTTGCCAGTCAAGTGCATCTGTTTGTGCATTTTCCCGGTGGAAGAGAGGCAGTGCTGCTGTCTCGCTGCTTTTGTCCCTGCAGCTAGCCTTGTACTCCTGGAAGGTTTTTTACTGCTGTAGTGTTGGCATGGTGTGAGGCCAACACGTCTGCCTCCTGTTCTTGTCAAACCAACTCAGATTGTACAAGGAGAAGGGCCAGGAGGGGAAGGAAAACCTAGATTCTTGCTCCAAGTGATAGGAGCCTCGAGTTTGCTCTTCTAGCTGTGAAACCCTTTTTCGGTGTATTGTTGTTGTACCTTCTCTCCTGACCTCCTAACCCTGGTCTTTAAATTGTGCCATTTGTATATTTAAGCTTTTTTACTGATATATTAAAATAATATTTTTATGGATAGGGCAGTTGGAGAAATGATTTTTTGGCAGGTGTGAGTTGCTGGATGTGCTGCTCGGGCTCTGTCAGGAGAACAGCTGAGCTTGGGACCATCGGAATGAAGAAGAAAGACTCCCTCCCATCAGGCAGAGGGTGAGGGTCACCCTGCGGTGACATTTCCGATGCAATCGCATTTCAAGTGATTACAGCTCATGTCCCGGAGGTCTAGTGCTCAGGGACACTGGCAGCGAGGGCTCCAGAACCGTATTGCAAATTAAATTCATTTGAAAAGACAAAATCCAAAAGCAAAGTTTAAAAATAATCATTCTGGGCGACAGAGTAGCAGACTGTCATTTCTATTGTCTGGCCAAGTCTCAAATTCTGATAAATGGATGTTTATTCAGAAAAGACCCAAAACAAAACCGTAGTTGAAACAGACTAAATTTTCCTTTAAAGGACTTCATGCAGGATCTTTTTATAGCTTTGTGTTTGTTATTCCTAGTAGAAGTCTCAAAAATACAGCTTTTGCTTACTAAATCCAGATCTTAGTTGTTTTCTTGCCCTTAAGGAAGCTTTAGGAGCTTTCTTTGTAATACAGCTGCAGCTTTTGCATTTTGTTCTATGTGTTAATAACCATGCCATTGAATTGCACCTTCATTTCTATGATCCTGTCCACTAAGAATACTTCCATAACTCATATAGTTTTAAAATGTGTGCTCAAGAGCACAGAACAAAATTATATATACATCTGACGGGGGGGGGGGAAGAGCAGCATGCTGTATGTTTTTGCTAGGTTATTGGAAAACCTGGACTATGCTCTTGCAGGGACTTCCTTTCCCAGCCTCAATGCACACAAATATCACTTTGAAAAAGGAAAATTTAAACAAAGTGTACAGCATACATTTATTTTACAAGCTCAGTTAACAAGATTGCAAACTTTAAACAAGGTGAATATCCATGCATATTTAACTGCCTCATTTGCATCTGCAGCTGCCTTGTAAAAGTAATTAACTGTGGGTGTTGGAATTTGGTGTCTAGGTTATAGAGTCTATAGATATTTTAAAACAAGTTTGATTAAAACCACATTCAAAAAATTAACGTGTTGTTATTTTAAATTGTGAATTTATAAAGTGTTAGTAGGTATCTTCTCTGCTCCTGTGCCTTGTAGTCATGAGACTATTTGTGGTTTAATTCATCACGCAGCCCAACCCTATTGCTTATCTGGAATTGATTATTCAGTATTCGGAGAAGAATGCTCTACTGGCAAGGGAAAGAAGATTGCTGATCTACAGATTCAGTCGTTCCTCAGTGCCTTATATGTATAGAGCAGGAGATGCCTTCTGAACGACTTGTCCCATGGCTTGTGTCAGAGTTGCCCAGTCCTGACGTGGTCCATTGGAACACAGGTCCGAGGGGACCTGGCCCCAAGTTACCACGTACAGCTGCTTTATTTTTTCTGTTGTGAATCACACCGGTTGTTTGGCTTAAAAAGGACATCGGGGGATGACTCTCCCCAGTGTGATGCTCTTTGCGGAGGGTGACCGTGCTGCTGGCATGGCTGGAATGTCCTGTGGGGACCCGGAGGAGCTGGGTGCACTGAGACAGAGGAAGCAGAAGGTTAAAATGAATAGAATGAAATCCATCCAGCGGCTGTTAACTAAGTGAGGAGTTAAAGAGGGGAAAAGTGAAACTAGACCATATAAAGCAAGGCTGAACCCGTGATGTTGGAGTCTCTGTTGCAGCAGAGTTTCTGAGCATCTGGCCTTTGGCCCTGAAAGTTTGAGGGCTCTTAGCATCCTCAGCATTGTTTTGCTGCTTTGTCCTGTGGTTCTGCTGTATCTAGTCCTTTTTCCTGTCAGCTGCCTGATGCTCTCCTGTTTGTGGCAGGCCAAAGGCAGGGTGCCTGGAGCTGTAGATGGGGTGAAATTTGGATCCATTCTTGTGTCTGTTGTGCAGTGTTAGAGATCTGATCAATCCTTCCGACTTCTTGCTCCTTAAGAGAGTTGAGGCTTCAGGGAGCACTTTTGGCTTTGTGGGTGAAACCAACAATCAAATGCAAACTCTCCTTTGTTTTTCTTCCCTGTTTGCGTTACCTAATGCTGGTGAAAATCTTGAATGTCACAGGTCGGTGGAAGGACCAAATCCTGCCTGGTAAGTGTCTGCTGAGGCTCTGCCTGCAGACTGGAAAGCTGGTGCTCATATGCAATCCCAGCAGTGAACTTCAGTGTCAGGGCCATTGCACTGCCTGCTCAGGGGTCTGGTGACCTTGGTCCCTCACAGCTTTGCTTTGGAGGGTATATCTGTTTTCCGGCCCTTTCACGTAGCAGTGGGAAATAGGAAACAAAAGCATCCATGTTTGACCTTCAGCATGACTCATGGCAAACAAGCCGGTGTGTATGTTTGGTGAGAGGAGCCTGCGTCATAGTTGAGCAAGGCTTGGTGGGTTTGTCCTTGGGGTCCCTGTGACCTGCGTGACCACACACTTGTGCACAGCTTTGCAGCAGCAGGACAGGATGATCTGTTGCTCACTGGAGCTGTAAGGAAGGGTACAGTGGAACAAGGGTTGAGTCAGAGCTGGGGGATGTGGTTGGCTTGTAGTTGAGCAGCTCCTGGGCACGTGGTCTTTGGTTATTTGACGTGACGGTGAGGATGTTCCCGTCCTTGTGCCACCTGTATCCCTGTTACCCACCTCCTCCCTGCAATCTGTCTTCCTGCTTCTTCCCCCTTCCTCTGCTAAACTAGAGAAATCACAGCAGCATCCGAAATGTCCCGCATCTGTTGCTTCTCTGTGGCATTCTCGGTGCCATCTGAAACAGCATGGCCCTTCTGGCTTTTCCTGTCCTCAAAGCAGGGCTGGCACGGTCTCTAAGGATGGAGCTGGGGCTTGCTGTCCCTCTTGCTCCAAGTTATGGTGTCATGCAGCACCAGAGCCCCTGCTCCCCTCGGCAGCCCTGTGCTCCTGCTGCAGAGAAGGCTGATGGAGAAGGGCCAAGCACAGCAGCTTGCCGCCAAGAACTTTCTTTGTTTCCAGCCACCTCCCTCTATTTTTTTTTCTCTTTTCCTCTTACAATTTCCCACTCCCTTCTCTATATTAAACCCTGGTCTGTTTTGGTTCGTTCCCTCAGCTGCTTTGGTTTCTCTGCCCCTTTGAATTTCTCGGTGCTCCTTTCTCGTGGCTGGGGCTGTCGGCTCCCCAGGCTCTCTCATTGTTTCCTTGCCTCTCGGGGTGTGAGAGAGGGCATGTGGAATAAAGAGACTGATGCTTTTTCCCCTCTGCTGGCGAAAGATGCTTTAAATCTGTGGAGTTTTCCACAGAGAGGTTTATTGTACGTAGTCTCTCTGGGCCCAGGACCACACAGACTCAAACCCATTTGAAACAGCTCTGCAGACAGCTCTGTCTGTTGGAGGCTGTTATGTCTGACTGTGCCCTCGGAGCTCTGCTGAACCTTTGTGGACAGACACTGATGCTTGTCAGTGACGGGTGGGTAGAGATGGGTGTTCTGGACCCCTGTGGAAGTGTCTTTGTAGGTGACAGCAACAGTGCTTTCTCATCTGCTGCTCTTCATGTGCATCTGGCTGGCACTGAACCTGGAAAGCCTTTGAGTATGCAGGGGAGCCAGCGGGATGCTGCCCCAGATCCCCCAGTGGCTGAGACTCCAGCCTGCCTGCTGCCAGAGAGGGCTTTCTCCTGCCACGTGAGCAGGAGGAGAATCCCTTGTAGCCGTGTTCTCCCTTCTTGGGCACTCCTTCTTTCTCTATGGGCACGGAGTTGTTTCAGAGACATGGGAGCTCGGTGGGGGCTGCTGCCAGCCAGCCTGCGGCAGTGTGCTGGAGTGGCCTGCAGAAAGAGTTTTGTCTGGCAGTGCTGTGCGGGTGTGGGTGCGCTGCCCTTGGGCTCAAGCTGATGTGGCAGGATGGGGCTGAGCTGTGTTGGGTGGGCTTGCAGCCTCCTTGGGGACTGGGGTGCCCTCAGAGAGCTCACGGACTGGAGAGAGCTCACAGCGCCTGCCCTCTCCCCAGAGCAGTACGTGTACCCCCACAGCCGGGACATTTTCCAAGTCTCGTTGGAGAAGCTGTGGGAGGAGAGAGGCTGCAGCCGCAGCTCTGGGCTTTCCTGCAGCTGCGGTCTGCCTTCTTCCCCAAATTTGAGCAGTCCAGGCAGATTCCTGGTTGTGCTCTGTGCATGTCCTTAGTGTGTTTACGTAGGGAGTCCAGACGTGATTATTCTAGAAGGTCATATGGCCTTGCGTTTCAAGAATGGGGAACTATTTTTATTTTTTGTTTCTGTTCCTAATCCCATTGCTTCAAGTCAGCCCATCGAACCATCTGTGCTCTGTAGCCATGGTTTTATGTGACAACATGCCTCCTGGAGAAGCGTAAAACTGAGGGCCTGTGAAGGCCTTCAGAGTCCTCAGCCACTTTTTGCTGTGGAAGTCACCAGAAGCCGCTGTTATCTGCAGCACCGAGACTCGTATCAGTCTCAGGAAGAGCACTCCCAGGTCTGGCAGCTCCCAGGACTCAGGCATGCTGCTCCATTTATTTAAAAGAAGAAAAAAAATCTCTGGGTTGCCTTTCAGATAGAGATAATTTCCAGTGGCTTCTCCTCCCCTTTCTCTCAGTTCCCGGCCATTGGGCCTCTGACCACTGTGGGTTTGCACGTGAGCTCTCTTGCCTGGCCTCTCCAGGTGGTGCCCAGCATCTGGGCGAGCGGAGGAGCCTCCTTGGTGCCTGCCATGCTGGCTCTTATGGCCCTCCTTCCCAGGAGGGATGTCCCAGCCCACTCCATGGGGAGCACAGGTCTCCCTTGTGGAGCCAGGGAAGCATTCTCCAGCTGCCAGCACATTTCCCCCACGGTTGCCAGAGTCCTTGCTGCCATGATGGCTGACTGGCAGCTTTTGTTGACAGCTCTGTTACGGTTGGCCAGGTGCCATTTGCATTGCTTTTAGCAACCTGTCACTTCTGACAGTTCCAGTACGAAGGGTTTCAGTCCCACTTTCCACTGGCTCGGTCTCCCTCTGAACTGCGTCTCCAGGAACGCTGGAGCAGTGGGAGGGCTGCACTGCACACCAGGCCATGGAAGAGACAGCAGGGACCAAGCTGGTGAATAAGGACGATGGACTGGGAAAGCTACAGTATTTTATTTTAGTATTTTTTTTTCCATCTTTATATTCCTGTTTAGGGTACTTGGTTTCAAACATGACCAAGGAGAATCTTGGAAGATGGAGAGCCTGATGGTAAACTCCTTGATCAGTAATTTTTAAACAGTTGGTATACAGCCAATTGCTTGTAACGTAGAGCTTTGCAGGAAGTCTAGGGAGCCAAAACACTGCTGTGTCTGTCAGAGTTCAGCCTTTCGCATCTGTTGGTTTCCATTTTCTGTGAAGGATTTGTTCCACTCCATCCCTCCAAGGGATGGGAGCACATGGTGTTCTTTGCATTACTGTGAAGTGCTCCACCCCACCAGCGCTGAACAAGCCCCACCTGCACCTCTAACATGTCCCAGTGGCCTCTGGTCTCCCCACTGCCCAAGGGGAGCCCTGTGGAGGAACGGGGGAGACCTCGTTCCCTTGTTTTGGTGGTGGCCACCTGTGACGGTGTCTCCTGGTTGAGTATTCCCCCTGCCCTGAGGCTCAGGCTTGCGGGGAAGGCCTTGTGCTCAGGTTTTTCAGGATGTGGCACGTGAGTAGCACTGAAAACTTTGTACCCCTCCTCTGTACTGTGCACTAGTGGGACAAACACCATGAATTGCATTTCAGCAATTTCGGAAGCAGGGGCATGAGTTTCAGCTGTGCTGCCATGACCTATGGCTGCAGTTAAGCTGGGGAGGTTTCAGTCCTCGTGATTACTGCCTGTCCCAAAGCTCAGTGTGGCCTAGGGTGCCTTCAGCCATCGAGCCTGGTTTGATGTGATGGGCGTGTGGCAGTGTGGTTTGGAGGAGGGCAAGGGATGGGGACCCTCGGGGTGGGGAGAGCGAGGTTTCCTTTCTGGAGTGAGGGCAGCCATCGGTTTCCAGGTTTCACGGAGTCAGCTAGATCCCCTCCACCATGCAGAAACCACCGCTGGCCTGGGCGAGCCTGTAAATATTTAGATAGCTTCGCCTGTTGGTTTTGGCCATGGGCCCGGCCCACGTGATGGGGCTGCAGCCCCCTCCTGGACCCGGCCGCCCGCTGCCTCCCTGCCATCTGCTGGGCCCTCCCCACCCCTCCAGGAGCTGTGGGGCCTGGGCTGTGGCTCCCCCCTTCCAGCAGTGCTCGCTTGAAGCTGGAGAAGCCCCATGAAATAAGTTTCCACATGCCCTCACCCACACAGCCAGGCTTGGATACAGCCCTTCCTCAGAGCAGCCTCTGCAGGAGCGAGCTGCTCAGTGCAGTCCCTGTGATTACCAGGGCTAAACTGAGTTTGTTGGGGCTGTGAAAACATCATAGAGTGGCCAACTGTACTATTTATTCCTTTCAAAATCTGCAGCTTCCTTGTTAATTAATGAACACCTGAGTTTTGCTTTCTGGTGTCTCTTTTTTCATCCCTCGGGGGGAATTATCAAAGAGCTGTGGCATTTTTGGCCTAGAGTACCTTGGTGGGATGGGGCCACTGGAGTCAAGGACAAGGGATGCTCACAAATAGAGGGGGAATCAGCTTCATGAAGACAGTATTTTTATGGATGTTGAGGATCTCCCTGTTTTGCGGGGTTTCCTATCTCTTCAGTTTTTCACAGATAGATGAGGAGATATCCCCAGAGACCTGTCGGCTATTTAAATGGGATGAGCAAGAAACCATTATCCTGACCCCAGGGAGATCTGCCTTCCAGCAAAACAGGAGTGAGCTCATCAGCTGGGAGAAGGTCTTCTTCCCTCAGTTACAAAGGGTATAATAAAGCATGGAGTGCCCTCAAATCTCATGGCTTTATTACCCTTCTGAGCATTGAATTAATTCTGGCTTGAGCAAATCCACATCCTGATTAAAATCCTAGTCTAATAAACTGTTGACTCCAAATAAAGGCAGAATAGGAATAAACAATGAAGAAAAGTTGGCTCTTCCTCCTGCCCCAGTGGAAGGCGTTCTCCAGGCAGGCAGCCAGCAGTGATATAACCCCATGAAGTGCTGCAGACTGGTAAGAAAGCTGGGATATCAGCTGAGCTTCCAACCAAAATGAGCTCATGCTGGCCTGCCCGCAAGTCCTGGGGTGAGGGTAAAGGCAGCTTGGATGCTTGCTTAGCATGAAGTTAACGCTTGGCTTGCTGGTGGTATGATCCACAAAATGTAAGCAGTAGGTGCAAGGCTCAAGTTCAGCTGGGCTAGGTGACTTCTTTGTGTCAGTAAGTGGTGGTACCTGTACAGATGCTCTCAGGAATTTGAGGCCATGTCATGCAACTTAACCTGTTCTCATTGCAAACTAAGTTCAGCCAAGTTGTCTCTCACCTGTTGAGGTCTAGGAGCATGTGCTTAAACAAGTATTGGCCTAATCCAGTGGAAAATACTTGTCAAGCCATGTCTGGTAGTAACTGAGCATGTTGTCAGAGCCCCTCTTGTAACGTATCATTGTATATCCAGATATTCGCAGCTGCTGCAAATAGTGTACTGCGGGAGTCCTCTGTCTTCCTTGAGTTAGTGTGCAGAAAGTGCAGGTCCTTCAGTTCAAAATAATATTTTGAGTGAAAAGAGAGGATTGTGGTTAGCTGAATAAGGCCCAGGAGGTGAAGCCAGGTGATTCTGAATTTGCCTGGGAGAAGGTGGTGGTGGTGGTTCCCAGCCATCTTGCTGCAAGGTAGCAAAGCAGCAGCAGCTGTGTTTGAGCTGAGCATCTGGCTTAAGACAAGTGGTCATTGAACTGCTGGCTTGAAACTACTGAATTTTTTTATTTTAGCGGTGAGCACATGCTTCATCTCGCTGCCTCCTTCTCCATCATAGCTTGTAAGTGGTTCCACTGGGAAGAGATTGTGGTTCCTTACGAGTCCCCTCACCTTGGTAGCTCGTGCTGCGTCAGCCCTTTGGGAAGCAGAATGGCCTTTCGATTAGAGCTTTAGTACAGTATTCAAGTAGGTTTGGTTAGCTCAAACAGTTTACTGCTGTGCTAGCCATTTAAGTCTCCTGGTATTTGAGTTCGGATATTGGGCTGGGATGTTGGTTGTGTTCCAGCATCTGGAAAAATGTGTCTCTGTGGGAAACGTTGTGAAACTGTTAAGGGACTGTGTTTTAAATACCAGAACATCACCATCCTAAGAGCCTTCACTCTTCATTATGTTAGACTGAAGTTTCTAACAGGTCTGTTCACCTGGTCTTCTGAATGGTTTGTTCCTGCTTCAGTGAGTTAATACTGGAATTTCTGGTGGAAATATGTGGAACATGATAGTAAGAAGAAAAATGAATGTACCCTTGTTCTGCTTACCCAATCTGCTATCAATTAGCGAAGGATGAGGTTTGCAACACTTGAGAGTTATGCTGGCATCTCATCAAGGGTCATCTCTGGTTTCTGTGAACAACAAGCAAGGACATTAAATAAATAATTTCCCAATTCTGTTATTTTCTTGTTGTCTTTCGTGGAAGATTAATAAAGCTGGGGTATTTTCTTCCTTTTTTCCCCCCCTCTCATTCATCACCAGTAAAAGCCTGGTCATGTGATTTGTGAATAACCTAGAATTGCTAGTATTAGTTGTGTAGCGTTTTGTGTAACAGGAGGGCAATCTGCACCCCAGCAACCCTCAGAAAACAAAACCTTAAGGTGACAGCAAAGCTGCTTCTGGAAAACAGAATTTTGGATGGTATGGGGTTTGAGTTCTCCTCACAAGCCCCATTCTGGGGTGCAGACTGGCCTTGGGGACTGCGTAGCAGGATGCAGGTTTGAAATCAGGGGCTCAAACCATGCTGCAGCCATAGGTAGGATCACCAGGGCATCGTTATTAACTCATCACGTATCTGTCTGGAGAGACTGTGTGTTTATGTAGAAGCACCCTTTCATGTTTGTTGTATAGCTGTAGTTAGCGATAGGGATCTGTCTCAATTCACGATTATGAATAAACATTTTGTAGACAGCTAAGTTGTAGCATGGAGCTTAATAATTCAGGCTTATTTTCTAGTATTGCTGAAACTACTTTAAGTGCTGCTTGAAGTGTTCTGTGCAGTTCCCTGGTTGATGCCCAGCTGTTTAGCAGCCATTGGATTGTGCCGTGGGTTGTTCTGTCACTCACATCTGATCTCTTCCTTTGCTCCCTACAGGTGTACATTATCAAAGTCACCTGGTCCAATGGGTCCACAGAAGTCATCTACCGACGGTACAGCAAGTTCTTCGACCTGCAGGTAAGCATTTCTCCAGATCTTGGGTTTTGGACTTCAGAGGATTGAAAGACATGGTAAATTGCAAAGAATGGTTTATGTTTTATGCTAGGGGCAAGCATTCCTTTTGTAATGTACCAGAAAATGTTTAGATCTGGGGAAACTTAAGTGCAGTACTGGACATCCTTGAAAAAGCAAGAACAAAGCAACCTCAAAAGCTGCACTCTTAGCTCCAGTGTCTCTCACGATGCAGTGTGGACACCCTGGGGCTTCTGCATGTCCCAGTCTTAGTTTCATCTCTCACTCCCTGGGCTACAGGGGGGACATAGGTGTGTTTGAATTCCCACAGCTGGAATTTGTGCAGGTGGTGGTGGGTCATTTTTTATTGTGTGTGTGTGTTACAGTTTGCCCCAAATTCCACTCCTGTGGAGCTAATTCCATGCCTTTCACAACTGCTAGCACACCAAAATGGGGCGCTGCTGAGAAACACCAGTTCCCAGGGTCCCTGTGCCATAGGTTGGCATTTCAGGGAGCAAGCAATTGGGAGCTCCTGTTATCTAGCGAGGTGCATTGCTTTAGCAATTACCTCCCGGTGTGGGGTAGAGGAGGCAGCTGGGAGGAAGATGAAGGAGGAATGGAGGGAGAGGAGGCTGGAAAGGCAATTGGGACAGGCTGGGCTGCAGAAGACTGGAGCCGGTGTTCTGGGCGAGCAGGCAAAGGGTGTTTTCCACCCCCTCCTTGTACTGTGGAGATGAGCCAAGGGGTCTGGCTGAGCTTTATGAGCCAGAACGCAAACTGAGCTGCTGGAACAGGCTCTGTACAGATGAGAAAGGAAAATGCACGAAGTGATCTGTGGACCTGCCAGAAAACTCACTGGCACATCCCTCCTGGCCCGCGTTTGGGACTGGGAGAGGAGCTGGGCACCCTCCAGCGCCCTGCTCGTGCGAAGCTGTGGGCAGCCTTATGCTTTATCTCAATGGGTGCTGTGCTTGCCCAGGAATGAGGATGCCTCTCTTTAAACGGCTGGGGGTTGGATGCATCCTGACACAAATAGGCTACTAAAATTACAGCGCATCTGGGCCCGCATAGCAAAGTAAGCCTGGGGGAATCCAGATGGCTTTAGCAGGTTCAGCTGGTCAGTTTGCTTCAGGTCAACTTGAAAAGCCTTTGTCGGCGTGGGTGTGCAGGTGGGTTTGGGCGAGGCGTGCCCTGTTCCCTGCCCGACAAGGCACCTTCTGCAGAGCCCTGGACGTGAGGATGTCCATGTTTTGAGCCCTTTTGAGAGCCCAGCTCCATTCAGGACCTCAGCAGCCCTCCCCCTGACCCGCAGCATCGTGCCGGGGCAAGGCAAGGTGGGCAGCGCGGTGCGGGTCACTGCTGGTGCAGGCAGGGGTTAAGCTGCGAGCAGCTGCTTGTGTAACCAAGGAAATATGAAAGTAAATAAACAGGGAACAGCTGTTGGGCTGCGGCCAGGGCTGGAAGGAAATGGAGCTCAGCTCTTCCTTCTCCGCAGCATCTCATCTTCTTCGCTGATGCTCCAAGGTCAGAGCCAAGCTCGGGACGTCGTTTGCTGCAAGAGGGGCAAACTTTGGTGGTGTGTGTCTGCCAAAGCAGTGCCTCCCTCCAGCTGTGCTGTGTCCCCTGTCGTTGTGTGGCCTGCCTTGCTGTGGGGAAAGGCGCACAGGGATATCGTGGCTGTCCTTCCTCTCTTCTTCCCCTTGCATCTTGGCTTGAGCTGTGCATGCTCCTAGGTGGAAGTCGTAGTCACCAGAGGCTGCTTGGAGACAGAAACACAATCTGGCTGTGCTGCAAGCACAAGTCTGCAAAACGCCCTGGGGCACCTCTAGAGGAAGAGTTGCTTTACAGTATCGTGGTACAGATGGGAAAGTTCAAACCAAGCACATCCCCCTTCCCTGCTCCCCTCAGCATTTTCTTGAACAAGAAAAAAAAAAGTAACTGCTCCTTTTTGGCTCTGTTGAAAGAATGAATGAAATTGTGGTTTTTCCCTTCCTTCCCTGTTATCGCACATGCTTCCTGGTGTCCTTATTTTAAACTTGTGGTGCAGTACAGTGGAAATTGGATTGAAAGGAGAGGAGTGAAACAGATCCTCTTAGCACAGTGGAAAAAAATGCTCTAGGTAGGCTCGGTAGCAGTGACTGTTGCAGTTGCTGGAGGCCTTTATTATATGACTGTTTTATGATTCTATGCCAATTTTAGCTCTTTAGGCAGAAATTTTCCATGCTGGAAATTATTCATGCTGCTGGCTATTAAAAAAAAAAAAGTAATTGGCTAAAAGGTTTCAGCTGCTTCTGAAAACATAGTAAGAGGGGAAAAATAGTTTTCATGTGTCCAATTCTGATGATCTTTTTGATGCATTAGAGGAAGAATTGGAAACTGGAGCCACAGGTGATCCCTGTGTCAAGAAAAACTGTCTTTTGGATTATCCAGTGAAAATCCATCCAGCCTTGCTCATACTCACAGCTCTGAGCAATCTTGGTACATGCATGTTTGGGGAGAGATATTTGTTAATTTAATATCTGTGTTTCCAGCGATTCTGGCTGCACTTTGCACACTCCTGCCAGAAGCTGAGCAGGGTTTTGTTTTTTCAACAGCAGCTCTGGCCACATTTGGGTGAAGGTTGGTGTACCCTCCTTTGCTGTCAGGGAGCCTCCTGCTAAGCCCAGGCAGCGGGATGAGGAGGGTGTTTGATCCAAGCAGGAGAGGGGAGATGATGTTCTTGGGGTTCAGTGAGGGCAGTGGGACCAGATGGGGGCTGCCCTCAGGGGCTGATGTGATGCTGGTATTTCAGAGCAGTCCCAGCACAGTTGCGTGAGTGGCTGGGGATTTTCTCCTGGTATTCCCCAGTGGGGTTGCAGCTGAATCGTTTGTCACCTTCCATTGTGGCCAAACAATTATTTTAGGAGTAGGGCCAAGTCAAACACATGCACTCTTACTACTGACAGCCTCGCTGGCTGTCCTGCTCCCACTGCAGTTGCAGGGCACAGGGGCTATTTTGGGTCCTTCCCTCCCCAGCCGGATGGGAACGGTGCTTGAAACAGGAACTGCCAGATCAGCTGAACTGGGGTGAAGCGTGCAGCGAACCTGGTGCTGTTCCCTGCCTCTGCACACAGACATGCAAGAGTGGCTGTGTCCCCCGTACTGAAATAATGCGCCCTCTGGCCCAGATGTGCTCAACGCCCACTGCTCCGTGCCCCCATCTCTATCGCCTATTCAGGATTTGTCTTCCCACAATGTCAAAGCCACCTTGGTGGTCACGGTATTGCCCGCAGTATGTGCTGTTATCACCTTAGGAGCATTCGAGCTTTTGTTTGAATACTGTGAACTTATACAGCTCTTTCCTTTGGCTGTCATTGATACTGAGAGACTGGCTCGTGTGTGCGAAAGTCCTAGTTTGGCACAAATGCAGGTATATAAATACTGTCCTGTGTTGCAAGAGAAAAGCTATGGTGAAATTCATCCTGAAAATCCCCAAATAATCAGTGTTTTGTTTAAGGCTTTGAGTTCTCTTGTTGGAAGCTGCTAGTGGTTGTAAGCTCCCTGAGGACCCTAATGCTTTCCTAGCTGTGTATCAAGCAACTTTACTGGCTGGGGCAAGATCCCTTTCCCACAAAGACCTCTCACTCACTGTTCCCTGCACTGATTTGTGCAGATGAGAGGAGGAAGCCCCTGCTTTGTTTGGGCCAACGGGCAGAAGTGTCCTTAGATGCTGAGCCCTGCAGGAGAGGTCCCGTCTGCCACTTCTGAGACTTGCCAGGTTCGTGATAATGGAAAAACTATGGAAATTCAGTATTATCATTGTGTAAGGTTGTAGGATAAAAGAAAGAAGCAGCAATGGATTTGTGGTAATAAAATAAGTTAATATCTCACCAATAAAGATCTTAGTTTGCAGACCTGGCTAATTAGTGCAGTGAGTCACCCCATGGCCTCGGGCAGTGCTGGGTGCTGCCGCCCTCTGCTATTCCCTCTAGAGGTAACGGCTGCAGCAGCCTTCCCAAGCACCACCCCGCTTTTCTTTAAGCAGAGCAAGACCTATTTCTGCCAAATTATTTGCTTTCCTCCTTTTGGCTGCAGCATAGGCCATCCCTTGGTTGCACAGGAGATGGTCAGCTCCCATACAGTGACCAGTGACCAACATTTGTTCTGGAATTTAACTAGTGTGTGCCCAGCATGAGGCTGAGGCTGTTTCCTCACCTCACAGCTGTTTGGAAATATAAATGCAATATTTCATGTGTTGGGAAGTATGCAGGACCTGCTCTGGGGTTATCACGAGAAGGCTTGGTGTACCATGCCAGGCAGTGAAATTGGGAAGGGAATGCTTGAACAGGCTAATACCTCTCTCCTCCTATGTGCTGTTCATTGCAGGAGGAAATCAGGGCACTGGGTTAATGCTCCAGAGCATTTTTGCTGCTCTGTGTACGTAGATCTCTATATTAAGCTTCCTACTCCCACTCCCTGTTTTTCTCCGTATTCTTCATTCTCAGTATTTCTCCACCGCTGTGTGATGTTTTCCATCACACGGCAATTTACATAATATTAACATTTTACAGATAAAAACAAAACAAAAATCAGAACCAAACCCTACATGAAGTTGCAGTTCTGAAATCTGAAACCTCAGGTAACTAACTGTGTGATTTGTAGTAAATTTGTAACGACAAATACTAAACTCGGTTCTGCATGAGCCTCTTGGCTGGAGGAATAATTTCCTTCGAACGGCATTGAGGCTCTTTCATACCTCGTGGCATGCCAGATGTGAGCTATTGGGAGCAGATGGATGCTGTTCCTAAGAAATAAAGGCAATAAGATTGATGCTTGCAAGGATGCCAGTTGTGTTCTGGACGCTAATTGAGGCTGGCAGGTATGCTGGAAATTTTTTGCTGGCACAGAAGCTGGTGATCGGATACGTGAAGGGCTGTCTCTGGTAGACAAAGATCAAGGATCAGGATTTTGTGTGCCCCAGAGATGCTCCCAGCACTGCCTGCAGGTGAGGGGCTGGCCGTGACTGCGGCACTCCGCTGGGTCACGTCATGCACTGCTTGGGAGGAGGTTAGCAAGCCTTTTGGAAGGCTCCTCTTAAAACCCTTGTCTGGAGAGACGGTATTGGTTAGAGAATAGATACTGGCTTGCATTTTGTGTTTTTTTTTATGGAAACCCCAAAAAAGAAACATTTTTTCCACACTTCATAATTATGAGCTCATCAGCCATGGTGGTAGTTGTTTCAAGTCCTCATGTGACTAAGAGCCATGGTTGTCTTGCCATGCTCCTGATGTGTCCTTACACCCAAACTCGACCCTTTAACACGTTTCACGCTCTTGTCAGCTGCCCATCTGCCCAGGCAGGGCCCTGTGCTGTGGTCTCTGCTTACTTTGCCTTTCTGCTGCAGCCGCCCTGGCTATTTTTGGTCCTGTTGAGTTTTGTATCGGGGACAGCAAAACTGATGTCTCTGCAGTCAGGAATGGATCCGATCCGTTAGGAAGCGAGTCGTGATGGAGGTACCAAGCCTCTACTTCGAGCAGGCTTTGCCATTCACGCCATGGCCTGCCTTCTTGCCACCAAAGCAGGAGTATCTCCTCTGGCAGGCAGCTGCAAGCCCTTAAGCTTCAAATTGCGGTACAGGGGTGCCCTCCCTGGGCACAGGTTAACCCATGATTTTTCTGCTTGCAGTCAGAAACTTTTCTTCTAGTCTTCCGCCCAGCTGAAGGCTGTAGGAAGGGAGGGTGATGCCATGTGGCTGCTTCTCTGCACAAAGGTTTAATTGTGAGCCCAGGGAAGGAGACGTGACATAGTCTGCAGCAAATGTGCTTGCTGTATGGTTCAGAGACAGACAAAATGAGAATTTTAAGCATACTTAAAAATGGCTCTGGCTTTCTCAACCACTGCATGCGCATCGAGTGTGTTTCCCAGTCCTCTGCTCTGTCCATATGTTTAACAAATCCTTCAGGTTCTTAGCTGGAAACTTTCAGCCTTGACCCACCTGGAGCTATGTCATCTTGGAGAGAGTCCTGCATCCCTCAGGCCAACAGCTTTGTGTGTAAGAAGGGGAAAAAAAAAAAACAGACTGCTGAAGTGGTGCCTACTTTTTATGAGAAAACTGGCAAAAGGCAGTGGTGTGTGCATGTTGTCTCTACGTGAAAGACAGATTAGCCATTCTGGAGGGGGTTCTTCACCTGCCACGCAAGTGCAGCACCAAGGCAAAGATGGGGAGGGAATGTCAGTATTTGAGTAATTCAGCCCATTTTAAAATAAAAGGTTACACTAAAATGGACTCAGAAGACGCTGGCTGGCACACAGAGGAGAATTGTTCTTGTCAGCTTGTTTCAGGCTGCTGGCCTCTTGAAAAATTAAAATGAGCCTGGTGCATTGCTTCCATGCTGTGAGACATGCTGGCACAGGGTGTGGACCCTGTGAGCACTATACTGGTCTTCCTCCACTTGTGCTCCTCTTCCTCCTCCTCCTGCGCTGTGCCGGGGGCTGCAGCTCTCAGCAGGGCAGTGAGCATTATCTTCATTCTCCAGACACAGAATTCTCCAGGGGCAGGAATGCAAAGCAATTTGTCCCCATCAGCACAAGGTGGAAACACAGCATACTTTGCCGCTTGTATTTCACGCCTGTCCTGGGCTGCTGGTGGCGTTTCTGACGGCCTCTTTGATGGAGGAAAGGCCCTAAGGCGGCTCGGTCACTCTGCTGCTTAGGAAGATGGATGTCTTTTTGTGTCCAGGGATTGTAAACAAGGCACTTCTGAGAGCTATTTCATAACAGGGATCTTATTTCAACACTTTGGGAATTTCTTTTTTTCCAGGGTTTGTGGAGTTCAGCAAAATTCTGCACATTTGTGTGTGAAATGACTGCACCCAGCCACAAATATAAATCAACAGGATCTCTCCCTTAGACAGCTGGATCATGAAAGACAGGCACTTGCATGACCAAATCCAAGAAAAAACCCACAACTTCCTATGGTGAGGTTCCTGCTACAAAGCACGGGCAAGGCTTTTTCCTTTGTTCCTCTGTGTCCAGACTTTACCAAGAATAACGAGCTTAAGCAACATGCAGAAGTATAGAAAAGGTGAATTGTCATAATCTAACTTGAGAAAAGAAGAAACACTTTCCATTAAGTAAGGACTACTGCTGTCTGTAGAAGAGCGAGCCTGTATTTTTCCAGTACTACATCAAAGATCTTACTCATTCTCTCTCCCTCCGTAAAGAATACGTACAGTCCTATGCACTTCAGCCTGGTTAAAAGCTGGCTCCTTAATCCTTTTCTCTCCAAACGTCTCCCATTTATAGCTTTCCAGCATTTGGCAGCCTGCAGCCAGCACATTCCCGTGCGTGTTAGCGCCAAGGCAGGTCAGTTGAGTTATAATTGGCTCTCGCTGGCACTCTGACTAGCTGCTAAATTCTTTACCTGGCAGCCGAGCAGGGCTCCGAGCTGTTGAAAGCCATGCCTGCCCCTGGGACGCTGCAGCCAGTCCTCCCAGAAGGATGGCGTTGGATGAAAGTCCCCAGGATCAGCGCACACCTGGGGCAAGCAGGCACCCTCAGCAAGTTTGATCCTTGTAGCTGCAACCTTTCTTGAGCAGCTTGCTGGTAGCAATTCTCGATGATTTTTGTTGTGCTCCAAGCTGACGGCCAGCCTTTGCCCTTCAGCTTTGCTCCTGGATCTGCTGCGGTGGCCTCATGGTGCACCTTCATTCGGCCTCTTTGGCACCCCCAGTAGCCTCTCCTGTGGAAATCTGGCGGGGAGGGGATGCAAGTCACAGCCTTTGCTCTCCAGCCCTGTGGGATGTATGGCACAAGCTAAGGGTCGCTCTGTGGGTGTGATCCGGAGGGGAGCTGTGCTGAGCCTCACCCCTGGAGGGAGATGCACGGCGTGGTTAAAGCGGCTCGGGCTCCTTGGCGACTAAGCGAAGTTCTCTTTCTGGAAATACAATGTGGCTTTGTTTGGTGCAGATCTCAGTAACGCAGTGTTTAAAAGTTGTCTTGTACCACAAGGAGATGACCTACACCCCTCTTTCTGTCTCAGCCCTGAGTCTGAAGCTTATCGTTTGATAAGAAAATACTGACTGATGCTGCTTGGGAGGAATTGAGGGCTGAGAGCAGTAGATCAGTTCGAAGGAGTCAGATGCACTGAATTTTTCGTGAAATGGCTAGGAACCAGCCACATTGCTAAGTGTGTATGATGTAGTACTGACTGTAACAAGCACCACACACACAGCGTGGGCATCTAGGAAATGGGAGCTATCCATGTGTCTTTATGGCAAGCGGGAGGTGCAAGTGAGAACAGGGAGAGATGGAGAGCGATGGTTCTGGGCTTTTCCTGGCCTTGCAGAGGGAAGTGATACAGGTGAAGGGATGGTGGGTTTTTCATGGTTCTCATTTCTCACTTCTTTTCTGTGCCTTCCATTCAGTTGCATCAGGCTTTCCCAGGTCTCATGTGGTGCTGGAAATCCTGACCTGCTCTGGCAGCTGAAAGAGCTTTCCATAAAGGACCCAGTGCTCTGAGAGTCCAACCGCAAAACAAGGCGTGGACGTCTGGTATGATCCCCATGGGGTCCCAGTGGGCCTGGGGAGAAGTGACGTTTAACTGCTTGCTCTCCCTTTCTGGCACTCTTGCTCCATCCAAGAAGTGATGCTCCTCTCCTTTTACTTTCCTTGCCTGTTTTTTCCTTCTCCAGCATGCATTCTGCCCTGAGGCTTGTCTGGCTCCTTGTCCCCATCTTTGGGACCCAGCACGGGCTTTTCCTGGGTATGTGACACTTAGCAAAAAGGAAGGCAGGTCTGTGCCAGCCCGGCTGCTCTGTTGGATGGATTTGGAGAGAAGGATGGGTGTGCAGGATCTGCCCTTCCTCTGTGATTCATGCCTTCCAGCTGGCCGGCAGCAGGAAGGGGGGACCTCATTAACCAGAAAATGGAGAGGGGAAAACATGCAGTGGTGCCAGCGGGTGGATGCTGAAGGGCTCCTGCACGTCCCCTCCATGGCCGCTCCTCATTTTTTTTCTGCCAGCAGCTGGGACTTGGGGGTGCTGCTGTGCATCGCACCCCTTCTGCTCATCTTCCCATCATCTGATGTTATCTAGGATTGCAATGTCGGTGATAAGCTATGTGAAAAATGTTCTCTCCTGAGCTGTCTGCATGAGGAGAGTCAACATTTTCCCTGTCTGAGTTTCACCTCCCTGATTCTAAAATACTTTCTGCCTTATTGGGACCATATCTTGAGGCCTTGGCAATGGTGGTGAGTCAATGAGCCGTGAATGAATAACAAATGATGGTTGTGGCTGTCTTTACCTGGCAGTGTGGAAATTAGATCTTAGAGATTAGGTTTAGTAGATGCAATTAAAGTTGGTGAAATTATTGTTTTAATACTGTCTTTGATAGAACGTTTAATGTTTGGGCAAGAAATAGTATTTAAATTTCTTTTTTCTTTTTTTTTTTTCATCCAGCGTTGGTACCATCTTAAATTAGCCAAATGAGGTGTATTCTGATACGTGCAAGAGCTCCTTGTGCTCCTGTTTTCTCTGCAAGCAGAGCTTGCTGTTCGTTTGCAGTCAGCAATGGTCAGGTACTCAACCTTTCTGGAAAGAGAGAAGATAGTTGCTTATTTTGTCATAACAGACTTTGGGAAATGCCTCCCTCAAAAAGTGGCTTTGTGACAGAGACGATGCTCCTGAAGGCCGATAGATCCCCGTTAGCAGTGCAGCATCATCTGGAGGTGGAGGAACATTCCTGTGGGCTCAGGGTGGCTCCTGGAGGGCCAGGAATGAGGAAGAGGAAGGTGGAGGTGGGACCCATCCCTGTATCTTGCTGCAGGCAGAAATTTGTTTCAGCTGTATTGTGCAACTGTGCTCTCAGGTATCTGGACAGCTTGTCTCGGGCACTGCAGGGTCACCTGAACTGGTGTCTGGGGGCTTTTCAGCCTCACAGAGTGCAGCTGACATTTTTCTGGGAGTGTTTCTAGGGAAAGATATTGCTGAAAAATGAGGGAAACATTACTCTCCGTAAAGCTTAGGTTGTGGGTCTGCCTGCCTCTCTGAAAAGCTCTATCTGCAGAGCTGCTGCTGGTATCAGGCACCACTCTCCTGTCCCAGGAAAAACTGGGTGATAGAAACTATCAGCACTCATGGTGGAGACACACAATCTTGGAGTTCTCACCCAACCTCATCAAACAGAAAGTTGCAATCCCGTATTTTTTTTTTAACAGCATGCGTACATGATGAAAATGAGTGCTGGAACGGCCCCTGAAGAAGCCTTTGTGTTGGGCCACACAGCGTGCCAAGCAGGCTGGGAAGCCAGGCAGCTCTGCAAAATGATCGAGTTTCCTTGTCCTGCGCTGGGAGGAAAGTTAGTGCTTAAATTTTAGCGAAGAAAGAAACTCAGTTCAGTACATGTAAAATGTTCCCTCATTTTTAATTTAAAAATTAATTAATAATTACTATCAATAATTCTTGCTGTTAATTATTAATTTTAAAAAATAACTTTCCTATTGATGAGTCACTTAACATGTAAATTCCTTCTTATCGTAGTGGCTAGCTTTTACCATTGAAATTGAAATGTTAATTGAAATGGATACCCATCTGCTGATCTCTCCTTGTGGCAAGTCAGCTGTTTTCCAGCTCCCCTCCTCTCCCCCTCTGGCTACCTCCAGGAAAAAGAAAAGTCCTGCTGGGACGTCCTGGGAAGCTCCAAGGTTTCTGCATCAGAGGCGGCTTCTTTCCACCTGTAAACAGGTGCCTTCTTTTAAGCCTCAAAGCCCTGGTGGTTTTTTTTTTTAATCAGCCTGTGGATTTGACCAGAGGCTTTTCAGGCTTTCTCTTTTAATATCTTTACAGTAAGATAGAGAAGAGCTCTAACATACCCGAGGGTTTGGGTGCTGTTACGGGTTCATGCTCCGTAGGGGTTTAGTTGTGCTCACAGTTCTTGGCGTCTCTCTCTCTCCTCCTATCCCTGCTGGGTCCTAAAAAAGCAGATGCGGTTCCAGCTTTGTGGTTTGGGTTGAACTCTGTGTGTGTGTGTGTGTTTGAAATCTGCATTCTAGTGAGCAGAAAGTTTGGGGCTGCTCTTTGCCTGCTGCGGGGCTTTGTGCTCGCTGGCTTCGGTCTCCTGGGAAATAATGAGTGTCCCGGGTCAGGAGGGTGCTCTCCTTGCCTCCCGCAGAGGCAATGCATCTGGCTTTGTGCATTCCTGAAGGCTCCCCGAGATCCCAGCTCCGTTGCACAGCGCCAGCGCAGCGCTGCCCTGGTAAGTGCATTAACTCCTCGGTAAGCTGCGGGGCCGGTCTCCCCCATCAGATATCCTTTAACAGCAGCGTTCTGGTTTTGCAATAAGCAGAGTTTCTTGGCGAGCTCCAGTCCTCTGGCAAGGACTGTCTGGACTCGGTAGAGCTCTGAAGCCCCAGAGTGCATGTGTGTGCGCTGGCTGTGGAGGCTTCCTGCCGTGCTCAGGCTTTGGGCACTGCTGAACTTGGCACCTCTAAATCCCACCCTTTCTGTAAACAGAGGAATACAAGGGCAGCTTGTGGTGCTCCTGGCCACCCAGCCTGGTGCTCGGATGCTCCCCAGAGAGATGCTGCTGGAGGAAAGAGGAGAGGGAGGAAAGGAACAAGGTCATGCTAAGAAGGCATGTGTTTTATATGGAAACCTTGTTTCGGGCAGACAGACCTCAAAGGTTTGCCTTATCTCGTGTTTCTGTTCCACTTGTGTAATTTCCATGGCTCCTATGGAGCTGCTGGTGACAGGCACCCCCATGAACCTGAGCAGGATGAAATCTTCCCTTGCGTGGAGGGGAAAAAACCTCCACACAGGCCGTTCTGCTGACTGTGCTTGCTCAGCTGGAAAATGGGGTATGTGTTTAGAGAAGGAACAGCAGGGAAAATAGCTGGTTGGGAAGAAGTCTGATGCAAGAGGAAGGTCATGAGGCTCCTGTTTCTGACCAGCAATGCTCTCCCGAGTGGTAGGACTGCAGCTTTTGCGGTGCTGCCTGTAGCTCGAGTGCCGCCTCCTTTGTCTTGTCACGTTCGGGCCTGCCACAGATTTAAAACTTTACATTAATTTCACGGAAGGAATGCACACCAGTCTGCTTTTCTTCGTTTGCTGGAGTGGGGAAGATTTTTGAGAAGGGAGGGGTTGAACAGAAATTGGATCGTGAGCTGTTTGGGGAAGAAGCTAGTGAGAAGTCATCCAGAGGTTTTGGCAAGCACGTGGCCTGGAACGGGGTGGCACGCACATCGAGCCTCTGCTGGGTGGCTGGTTGCTGAAATGTTTGACTGGAGGTTACATCTTGGTATGAAGCACAAGAAGCACGACATTCGACGTGAAACAAGTCCTGCCTGGAGCCTTTGACCTCAGCTCCCTCCCCCTTACTGCACCTCAGCTGCTCAACACACAAAATTGGGTAAATGTGTTGGTGTTTCTCCACCGGTGTTCCCATTTCCACAACAGAAACCCAGTCTCATGACCTCGTGGTCTTCCAGGCGGATCTCCCCTCTAGCATCCCAGAGCAGGATGTGGGTGAATATAAACTGTCTCTGCAGTCTTCCCTGCGACCACTGCTGCCAGGACAGCTCAGGGGATGGTTTCGGTGGTTGCCCTGTGGTCTTTGGGCTGAGGCAGGTGGCTCAGCTCTTCCCTGCTCCCGTGCTGAGGCTCCTTGCAGGGCTGACGCGGTGCCAGGTGTGCTGGATGGGGAAGTTCCCATGGCGAGGAAGGGGAAGAGGAAGCGGCGCAGACCAGCATCACCCCCAGGTATTGCTCAGTTCCCAAGCGCGTCTCCTGGCAAGAGTCATTTCCCGTGGCTGGGTCACCCTGGTGAGGTGTGGATGCTTACTGATTGCTTGGCGTTAATGCTCCGCTCCTGGTGTGGACGTGGAGAGCTGCAGCTTTCAGTGCTCTTTGGTATGGTCTGGGGCCAGCCTGCCCAGCCTGATGCCATCTAAAGGCTGTGCCGCAGTGATCAGAAACTGTGGGAAATGGTTTAGTAAAGTACTGTACAGAGAATGATGGTTTCCAGGATTCACTACCCCTAAATCGGATGTAAAGAGCTATATATATTTGAATGGCCCAAGAAGCAGACAGAGGGGCCGACGTGGTGAGGAGGCTGTGTTAATGGAGATCACTGCTTTGGGATCGCTGGGGGCAGAGGCACTGTGCTCCTGTCCAAATGTGAGGTTTTCTTTTTTTTTTTATTATTTTTAATTTATTTTTAGAGCAGTATAGTCTTTCCCAAATATATTCTTGATAGAAGGGGAAACAAGTAGTGCTTTTCAGGAATAGTTTGATCCATCCAGGAATGGGTGATGATTCTGGATCCTACTATTTTGGGGTGCCTCACCTGATGCCTTACTAGAGCTGGGCTCTGCAAAGGTGCAGATTTGTCGGATTGCTTTCTGGGTGCCTCAGAGTGGACACCCAGGGCTACTCATTGCTTGTGAAAGCATGTAGGCTTCTAACATCTTCGGACATGAGTTTTCAGTGCTTTTGGAAATCCATTAGCAAAAAAAAAAAAAAAAAAAAAAAAAAACAAAACACTGCAGGAAGTAGGGCCAAACTTGCCCAGAGCGTGCTGTATCTGGAGACGAGGGTATCCCTTGTTCTCCCTCCATGACTTTGTCTTTGGCCCATCTGCTGCAGTGGGGCTGTGATGGTGACATCGGTGATTACAAACTCCCAGCCTCTCACAATGAATGACTGACCTGGATAATCCGTTAGTGATTTCTGAGGTTTTAAGTTTCAAGGTTGGATGATGAAATGCAAAACTCGTTACACTGAGGTCAAATAAAGGCTTTTAGGGGTTAGATGCTTGGGTCCAGCCGTTGCTTTGTTGGGAATACCCGGTGGCGGTGCAGTGCCCAGTCTGCTGGCTCTCACTTGCTCTAGCTGATGTGTGTCAAGCAAGCGCTGGCAAGGTTTCTGCTCAGAGAACCAGCGTGTGCTCTGGCTGGAAACATCTCCGGTTCTGGACAACAGAAGCATTTTGCTCGGTTGCTCTTGGAGACCTCACGTTGCACTTGGTTCCCTGAACCCACGTGGAGGACAGGAACAGGAGGGCCAGGGAGGTGCGGAGCTGGCGGTCGCTGCTTTTGGGGGGCTGCCCGGGGCAGGACGTGGCCGGGGGTGCTTCCTGCCCCGTGCCCGCTTCCCTTTCCATGCGAGGGAACTATTCACAGACACTGACATCTCTCTGTCTAACGTTTCCTGTGATTTCATAGGAAATTTCTCTTGCCGTGGCAGCTGCTGCCAATTTGTGTAGCCCTTTTCTCTGACCTCAGTTAATTCTTTTTTGTCTATTGCTGAGCCACGCTTAAAGTTTTCCATCAGGTTTTCACAATCTGGCCTCTGTGATGCCATTTCCTAGTGCTGAGCAGGTCAGGATCACCCTGCCCAGTAACATGTCAAACGCGCTTCAATTCATCCCTTGCATCAGAAAAGCAGGGACTGGGGAGAAGCTGTGGTCATCAGGGAACGTTGCTTGGTCGTGCTGTCACCTCTAATTTCTGTCTTTTGAACACCCAACTCGCGCGGAATGGTCAAAGTGAGCTGGGTGCTCCAGGACAGGTGGCTTTGAATGGTCAAAGTGGTGGTGCAGCACCAGCAGAGCAGTGAGTCCTTCCCCAGGCTCGGCATCACCAACGCCTGGGGTCTGAGCTTGCTCCACGTTGGTCCTTCTGTCTCCTGGGCTGCTGTGCTTCCGCCTCCTGTTTCTTCCCAGGCAGTCCGTGGAGATGACGGGAAGGTGCCTCTCAGAGCACAGCAAGGAGACTAAACAGCAGCTGCCCGTGAGCCGCTGCCAGATGTTGCTCTCTTTGCAGACTGTCTGCTTGGCAGATGTTCCCCGAGCAAGCTGGCTCTGGGGTGCCAGGGTGCTTTGATCTGCAGGAGAGCGTTTGCAAAGGCTTCGGTTCACGTCTCCGAGTGGCCCTGTGGGTGCTGCTGTGAAAACAGGCAGTGTCTGGACCTGCTTCCCTTTCCCGCTGCCTTTCGAGATGAGTGGGACACGTCTAGAGGAGATTTTGGCTGAGGGAGTCAAGGAGGTCAGAGTGAGGGGTGCGTGTGAATGTCCCTGGCTGGAGCTGGCCTCCATGGGAACAGTGGGGCACGCAGGTTGTTCGTCCGCCTGCTGCCTTCCCCTCTCCCTAGGGACAGGGACCGAGGGGAATTTTGGAGTGTGGGGTGAGAGCGGGTTTGGCTCAGGCCCATCTTTTCCCCATGGGAAGCGGCTGCCTCCTCTCAGTGGGAGGCTGTCGCTTTCACAAAGAGCCTCCTGTGACTCTGCTGCCCACGCCGAACCGGATTGTGAAGCCTTTTGTTTTGTTGAATTCTTTTTTCTTTTTTTTTTTTTTTCTTTCCCCTTTGGGTGGTGTCGAAAGCTGACTTCTGGGCTCAGGGTAATAATGGCAGTGCCCGGTGCAGGCATGGATTAGGTCAGCTCTTGCTTGTGAGACCGAAGCAGAGAAATACGGCTTCACTCCGAACCCCCGTCACGTAGCCAAAGCAAATCCTGCCAAGAAGAGAAGAGGGAACTTCCCTCTCCCTGCAACTGCAGCTCAGCGCAGCCCATGCATCATGTCCTGGTGTTGTGCAAGAGTGGAAGAGTTTGTTGTCCTTGCCTGGGTGTTTCATCACCACCATCCCCTGCTGGTGTATCTGGCTGTTCGGTGACATGCAGCATCCCCTTGGTGAGCTGGCAAAGACTGGCTTTCTCTTCTGCAGTCCCAGGGTGACCCACACAAGTCGCAACACTTGGAAGCAGAAATCCTAAGCTTCCCAGCTGGCCACAGCAGCTCGACAAGAGCAATCCCACAGTCCCCCCCAGTTGCAGAGCACTTGCAGCAAGAGTCAACCTGTGCCCCTTCCACTTCATTGCTGTCGGGGAATGCATTTCGCTATCACGTTTTTCTTTCCACCACACCAGATTTAAATGAAAAATAATATATCTTTTTTCCCCACCAAAATATGAAGGTGAGAAACTTTTCCACTCCGTAGTGGAAAAGAAGCGAAGCGATGATGTGCCTTATTAGCTACTGGCGCTTGGTTTAATTTTTTGCAGAGACTTCTCTGGGTTTGGCTGGGGCCAGAAAGCGATAGGGCATGCTGGCAGCTCTGCTCCTCCAGCAGCCATCCATCCCTGCGGCGTTATGCTGTCTGCATTAGCAGCTCTTATTTGGGCAAAGCCCTTCCTGAATGCTCTGCTTCCTGGGAATACTGCTGAGTGCATGCATTCTCCCTCCCCTAGGATCCCTGGCAGCCCGCAGCACCGATAATTGATTCAATTAGGATGTTATCTTACGAGTTTCCTGTTAACGAAGAAGCTGCCTGCCAGTGTGTTAGCTGTTGATACAAAGCTGCTAGCGAAGGGCTCGCTCTCCCCGGGTGCCCAGACGGCGTTATCGCCTGTCCTGCTGATGGACAGCCCGGCCACGGGCCGACAGGGGAACGCAGAGCTCCTCGGCTCATGCCACGAGTGCTGACCCCACTGTCTTCTCCAGGTTAATAAGGAAAACAGCAAATTGATAAGATAAGGTAAATTGGTGGTGGAGATATATATAATGGGATAACCACGGCTCTGTGCCCTGTCCTGATGTGCTGCCAGGAGGAGCCCTGCTGCAGGTTGGTGGGACCTCCGTGCCATGGTCCTGGTGCAGGGAGGCAGGGCACGGGTGGGTGTGAGCACCGTCCAGCCCAGCGATTTCTGCAAATGAATCGGTGAAAAGTGCCTGCAATGCTTCGAGTTCCTGCCTAACAAAAAGGCACCAAAATGCATCTACTGCATCTACTTCTTTTTTTAAGGTTCTGCCTCCAGTACTTTTAAATAATCTTGGAGGGGGAGAAACAATAGGGTTATTGTTTTTTTTTTCCCACCCTTGCTGACTGCATTGCTGAGAGCAAGACTGGCTCTTAGCCTCTGCGCTGCCCCACGCTCCGCATGGATAGCTGCGCTCCAAAGGGCTCTGCGTCTGTCTGCTGCTTGTCTGCCTGTTTTTCCCCCCCCTCCCCTGGATCTTGGATGGCTGGGCGAGTTTTCCCTTCTGGGAATGTGATGTGATCGGTCTCGTTCGGAGCTTGGATGGAAACCCTGGCTGCTGACATGATTTGTGGGAGTCTCCCTGTGCTCGCTGCCTTTGTTCCAAAATTCCTTGCCTGCTGGGGAGCGCATTTCCCTGCCGAGGCTGAGCAGGAAGGTGCTCTGCGAAGAAACGTGCCTGGCTTCTCGCTGGTGTGCCTCGGTTTCTACAGGCCATCTTCTGGTGTCTGTTTGTGCATCTGTCCCCCAGGGCGTGTGCTGTTGTCGGGCGTTTGCCCATTTTCTATACTTTTTCCAGGGTTCTGGGGCAAGAGCGGTGCAACAATCTGTGCTCTAGTCTCTGTCCTGCAAAATCAGCTGGGACAGGTTGGGCCAGAAAAGGGTCCAGGGAACCTCAAAATGCCGAGACTTGCCGGCTGGGTTCCTCCAGCTCTCCAGTGGCACCTCCCAGCCCCGAAGCTGAGTTTTTCCCACTGCTGTTACATTCTTCTCCTCGCTGCAGCTTTATGTTGTGGTGCCGCAGTGGAAGACCTTCCAGCCCGTGACTGGCAGGCTGGTTTCTGCAGACGTGGGCTGTTGTATCTTGCTAACACAGACTGCCTGCCGTGCTCGGAGCCAGCTCTGGGGCTGTTTTCTTTGGAGTGGGTTTCTAGCTGTTCCTCAACCACTGGCTTATGTCTAGCAAACCTGATGAACTGGCGTGTGCTGCTGCCTTCTCTGGAGCTGTGTGATGTGGCAGCCGGGCTGGGTGGGATGCGGGGGACTGAGCCCTCTGCCTTGCTCCTTCAAGGGATGGGGGAGCAGGGCAGCTGCAGCAGGAGAGCCCCGGGGTTCCTCCTGCTCTGCTGAGCTGCTGCCATGAGAGGCACTTTAGTCAAGAAACAGCAGGCAACGGGGAGCTTCTGGGCTGAAGTTCTGGCCTGGTTTGGTGGGATCACACGGCTGGGAGCAGCTCTGGCCAGGGGCACCGTCCAGGCACGTGCGCATTGGAGAAACCACAGCCTGCTCCGCCTGTGCCTTGGAGGCTCTTGGTGCTCCAGGAATGAGAGATGCTCAGCTCGTGCTCAAAGACGAGAGGAGGGGAAAGCTTCCAGGGACTCAAATATTGCGCTGCTTAACAGCAATCAGATGTGCGGCGTTTGTGACTTGTTTTGTTTTGCTCGTCCCTCGCCTGTCACAAGCCCTAACGAGCTCTTCCAAACAGGAAGAGTCGGGGTTAGAGGCGGTCAGGCTCCGCCGCTCCCCGCCGTGGCACAGCGTGGGTGTTGTGCAGGGTAGCTGTTGGGCCATCCTTCGTTCTCGTGGGTTGAGGGAAGAACGGGAGGGTTTTACGTGCCCCGGGAGCCTGGTGAAGCCGTGCTACCTTGGCCGTGCTCGCTTGTGGCTGCCGGTAACGTCAGAGCCGTCCCTGGCTGCTGCTGAGTCTGCGCTCGTTTTCTCTGTTGCACACACACTAAAATTTGTAGTGGAAAGAAGCTGTAAGCACGGTCTGCTTGGGCTTATTGTCATCCTGGTTTGGAGATGGCTTGTTTTCATTTTGAAGAGAATATTTGAGAGATTCTTTTGGTTTTCCTGTTGTGTTTGGGAGTGTCGGGGGAGGTTTATATATATATTTTTTAATTGCAAAGTAGGAAAAATGCCCTCTTCCTTCTGCCCCCTCTCCACCAAGTCTCAAGAATTTTATCCTGGTGCATTTAAGATCCAAGGGAAAAAAAGGCAAGTATTTGATGTGCCAGAGCAGAGGTGCTCTATGGACAAAAATGGGGCTTAGCTTCACCATCACACTTGAAACAAGCTCATGCCTCGCAGAGGAGGAACCCACAGCCTTCAGCTAGGGGCAGATGGCTCCTGTAAATGTGGGAAAATAGGTGCCAAACGAGATCCATGAAAACCCAGGTGCTGGGACCCTGCAGCTCTCGATGGGCTCCCTGTGATGAGGGGGTTTCTGATGTTTTGTGGCTGAGCAGCTGGCACAGGGGAGCACGGTATGTTTGGCTGGCTGCACGGTGTTGCCTCCCGTGGGGCTGCTGCAGGATGGGTGTCTCTGTCTCTCCAGTTGCGTAGTTTCCTCTCTGCATGAAATGCTTTAAATATTAATTGTGCGAGAGGAAAATGACTGTATAGGCTTTGTAGTAGGGTGTGCTTAGGGCAATTCCTGGGCAGATTGTCTCCATTGCTTCCATAGGCGCTTAATTATTTATGCGGAGTGCAATAGCTCCGACAGAAGAGGGTGTAAAGCCCGCTTCAAACACCTGGGGGACCAGGGAGCTCTTCAAGTGATGGGAGACAGAGCTCAGACCCATACCCTAGGGGAAAGAAGGGAGAGTTTGCATCTCCATCCCTTTCCTTCCGAAGGAGGGAGTAGCTGAGTTGGAGGATGGGTGGATGAACATTTCCCCTCTTCTGCTCTGTTAAGTGCAAAGTCCAATCCAGGTAGTGTTTTCCAGCAAGGCCGAATGTGGGAAATGCTAAGGATATGGATCCTGCTAGGGGCTTGGTCTTAAGCTACGTAAGGGGTATACATGCCCTGAAGCACCAGTACAGACACCCAGTGGACACCGACAAGAGTGAGAGTTGTCTATCGCCTCTCTTAGCTGACCGAATTTACCGAGCGCAGTCTCCGTGCAGTTGCATCAATCAGGAAATTATTCGTTCAGTGCTGAAGTTCTCAAACATTTATCCGTCACAGCTTTTGTAGCACAAAGCGTTCCCCAAAGTTGACGCATAACTTTATGGTCTTGCCTGCAAGCATGAGGCTGTGCTCTGAGTCCAAGTCAGTTGTAGTCCAGGAGCTGTGTCAGTGCTGTGCTATGCTTGAGCTAATATATTCCTTGAGCTTAAAATACGCCTTTTTGTGAGGAGCTTCTGAGCTCTAGTGACTGAGGTCCATCAGGATGACACTTAGTTGCAGAAATGCAGGTGGTGTTAACCACCCATGCTGAGCAAAATGATAGTGGTGAGCAGCATCAGTGGTAAGAAATGACTTGAAACGCTGGTAAGATCTTGTGTTTCTGGCACTTCTTTGGATCCTTGGTGTTGTGGTCACCGTACCCTGACTGATCATGCTGTGTACAATGTCTCAGGACACTGCTAGTTTGGAAAACAGGCTTTGCCTCCTGGGGAGCGTGGCTTTGTGTTGTGGGCATATTACTGACTCTAATCACCTTTCTTGCATTTCCTTTTCTAGATGCAAATGCTGGACAAGTTTCCGATGGAAGGAGGGCAGAAAGACCCCAAGCAAAGGATCATCCCCTTCCTGCCAGGTAGGAGAGTGGGCTCCAGTAAAACCATGCTGGCTTTGTCATGGCAGTGAGCTTTGTCCCAGTACATGTGAGAATATACACATGCTTCAGCTTTTACCTCCTGAGCCATCTGAGCAAGTTCTTCAGACAGCGCTGTGCCCATTAAAACGTCTGTATGTGTTAGCAGGGCACCCCGTGAGTGTGAAGCCCCTTCCCTCTCCCTCCAGAAAGCATTAACGAGTGACTTCAGCCAGCAGTCCCACTTGCACCGCTTTTGCCAGGAGCAACCCCACAGCAGCCCGCTTGTTTTTGGGAAAGACACGGCCAGCATGACGCAGAGCTGAGGATGGTGTGAGGCTCCCCAGGAAATGCTCATATGCTGTTTTTCCTGTCCCATGTAATTCAAAGGGCCGTCCAGAGAGAAAGAAGTAACGATTGAATTCCATATGTTAAATCAAGCTGACTGACAGCCTTGGCTTCCTCCTGTGATGTTTGGGACTGGCTGCTCAAAGACAGGATTTCTGTGGCATGGCGCATGTACCACCGGTCCAACGTGCAGCGGAGGATTTGTGTGCCCAAGTACCAGATGCAGTGGCCCATTTCAGACTTTGTGGTGGAGAGGATTGCTTGTGGTTGCCCTCTGAGGCTGATGTTACAGGGGGAAAAAAGAGCCCTAATGTGGCATGCAAAAATACCCAGACTGAGGGGACCCTGGGAGCCCTTCATGCACCCATAGCTAATGTGTTTGACCACAAAGTTGTCTTTACCCCCACCCACAAGTAGCTAACGGGCATATTTAGAAATGTCACGGTACCATAATCACTTCCAGTGACTGTCAGGCTTATTTAATGTAGCCCTTTGTGCTGTGTTCTGCCTCCTGGCTTTTCTAGACACATAAAGACATTCAGTGGGGTTTAGTTTTCTCTGACTGGCTTGAAGAAAATCATTTACACCCCCTTCTGAGAGTAAGAGAATCTTGTCTGGATTTCTCACCGAGGGATTTCTGCTTCTGGCTTGTTCCTTGTGTTGTAACATCAGCAAAAACAAAGTACACCTGACATTAATACCGAGGAAAAGCCTTTGCTGCACAACCACTCCTGCCAGCAAAGACTGGGGAGAAAAAAAAAAAGGAAGCCAAATTGGCAAAGGGCATAACTTGGAAAAATTGGACTTACAGTTTGGCTGCGCTGCACTTGCAAAGAATTCCCACCAAAATGCCGCTATTTTTGGAAGGTAGCATCAGGCTCAGGAAGCCTGGTTGGAGCCCTGCTTCTCACAGCAGACTCATCGATATTTGTTTGTTCTTCTTTGTGTTGAAATAGTTTCCTTTCGCTAAGCAGCATGTCACTGGGATTTCCATTGGAGGAAAAAAGGGAGCTGAAGTTCCCGGAAAGTAAAGCCTGGATCTTGTGTAATAAAGCAATTCGGGGTAGTGAGGATGACCGTCCTCTACAGGAACTTGTGCATTTGTGTGTTTCTTCTGTAGAGGTGTTTGCCCTTTTGCTGTGGTTCCCTTTTTACAACAGGATTAAATAATACAGGTTTTAGAGATAGTCACATGATGTGGAAAACTGCTAGACCATGCTAGATGCAGAAGGTTTTCTTGAATTATTTTTTTCACTTCTGCAATGGCTTAGAGTAGCTGAGAAGAGAGACCATTGATGTACAACAGTTGGCCTCTTTGGGTTTATTTACCACTTGCACTTTCAGGTGCCAGCAAGGGGTAAGGGCTGGCTGTGGTGAGAAGACAGCGGCATGGAATGGTGGCCTACCTCTAAGCAGGAGATCGTCACTAGATAGGAAATCTCCTATCTCTCTATCCCCATGGGACACTTTCAGAAGCGCTCTTGCTTCAGGGAAGTTGTGTTACTAAGTGGGGAGATGGTGGCTTTCCCACGAGCCGTACCTCCTCAGTGAGATGGCTTGCAAGCTTCTGCTTCTGAAAGAGGACTTCACTTGGGTGTAAGGGAAAGCTTTATTTTCTGGCTGTGCTGGGGGATGTGCTAAGGAGGATGGTTCCTTTCTGCAGTAGTTCTCGGCCTTCCCAGTTTGGGGTGGCGGTGGATTTTGTACCATGCAGCTGAACCCAGACTTCATCTATCTCAGCCTAGGGGTGCCATCTGAGTGAGCTCAGCACACACGGGCCTGGGTCACTCTCCCTGCAAAATGTGGCTCTAGTATGCTCAGACTCGCTAGGTTTTTGGTTATGTTCAGCTTCTGTGAGTACTGCAGTTTTCTCCCAATCCCATTTTAAGCCACGTTTTTAGCATCTGAATTTCATTACCGGTGGAGATTTGGCTCCAGTGATGTACTAAAAGCATGCTGCTGTCTGGGAAGATGGTTGCAGAGTAACGTTAGACATTGTGACCACTGAAATTCTCCAAAGTGTCTCTTGTGACCCTGTGCCTCACACAGCTCTGGCTTTCTTGGCAAAGCCCTAAACCTCCCAAACTTAGGGTCACCACCGTGACCTGAGAAGGTGTCATCTGGGTTTATTTGTCAGGCTGGTTTCCTGGAATGGGAAGAAAGCTCCATGATTACTCCATCATTACAACATCCAGCCCAGAGGAACTCCGTTTGCGTTGTGTCACTTTTTGTTATAGCTGTTTGTTTTGAGGACTTGCTTCTTGGAAATTTCTAGAGATTTTGGGAGTTTTGAAGTAGATCTGTATATCAGAAAGTGCTCTCACAAGTGAAAGTCCTTCAGCCCACTCAGTCATAAAGCTGGGTTCTCCAAAGGGGAGTGGAGCAGTTGCACTTGAGGGGTTTAGGGCCAGGGCTGTTCCTTCCCAGGTATAAGCCCCAACCTCATCTGTAGCACAGCTTGGTGGGGTCAGATTTGGCCTGGCGGGATGCTGCAGCTCCAGCACTGTGCCTGGAAAGCCTCTGCTGCTGTATAGGGGAATGTGAAGTGGACTCTTGGCTACTTTTGCTGGCTTTGAGCCGCTGGCACAGCCTGCCCAGCTTCATGTGGTGTTGAGGATGGCCCTTTGAAACAGCGCTGGCTGCACCAGCCTGTGCATGGGATCAGCTGTGGTCCCTGGAGCAGTGTCAGGAGCAGCTGGTGGGAGAGAAGATCCCAGGGGACGGCGTGCTGGGCAGGGCAGGGCAGGCATGACAGCTCCGTCCTCGCTGCAGGAATTCCCATTAAGGGTTACACATATGCTGGCTGGGAGAGATGATGGTATGGAGACCCCAGGAAAGAATGAACTAAGAAAACAAATGAGCTCAGTTGGGCCAGTTGTGTAAGGGCTGTGCCAGATCTTTCAGGAAACAGCTTTTATAAGGAGAGCGGAGCCTTCCAAACGCTGTACAGCCCAAGTGGCCTGGAGCTGATCCTGGCCAGCCTGCTTCGCTGGAAACGTGAACCTCAGCAAGGAGGGGTTGCCTGAGGCTGAGCTAACTGGCTGTAAAATTGCTTTTTAGGAAGCTTTAGCTACAGACAATAGCAAACTCCCAAGAAGGGAGGAGAGGAAAGAGGATTTGGTGGGATCAGTTTAAAAAGCAGAATGATGCCTCCTTTCTACTCCCTTCCCAGCCCACTAACCTGCTTGGCACAGGTATCAGTGCTGTCTGCATCCTTTAGGGCTTTTCTCCCAGGACAACTGTGGGGATGCTGATAGCTCCCACAAAGGCCTCGTGAAGGAGGTGGAAGACAACTCGTCCCTTGTCCAGCTGTGGTACCTGACTTTCCCCACTCCCACTGCATCTGCATCAGAGCTGGAGGTGTGCAGAGGTCCTAGTTACTATTTTCTGCTCTAGCAAGATGTGCCTCTCTGCCATAGCAATGTTGTGTGGACAGTCCCAGGCTCCTTTGCAGCCCATAATGTGCACGGTTGCCTTTTCTGTAGGGTTTCAATGAATCCTGCTGATATGCAAGCAGAGCCCTATGTAGAGGTAATTGCTCTGCTTCTGACCTTTGAGCTGCCTTTAAACAAATCTATCTCATGTTTTTCTCCATTATGTGGCCCAGCAGACCCTAGGAACAGTGGCCTTGTGAATGTTTTGCTCCAGGGAACTCTTGCGTTTCTCAGTTGGCTCCTATATGGATGGCTTGCAGTAGGGCTTTTGGGAAGATTTTGGGGGTTTCTTTCCATGTGCTTCCACTCTTACTCATGAAGAGAAGCTGCTGAGTCTGATAGGATAACCAGAATTCGCAAGGATTTACTAAGCTGGGGAGCTGCCTTTCCTCCTCCTTTTATTTTTTCAACCTTTTCTCTTTTCAGAAATGTTTTATTTTTGTTTCTGGTAGTAAGGAAGTCAAGATACTGAGGTCTGCTGCTGAGCTTGGTGGGGACAAAAAAGCAGCTTCTCTTGCATCATCAGCCTGGCCCAGTGGTGCGCTGAGGAGCCTCACTGTTTTAGCCCAGACCAAAATCCTTCTTTTGTATCATAGGTGACCAGCAGCACCCATAGGAGTCTCAAGGGCTCCCCCCCCTCTTTTCTTCCATGGAGGTTTCATCTCTTCAGATCTATTCCTCTGGCCTTCACACCCAATACCTGGGAGGTTTCTTGCCCCATCTCTTGTGCTCTGTAGTTCTCTCAGATTATTGGCAAACTAACAGAACTAGCTGTGCTCTTCCCAGCATGATCTCAGCCTATGAGCTTGATAGAGGCACTGTTGAGCTCACCTTCGTTTCACAGACGCACAGGACTTCATGCTCAGGATATTCCCATGACGGCCACGGAGGTGCTTAGCTGGTCCCCCTCCTTTTCTCCAGGCTATGTGCTCAGCACACAACTTTGCCAAACAGATGCTAAGTGCAGGGCTCCTGGAAGTGCTGTCTCCCACGTCTGCTTCCCTGTCCTAGGAATAGCCCACGTAGCTAGCTGGCTTTTCCATGGGCTGGGACTAATTATGTGTACATTTGGGGCTGCCTTTTTTTTTTTTTTTAAGTCAGTTTGGAACCCGTGCCAGGCAAAATCTGGATGTGATTTGAAAGGTGCAGAGAAGTAAATTCTTTCCGAGGCAGTGGGGTGGGGGAAGTGGGGGGAGTCCTTCAGGGTAAAGCGAGAGGCACAGACGTTTTTCCAGGCTGGAAATCTCTGGCTTCACTTGCAGCTGTGATCAGCAGGGTGATATGTTTAAGGTTCTCTGCCCCTCCAGCTTGCTTGAGACCCAGTAACAGCCTTTGGATCAAGAGCCTCAACTATTTTTGATGGAGAAGCCCCTGCATTGTTTTCTTCTGCTTGCTCTTGTCAGCTCTGCCTGGAGAATCCCCATGGGAGGGGATAATTTGTACAGCCCTCTTTCCCTACCTGTTTGTTTGGAGAGCTTAACTCCTCCTGTGGCCTGCCTGCTCTATTTCATCCCGCTGGAGACCTACGGTCCTTATCAGCGCTTTCCTCACGCTGTTCTCTGACACGTTGCAGTCCCTGATGGATCCCTGAGGCAGCGGGGGCTGTGCTGCTCCGTGTTGCTTCGCACCCCCCTCCCGAGCTGCTGCGGCACCTTTTGCTCTCAGACAATCAGATAAAGCACAGCAGCTTTGATCAGCCACAAAGAGGAGTTTCTTCCAGGCCTGGGAGCGGAGAAACTTTCTGGCCCCAGGGGGTTTTCATGGGTACAGTGTGTCTTCAGTGAAGTTTCTCTGGCCGGACCATGCAGCTCCTCTGCTTGGGTCAGAGCTCGTGCCCCGAGCAGGGGTGGTGGGTAGCAGCATCCCCTGCTCCCGTCCAGCTGGGTACAGGGCAGCCCAGCAATGTTATTTCTGCTGTCAAACCCCTGAGCCCAGTGGTGCACAACTTAAACTCAGAAGGGCAGCCTCTGCTCCAGCAAGTTCACTGCTGGATGGGGGGTAAAAGGCAACAGGCTGTCCCATGTGTCCTGGCTGAACTGTGTTGGTTGTAGCTCTGTTGCGGGGGGATTTTGTGGGGGAAATGAGTGCAGGGATTGTGGAAAAGAAAGGCTTGAAGGAGAGGTTTGGAGAAAACCATGCCAGTGGTACAACCGTGTTTCCAGGAGAAGTCTCCCTAGGTTGAGGCACAGCGTGGGACAAAGAATGGAGGTGCTTACTGCAGAGTTTGTTAATTTGATGGTGGTGTGAGACAAGCAAAAGTGCTTGTCTGGCCGCAGTGATGGAGGGAGAGGAATGTCCCTGTGGAAAAGGGGAAGAAAAGAGGAGTGCCTCTGTGGTGGTGGGACGTAGAGCTTTGTAACCAGGGAGCATCACATCCCAGCAGGCTGTGAGCTGTATGCATTGGCTGATGGAGTCTCAAAGCAGTACCAACTCTCTGCTGTGGCTTTCCAGGCTTCCCCGCCAGCTGGGCAAAGAACAATTACGGCTCCCTCCTGTCAGTGCAGAGCTCAGGGCAGTGAAAGAGAGGAAATGGAAGCACTGACACAAAGGGAGCCCCGGAGCTGGTCAGATCATATCAGCAGGTCAAAAGGGAAGGGAGAGGAGGTCAGGCAGGGCAAAGGGAAGGGGCAGGGTGAGTGCCCGCAGCGTGTATCCAGGCTGCTTGCAAGGTCTCTGGTTGTCCTGAGCTGGGGAGACAGGATGCTTGCTGCTGACTCGAGGTCCTTCAGATGTGGCCAGATGTTGGCTTTGTGGTGGGTTGGGGTTTTTTGTTAAGTTTCCCCCCTTCTTTGTGCCTCTCTGAGCGCCCTTGGTGCTGGGCGCCCCTAGCATTGAACCACCCATCCAGGTGGCTTGGTTGTAAGAACAAACCAAGGTCAATGAGGAGATAAAACGAGTAAACAAATGCTCAAGTCAGCAGGGGAGCCAGAGACATGGCTTTTGCCGCTGTGTTGCTCCTGAATTTGTCCTGCCTTTGGGTAAGTGGAAGCCCCAGTGGGTTGGAAGCCACCTCTGAGGAGCACAGCTGGCGCTGGCAGCAGCACAGGTGCCAGGGGCTGGGGAGGAGCAGCGGGGTGAGAACTGGCATCGATTGCCCGTGGGATTCCTCCCCTCTGGTGAATCCTCTGCCAAGGGCTGCCCCTTGTGTCCTGCCCCTTTCCTGGGCTGTTCATGGGGACAACGGACAACTGGGGGACTTCTCCTGGATTCTCCTGGACATTGCAGCAGAAGTGCCTTACTCGTCCCAGCTGCTTCTGTGTTGTGTATAAAACACCTGGCGCTTTCTCGAAAGCTCTGCATTTGGCATTTGACTTCGATGTCCTATTGATATAAATATTTATGGTGTCTTACTTTTTTCTAAATGAAACTTATCCTTGCTGCTCCAGAACAATCCTACAATAATAAACGAGTCTGCATTGCTTAATTCTCCCCTGCAGCTGCAACCAGCCAATAAGTGTGCAAAAAGTGACATCAGGGGTAGACAGGGAGCATCCTCCCACTGCTGCACTGAAGACCAGCAAAGAGAGACTTCATTTGCTCTGATTTAGGAGTCGTTAGTATTTCAGATCTCTCTTTACAGTTAAAGGAAATAAAAGTGAAAAAGGATGGGTTGTGCTGCTCAGACTTCTCCAGTCAAAACACCGATGGAGAATAATAATACTGCCAGGCTGTGCTCAAAGACATATGCTTACAAGACGCCTAACTTCTGCTGTGAAACAAATCTATATCGAGCAAGGCAGGTGTGATGCTTTAGTGAGATTACAGTTATAGTAAGGTAATGTAGCGCATCATAAATGTATTCACCGAAATAAAGTGTTGTATATTAATCTGGAGAAAGAATGCTTCCTAAATTGTACATAGAGTGCCTTCTGTCCTCCTCAGAGGCACCACTCTTTTCCTGTAGGTATTACCAGGTTTTCAGATCCAGATGAAGCAGACGGTGTGTCCCAGAGGCTGGGTGCTTCTCACTGCACAGGGAGACTTGTCAGGGCAGCCGCTCTATTGCAGTGCCTTCTCTCTTGGTTTCTTTTTCCAAAATCAACCTACCTGACATATTCCCAGGAGATAAAAGTTCAGTCTGCTCGCAGCTCTGTGTGTGTAAAGGACGGTGTATTTTACTGCACCTCCTTGTGCAGTGACTTCTCTTGTGCTAACAGGGAGACTCATTGCTCTGTTTGTGCATGCAAAACGTTATATGTAGGAATACATGAAAAACTAATCATTTCTAAGTGCTTGAGTTACACCATGATTGAGAAGGTGGTGAAGTGGAGCCTGCAGTGCCAGTGACCTTACCAGCTGATGGAAACCTACACTAGTCAGCAAGACGTGCTAAACTGCCTGCCTTCGGGTTTTTCGGTTCTTGCTCCTTATGCTGAAGCTGAGGGCAGGAGCTACAGCAAGGAGGGATGCAGATATAAGATGAATAATGTCAGATGTTTCTCTTGCATTATATGGTCTTCAGCCCCATGAAAAGCCCCAGAGACAGCACTGCTATTCCCATTTTGGAGGTATGGTCTAAGGGAAGGGAGCACAAGAAAATGTTGTCTCGTTGGCCCAGGAGGGAAGGAAGCAGTTTCCTGCTCTCTCCTGCCTTTCAAATCAAGGATGTAGATAGCAGTATTTGGCAGCACTGGAAGGTCTATAATTATGTTAATTAGGCATTTTGATGGAAAAACAGCTTTCTGTTAGAAAATAAACTTCATTGTTGAAAAATACTAGATCTAGAGCAAATCAAGAGATGAGCTGGATTTCCTGCTGTTTTTTGTGCTCTGTGCCTGGGCTAATTTAAGATCACTTCAGTTGTTGTGAAGCATTTATTCACTGTAACTATATTCTTTTTATTATTATTCACTTGCATCTGTTTGTTAAACATTTAAATATTCCCACACCCAGAGTTTGCTCCTTTAGACATTTATAATGTGCCCATCCATCAGGGATTTCATGTTGGCAGATGTAAAAACTAAACAGCTATTCCTTACAATTGGCAACAAAGCTATCCCGATCCATTCATCTTTTAAAAATCATTCAAATAGAAATCTACACAGCAAATACACCACGACTGCTAATGAGAAAACTGTTAATCATTTGTTTGTCTGATGGAAAATAATTGCTATAGGCAAGGTAGGGAGCTCGGACCTGGTTGTCGCTCTCTTTCCCTCCCAGCCTTTCCAGACAAATTCTGCGTTCCCAGGCTATTCACCCTTCTGAAAGACAGATTGAATAGAGGCGCATTTTTTTTTTCACTGTATCACAAAGGCTGCCAGACTTGGCTGAGACGGACTGCAGGAAGGAATGCGTTTCAGAGGAGAGCATTTCCCACCATGACTGTCTCGGTCCCTCACTGTCAGTGGGACATAAAGGAGAAGCAATCCTTCTGGTATGAGCCTGTCTGACTCTTTGCATTTCACTTGAGGGCAAGCATAGCTCTAGTACTGAGTGTGATTCCTGTGTGCTCCCTCTGACAGTCCAGTTTTGAAGGTATTCTGCATTAACTGAGCCTAATGAGAGATTTGGCTCCTCCATAAAGTTCTGTTTCATGCTCCTTGTAGGCTGAAATTTGGTCATTTCAGTTCATCTCTGCTTAAAAAATATCTTGGCAGGCTGCACGAGTCAGTCATGCTCCAGATCCTGGACCAGTCAGGGAGCAGTGGAGGGTTTTAAAGCTGCGGTAGGTATGTGGCCGTTTTAACACAGCCTGCTCACGGGTAACGTGGTAGCATCCAGCCTCTACTTCCAGCGCTGCCATGGCTCCTGTGAAGTCTTTCTGGAGTGGCTGAAAGTGGCCACGGTGCGGCCAAGAGCTTACTGACTCTTCAGAGTGCTTTCAGTTTTCTGGTGCTGCTTGTAATGAGTGTGTATTGGTGTTTGGCTTCTGGGTTGCCCAGTGGTGACCTCCTTGATAAGTGAAGGGATTGCACGGACAGACACGTTAGTTACTTGCTGCAGGTTTGGTGGTGGGATTAGAAACCCAGGTAGGGACAAAAAGAGACAAGACTTTCCTACAGTATAGGAAATGTTGGAAGGAACTCGAGGGAACTTTATCACCCCCTTCCAAAGCACCTTTTTTTCTGGTTATTTTATTGCAAAGTAGTGCCAGTGTATGTTCGTAGTATTTTGGAAGTTTGAAATCCTACCGCATACAGGTCCTTTTGATCACTGAGTCTCTGTATATATCTGTTTTGCTGTCTGCTAATGGCTTTTGTCTCATTAAATGCCAGAGAAGCAGTTCTCTGTGAAAGCAGCTTGAAGCATTTAGGACTCATTAGACTTCAAAGGAAATAGGTCTGTACCACAAGCGAGAGGGGAGGAAGCGGAGTGGCAAGAGGATCCCATTAATGGAGAACAAAAATAAACCCCAGACAGGAAGGAAAATCCTATAGGTCTGACTCAAAGCTGCAGTCCCGACACTGTGGCTTCGAGGACCGATTCGACACCGGAGGTACAGAGGGAGAACCCCCCTGGCCTGGCTGCTGCCCGTGCTGGAGCTGAGTTCAGAGCCCGTAGCCTGCAGCAGAGGTCACGTTTGCATTGCCTGTAGCAGGGACGTCTGCTTCTCTGGCCAATGCTGGCATTTCTGGTGGATTTGTACACCCACGCCACGTTGCAGACAGGCAGTAAGGTATGGGACACGTGCTTTGATAGGGCTGCTCCTCCGTCATTGCCACACTGGTGAGGGGATGCACTTTGCTGGTAGTTGTTTCCTCTTCTCTCTGCCTAAATATGCTTGCCACTTTAAATATGCTTTGTTCTAATATTTAATGCACAGGAGGGAATGTGCTTTAGGTATGGTGCTTTTGGTGAGAATAGGTCCCAACAGAGTGATTCAAAAGAGCGTCCCTGAGCATTGCATTGACCTGCTCCTCTCTCTTCATCTCTCCTGTTTCAGGGAAGATCCTCTTCCGCCGCAGTCACATCCGTGATGTTGCAGTCAAGCGCCTGATACCCATCGATGAATACTGCAAGGTAAGGGAAGGTTGCTAGTGTTGAAGATGAAGCCACCTTGAGCAGTCTCAGTTCTGTTCTGGTAGCATATAATGGTGCCCCAGTGCTGGCAGAATGGGGAGTGTGAGCTGTCCCTCACCACCAAACCTTTTTGGTGATGAAAACCTACCACTGATTCTCCCACCCATCGGTCGTGTCATCACAGAGGCAAGGTACAGTAGACTGGGACCTTTCACCAGGAATGCTGAAACAATTTCATCCATACTCTTCAAGAATACAAGACTGTGCTAAAGTGTAAAGCAAGTTATGATGTCAGGGCAGACATTTTTGTTGTTGTTGCTGAGTTTTTTGTTAGTATTTTGTTTTTCCCCATTAAAAAAAATGTAAATTCCCCATTTACACAAAATACACCACGTCTCATCATGTCAAAGAATTACATTTGCAGCAGCCATGAAATGGTCTGGAGGCAGGACTGGTACTACTGGAATCCATTATACATGCAGTTGGAAACATATACACAGACTGCAAAATCTGGTGGAGAAAACGGGGAAACAGTGAGTTTTTTGTTATGTTCCTTAGGTGCAGGAGGTGTAGCAGTGACCATGGCCTGGGACTTTGCATGGCAGGAGGGACTGTGGGTGTGTGGCCTCAGCCAGACCTAGGGAAGGGTTGTTGTGGCTGCAGGAACAAATACAAGGGTAAAGATAAATTAGTGAACGCATCTTGACAGCTCTGCAGTGGGGCTGTGGGTGAAAACTGTGGAGGGCCAGGACAGCAGATGACAGCCAAGTGATGGAGATGTGGTGCAGGGTGTACTTAGACCTGTGAGCTCCAAATGGAGCAGCACCAGGGAAGCTGACGGTGCAAATAACTTGGCTCCAGCCAGCAGTGATCAGCCCCTTGTCTTCCGAGTCACTAAAATGTGCCAGCTCCACACAGACACAGCCATAAATTTAATTTTTGAGAAGAAAACGTCCCTAAATGATGAGATGCTGCAGCTGTCTGTTTCAGAATGATGCCACTAATGGCATAAAATATAATGAATCCATTTGACTTAACAACTGGAACATAATGGCTGATGGTATATGACCCACTTAGAGAGCTGCTGTCTCCTCCCCCCGTTAATGCATTTCCAAGTAATAACACGCACACTGGGCCTGGCCTTCCCGATGCTGCTGCTTAGCTGAAAAGCTGCTGCTGAGCTCCAAGGTGGGTGTGGGACTGAAGAGCTGCGGAGACGTGGGATGAGCAAGGAGTCAGTGGGAGCAGAGACATCTCCTCCAGGGCACGTAGCGCTGCAGGGCTGAGACGTGGGGTCCCATCCTGCTCTCCCTGCTGTTATCATCAGAGGTGGACGTTGTGTGTGCTCAGAGTGTGGTGGCGCAGAGCAGAAATAAAAAATCTCCCTCAGCCTGCTGAATGAGAATTGAGGGTTAAGCAAGCCTGTTGTGATCAGGTTCCTGCAGAAAACTGCATAGGAATGTTCCTGCTTGCTTGCCATCCCCTGGTGGAGTAAAGGAGGTGTCTTCGTTCTCTGGGAGAGCCCTGGAAAGGTGGGTGAGATTTGGGCTGGAAGCAGGTGAGGGGAGCTATAAAGGAGGGGTCCACTGCTTTCAGAAAGCAACAGAGGTCAGAAGTTTCTTACCATTTTTTCCAGTTTATTCTCTGTACTCTGCACTTGTTGGTGTTTCCCCTGAAGTGGGCTCTGCCTTCATTGTATATAGGGGCTTTTGAGAAGCTGTTAGTGGGGTGTGGATGGAGGAGTTGCAATGCTGCAACATTCAAGCCCAACAGGACTGGGTGAACCTCTAAAAAAAAAAATCCCTGCTAGAGAATAATCCATTCTCACACCCTGGAAAATGGATTTTGATGCAATAAGGTGGGTTTGTCCAATAAATGACCACAGTGACTTAATGTGGTTCTAACACCGTGGTCTGAAGCCGTGTGCAGACAGCCCTTGCCAGTTCACTCCTTTGGACGTCAGAGCCAGAGGTGGGACAGACATCACGCTATTCATGTCCCTGTTTTTGTGTTCGTGGCCACAACTGCTGTAGTCCACGGCCAGCTGGGCTTCAGGGTGGCCTGCTTGACTCAGCCACAGCTGCACCAACTGAGTCAGCGCTGGTTGGGCTTCCTGCAAGACGTCCTGAAAAATGAGCTGCGGGTCTTGCCTTCTGTGCTCCCAGCGCAAGATGTTTTCTGTGACCGTTCCCTGCTATCAGAGGATGTGTATCCCTTCTCCAGGCTGCAGAAGGGAAGTTGTGCAAATCATGGGATGCTTGGTGTTGGGGAGTGCTACCCGTGTGGGGATGGCATCCATGCAAAGCTCGGTCTTTGGATAGCCTTTCCCTGCACACAAAATCCACAGAGTGAGTGCTTTTCTCTCTCCTGTGTCTCTCACATGATCTTGTTTGCAGCAGGGCTGTGATTAGTGGTCTGACTGTCTGCTGTGCTGGCAGGGAATGACCGTGTGCTGAATGGCTGGAAGGGCTTTTGGGGCCCAGCAATTAGTTCAGTATGGAGCCACATCTGATCTTGTGGTAACCCCAGGGCTTTGCAGATGTGGCTTTGTCTCTGATACAGAAAGGAGTGGAGATTCAGATTGCCCGCACTCCTTTCATGAGACTGCTGTGACAGCAAATGGAGGGTGGGGGAATTATATAGAAAATTGGTCAAACATCTGCTCCAGGTTGGGAAGCAGGGCTGCAGCATTGCTCCCTGACTTCAGATCTTCAGTTGCATGTCAGTTTTACTTTTTGCAGTTGCCATCACCCACGGCCCTATTCCTTCAAGCAAGCAGGGACCAACAAGGTGCTCTGCAATGCCATAACCTGGTCTCCTGTTCTCTGATGCTCCTTGCTCAGTCTTGATGGCAGTGCTTCATATCACCCATGTCTCTGTTTCACCTGCAGGCCCTGATCCAGCTGCCTCCCTACATCTCGCAGTGTGAGGAGGTTCTGCAGTTCTTTGAGACCCGACCCGACGACCTGACTCCCCCCAAAGAGTAAGTTGGGTGGGTGGCTGCTGCCACTGGGGTGGTGTTGAAACACACTGCCTCCAACTTGCCAGCATCCAAGTATTTGACAGGCTTTGATGGTTACCCCAGGAGTCACAGATCTGGAATTTGGATGGTTTCTTGGAGAGGGAATGGGGGCTGCACGGCTTCAGGTGGATACCTCCACCCCCTCGGTCAAGTCCTGGTGTGGCCTTTTCCACCAGGGAAGTGGACGTACTTCTCTGGGACTCCATCAAGTGCTCATTTCCCCCCAAGCCAGCCAGACACAGTGCCACTTTCTGTTCAATGAAATGCTCGTTTCAGAAACATGGTCAGGCTGAAAAGCCTCATTTCATACGGCAGCAACCAGGCTGGGACTGCGCGTCCTCTGCCTCGTTTGAAGGCTCTTTCCCTTAGTAATGTCTGTGAGCCCCATCCTTAACCACTCCTGACTTTTTCCATGCAAAACAAGGAATGTTTGCAAGGAATCTCGCGTGCCTTACGCAACTCTGTGTGGTTATAAGTCTTGTGACTGTGAGCTACTTTGGCCAGGAGCCACCCATCTCTTACTAATCACAAGCAGCATAAGTCTGAGCAGCCGCCTCCATCTCCTGCTATGCAGCTCGCTCTTTATGCTGCATGTGACACTATGTGCAGCTCTACCAAAGGTTGAGCAACGGAGGAGGCTTGATTAATTGTGCAAGGAAAGGCAATAAATTGATTTGACATCATTCTCTATTGGAAGGGTGCGGAGGTAGATAAGGGATTTTGTTTTTCTCCTCTGAGCAGGAGCATGGAGTCTTGCAGGTCTCCAGCTAGGTGTTATGCTTGTGTGGATTCTGTCTTCTCCATGGGTTTTACATTTTATTTGTTTGTTCACTTTAATTTCCCCTTCCCCCATCCCTGCTTTCCTCCTTTGGCTTCTGTTTCTAGTACTTGGCCTGTCGTCATTCCTTCTGCAGCTCACAGTCACTTGATGAGATTGGTCTGAGGGCCCCGCAGCCCATTAACTAATTGCGTGCTGTCAGCTGCTGCTCTCATCCATCCTGCCCCGCTATTGCTCACCACTTAATCTGCCAACCTGGTGGTCGTCCCTCAGCAAAGCTGGCAGTTCAGGGGCAAGCAAGAGACGGAAGAACAAGACAAGCTTGCAAAGACACTGAGTGAGGGTTTATCATAGGGGTTAACAGCCCCTGAGGCTGTTTCAGGGCACGGGGAGCTCTCTGTGTGTGTCTGACCCCTGCATGAGAAGACGATGAGCTGCTCTGCAAAGGGAGTCACCTACTGGAGCTGGCTCTAGCTGGGGCACCAGCACGCATAGGAAATTGAAGGGCAGCTTCAGTCTTGCACCCACTCTTCCAGCCTTTCCTTTTGCCTCACAGACTGAGCCAGATGCTGGCCTGAAATCAGGTGTGGTGGGGCCGTGGCCTTGACAAGGAGCACACTCAGGAGTGGAGACCTTCAGGTGCTGAGCATCAGCTCAAAGTGGTGCAGCTGTCTGCACTCAGCTATGTTTGCTGCTCCTGGCTACCTGGCCAAGCAGCAATCAGTGCTATGTCCTGCTCATCATCTCTCTGCTTTGTGTCCCACAGAACTAACCAGAGGTAAAGTGTGGGGCACCAGCCCGAAATATAATCCAAAGCATGTGCTTATGTCACAAGATCCAACCTTGGATACATCCTGCGGTGTCCTGCAGGACAGCTCTTGGGTGCAAAACTGCACTCGGTGCAAAACTGCTGTGTGTTTGACTTTTGGAGTGCTGGCAGATGAGTGGGTGAGGCACCACTGAATCTGGTGGTGGGCTGCGCTGCCTCCCCCTGCCTGCTGCTCTCCTGAGAGGAGAGTTTGCAGCACGCAGAAGGACTTAGCGGGTGACTCTTGTCCATTCGCCTCCAGCAGCAAAATGCTACAGCATCTCAAGGACGTCTCTGTTGTGTTTCATATCCCCGCCTGAATGCCGAAGGGGTATTTATTAGCTACAATTCAAAATGCTAATTAATAAAAGTCCTTGACTCTCTCCTCTGGAGAGATTGGTGGGAGCCCTTTCCCGAGCCCTGAGCGTTGGCACGCGGCCAGCCTACCACTAACGATATGAGAGCTGTGATAGACGGCTGGGCTGGATCAGACGTGATGGCGTGTCTGGGGTTTGGCCGGATGTCATCATTCATGAGGCAGATAAATACTTTTCTCCGGGAACTTGAAAGGGAGCCAGGCCATGAGCGGAGTATTTAAAAAAAAAAAATAAACATTTTTTATGCTGGGTGGCTGGAAGGTGGGAATGAGGGAGGAAAAAAGGGCTGGTCAGCATGCTCTGTGCCAAGCCAAGCAGCTGCTCTCATGGCACCATGGCCAGGAGCCTTCCTGCTCCATGTCCCCTGTCATTTGTCTTCCCTGGCTGATGCCCCAGGGCTTGTCCTGGGTCACAGCACGGAGCAGGGGCTGTTGGTGATAGGGACGTGCCCTTGGGTGCTCTGGATGTGCCCTCTGCTTTCCTTTTCCTGGGTTACGCAGAGAGGATCCACCCATCTCGCAGTGTGCTGGGATGTGCAGCCACTTTCAAGAGCTGCAGCTGACTGCAGACTGTAGAGCTCTGTTTGACTGCAAAGGGTGAATTTAGTTCTTGGATCTGGCAGCGTTTGGGAATGGAAAGAGGAGGCAGGACAGCCCATGCATCTATCCCTGGGTGCCTCCCGTTTCTGTTTTCCCCAGTGCTGGAGCTCTTCCTGGACTGATCCAGGCTTTGTGCTTTCCTGCAGTGCAAAGTTCCCTTTGGTGTCTGTTCGATGCTGTTGGGAGCACCAACAGAAACAAATCTTAGTCTCTCACTCACTCTACAACCCCCCAGCCCTGCTGCTGACATGTTCAAAGAAAGAATGAGGAGAAGGGGACTGAATGGAGAGGGAAAGAGACAAATGCATCCTTTTTCCCCCATTGCTTCCAGTTGGGCAGTGGATCAGAGCCCAAAGCAGAGCTGAGACAAGGAGTCTCCAGCAGCTGGGGGGTGGAAGAGGGAGGTGAAGCCCTCGCTCCATCCCCTCCGCACACACATGCCAACTTTCCAGCGTCCTCTTGCCCACAGGGACCACTTCAAACAGGGGAGCGGATTGAGGCTGTGGTGTTTCCACTGGCAGAGATGCCTGGTGGCTTTTGTGACGTGGATCCCTGTCCAGCAGTCTGTGGACGGGATAATTCAATCCCTTCCACCTCAGAGAGCTGCCCAGTGGTGGGTAGGAGTGGGCTTGTAATCTGGATGGATTGATTAAATTTGGGAAGAAGTGGGTCTGCAGGGATGGAATGGAGGTGGGGGAACAGAAGTAGTTATGGAAAGAGAAATCATCCAGAAACTTAGCTGTCAGTGGGGCTGTGGGGGTTTTTCTCCTGGTGTTGGATGAAAGCCTTTTGAAAACTGTAGTTTCAAAGGAGAGGAATCATCAAATTCCTGCTCACCACATATCTCAGCAGGTCTGACCAGCAGCAGGATGCCTGGCTGTTGAGGTGGGAAGTTGCCATGTGTACCCCCTCACCCCTCAGCCACCCGTTTTCAGTTTAAAGCAGTCATTTAACCACAGCACAGAGCTGCTGGAATAAGGCTGGGGAAGTCTGAGCTGCTGGGCACAAAGCCACTGCTGAGTCAAGGCATTTAGCTGCTCGCGCTCCTCGCCAGCTGAATTTCTGCTCTGCCACGTGCAGGAGCCCAGGTTAACTCTGTAGTGAAGCAAGGTCCTGAGGCGTCCTTTAGTAATTTTTGGTGCTGTGCAGTTGAGGAGCACTGGGGAAGAAGCCATCATCTGCTGCCCAAGGGCTGAGGAGCTACACAGGAGGTAACCTCATCATGAGAGGCATCTTTCATTAAAGGCTGCTTTCTTTTTTGTAGCTGGGCATCCTGTCTTGTCTTGAAAGACAATAGAAGTTGTTTTGAACCTTTCAGCGTACAAAGCCAATTCCTTTTTATTTTCCCTCCAGTGGGAGCACGGGCACCTGTAGAGCAAATTTATTGTCTGTTACTGTGCTTGAAAGATGTCCTCATGCACTCTGCATTCACAGTTTGAAAGCTACTGGCTTCAGGAGATATCAATGTTGTCTCTAAAATATGTAAATTCCTCTTGTCCTTCTTTCAGACAGTTTTTCCCTTAGGTTCTAGGTGTGCCCAAGCGCAGTGAGTCTCCTGGAAAGGGAGGACAGGGCTGTATGTCCGACACATGCCCCTTGGCAGCCCCCACAGCATGCCGAGACTTAGTGCAGGGTTGGTGTGGAGACCAGTGTCAGCACCCCACTCTTTAAAGGCCTTTTAGTAGGGGATCATGACCTCTGCACAAACAGATGGCAGTGGAGGTAGAGTCTGTGTCTCACCGTGGGGCTGCCCTTGTGCCGGTCCTGCCTTTGGAGACCCCCAGCTGGGAGTTTTGCTGGGGAGCTTCAGCTTCTGCTCCCCCGTGCTTGCTGAGGCTGCTCGGCTTTCCCAGCCCCTACCACCCCAATGCGTGCACTGGGAGCAGAGCCCTGCGCCTGCTAGCTGGGCTGCATGGTGGTGGGAGCCGCAGGAACACCACGTCTGACTTGCCTGGTCTGCAGATGAACGAGAAACCTCCTCCTGCTGAGCAAACAGCCTCCAGGAAACGCATTGTGCACATCGTTTTGGCTGCTGCTTCCCAGTTGAGCCGATCTGCAAAGCTGCTTGCTCGAAGCGAGACCTGGTGGCTTTTTCTGTCTCTGTCTTAGCCGGCAGCTGCTGAGCGTCCTGAGAGCAGTGGGGCCGCAGGCTCGTGCTCAGCTCTGGAAGGTTGCCTCTTGGGCTGGGTTGTGTCCCCTCTCCTGGCAGGAAGGCAGCCCGGACAGGCAGCTGCTGTCCCTTCTGCCTTGATTTGCTACCCCACAGGAGTGGGTCCCTGCCCAAGCTTCCCAGCCCTCCTGGGTCCCTGCTCAGTGGCAGCAGCTTCTACTGCCACAGTGTACATCTATACACACCAAAGATGTTGTAAACAGAGAGAAAAAGCAAAAACAAGCTGCATTTTGATTCTGGTGGTGTCTTCTGGCTCTGTCACCGAGCTCCAGGCAAGCCTCCCTGAGGATTTTCACCCAAGGCACTGACCTGTGCTTCAGTTGTGCCTGCCTGGGAGTCTGCTTGGCACTCAGGGACAGGATCCTTTCACGGGGCCTGGAGCCCACCTGGAGCTCTCTGTTCCCATGGGGCTTCAGCAAAATGTCCCCATCGGTTTGGCTGCCTTGTGTGGCTACAGCTTTGCAGTTCCTCGGGGCAAACACTCAGGGCAAATTCCAGTTGTAGCAGGGCCACTAACAGCAGCCAAAGTCCAGGGCAACTCTTAGAAATCATTTTCTTCTTTCCCTAATGGACGTGCAGGCCCCATCTGAGCTCACAGCCCCAGCTTGCATTCCTGCTGTTTCTCCCAAACAGCCCTTGGCTACAGAGAGAGGATTTGGGAGTGTTTCAAGGGCAGTCCAGCTCTGCTGCTGGGGATGGTTTTCATTGCTGGGGTGGAGGACCAGGGGAGGTGCATGGTGATGAGCTGGGGCATGACCAGAGGAGGAGAGCGTGTTGTGCCTGCAGCGAACCTCAGCAGCCCTTCGTGCTTCTATTAACACCGAGGTTCTGGTGCTGGGCAGTCGAGTGGAGTGGCGATGGCGCTCACAGTAATGGATCGCTTCCTGCACCCAGACTGACGGGGACACCAGGCTGTCACCAGCTCCAATAAATCAGCAAAGGGATTGCTGGGCCAAAATGAGACTCAAGATGGCTGTGATCAGCTTGTGCCAGCTTGTCTCCATACGTGTGATTGAGAGGTCCTGCGTAGGGCCGCTGTGCCAGCAGCCTTGGCGGGTGAAAGATTTGTGTTATGTCCAAAGCACCAGGAGACGATGCTAGACTGAAGTGTGTTTCCACCAGTATAACAGGGGGCAAATCTGGTCCTCTCCCTTATTTCCATAAACGTGAGCAGACTCATAACCAGTGTCTCCCTGAAGCAAGTCTCTTTCCTTCCTGCTTCTCCGTAGCTTTTCATGAGCTTACCTTTCCTTGTAGCTGAGCTGTGCCAGGAGCAAAAGTTTTCTTTGTAACCCTTGTGTGGTGTTTGGGGGGCGATAGGGGCTTCAAATCCTGGGCCAGGTGATGGGGATTTAATAGAAAATGGGGAAACTCAGGTCCCTGCTGCAGGATGGAGTGGCTGCCCCATGTAGGAAGCCATTCCAGTCACTTTTGCCAGTAAGCTAGAGCTCCCTGAGTTGATGGATGATGACTTGGGTAAGGAGGCTTGTTGGCTTGTGGCTTTTGAGCCATGTCCTGCTATCCAGACAAATTACAGCTTGTATAATGAATTGTTTGTTTTGCAGTTCTGCTGATGCCTACGTGCAGATTCACCAGGAGCTCAGGCTAGAACCAAAATAGTGGTCTCCCTCCCTCACGGCTGAGAGCTGTCTTTCCTAGATGATAATAGAAAGAAATATTAACAGGGTTGAAACATGATTTGCTCCAGCGTAAGCTCCTTGCATGGAGAGAGCACTTGGTTTTCTGTGCTAACAGGGCACAGGGCAGCCTTCTGAGCCCAAAGGTTTGGCTCAGATAGCTCTCCAGTAGTTAAATACAGGACTGGCACAGGCACTGCGGTTTGGGTGACAGGGGCCCTTTCAGTCCTTTGGGAGCATTTGCTAAACATCAGTTCTCTTAAACAGGAGCCCTGCTGTACCCCAGTTCTCTCTCTGTCTTGCTCGCATAAACCTTGCTAAGGCTTCTAACATCTCCACGCTTGCTGAGTGCTTCCAAGCAGAACGTCCTCCTGATAGCTATTTTGATGACATTGCTGTATTATGGAAGGATATTTTATTTTCCTTTTTTTTTTTTTTTTTTTTTTTTCTTTACAAGAGCTAGACTTTTCTGTGGGGAATGTTTTCTTGGAATGGTGACTTCAGACCCATCTCATCCCGATTGTGGGTCCTGCGTGGATGGCATTGCAGCCGCTGGAGTTGCCATACTCATGTTTGTGCTCTGCTGTCCCTCTCCCTCTCTGTGCCCTGGCTGGGGCAGTGGGTGGTGCTGAGGTCTGTGAGCGCTGTGCCATGCCGGAGCCTTCCTCCCAGGACCCTCCCATGGGATCTTCCTCCCCCAAGCCCCACTGCACAGCCACTGCAGAGCTACCTCTGCAGCACCACCACCTGCCTAGCTCAGCAGCCACCAAACCCGAGTGCTTGCTTAAAGTCAAGCAAGCTTGTAGAAGCTCCTCTCTAGACACCGTCCTAGCCTTCAGGGCTTTCCTGGTTTTATAATTAGCATTTCTTGTCTGAATTGTGACCCTGTAAGCCTGCGAAAACTCTCAGCATCCACAACATCCTGCAGTAAGGAGGTTAACAGCTTAATACATATAATTGAAGAACAGCCTGCTTCTGTTTGTTTTAAAGAGTTTTAAGTGAGATTCCTGTTACATGGGAACCTTTGCCTTCAGTGTTCGTGACAAAGGACTGGGAAAGTCCTGGGAAGTGGCTGGAGAGCCATTGCTGGGTTTTAGCTCTCGGGGAGCTCTGTAGAGGCACGTTGTCATCACTATGTGCTGGTGCCTTGTAGTCGTGCTGCGTGGTTCATCTGCACAGCACAACTGCTGTGAGGGAGAGAGTTAAATGAGTTTCCCAGTGGCAGGCAGTGGCCTTTCCTCCTCCTCTGCCTGAGCCACCGGTTTCCAGGAGGCTGTGCATGCAGGCTATGCTGCGTGCCTTTCTCTGGTCCGTGGGGACCGGCGGAGGAGGAGGAGATGCTGCTGGGAGTCTGTTGCTGCTTCCTGTCTTGTCTGAGCTCCTGTCCCCTCTGAGGTGGTGGGCCGGGGCTGCTGGTCTTCAGACCTGCGGCTCTCTGCATCCGTGCCAGAAACAACCCAGCAGCAAAGTGAAATTGCAGCTCCTTCCTTGCCCCCTCACCCAGACGGAGCAGGCAGCGAAAGGAAGCAGGGGGATGAGTTACAGTAAGAAGTTTAGCAGATGGCAGGGGAAATGCAGCAGCTCTCTCCATCAGGGTGATGCAGTGCCCGCCTGCCATCTCCTGCATGCCTGCCAGGCCTCCCTTCTCCTCCCTGCCCTGCAGCAGCCTGTGGTGGGGCTCGGATTTAGCTCTGCGCTTTGGTCTCTGCTTAGAAATGTATTAGAGATGCACTGTCCCAAAGATTCCTCCTTGGTGTCTGCATCAGGGACATGGTGTTCAGGTCTTCACATGGTTCTGTGCTCTCTGAACTTAACAGATAGGCACAACACTGCATTTGTTTCTGCTCCGTCTTTGCTGCATTTAATTTAATTTTATTGATGGCTCAGTGGGCAAGTTCCAGAGGTTTCAGATGCAAAGGGAAAGGGGGAGCAGGGGGACAGGGAGGATAAAGCATTGCTAGCAGAAGAGGTTAACTCCTCAGTGCCCACCTAAGGCCAAAGAAGAGGCTGTGGGGGTTACTAGTGGGACTAGGCTAGGACACAGGATTTGGGATACAGGGCTGGAGGGCTGAGCTTCCTCACTGGGACTTCTGGGCATCAGCAGTGGGCAATGCCAGGCTGTCCGATAGCTCCTGTGCCCTCCTCTTCATTTGGGATCAGGACTGTGAATGCCCATGCTACATCCCCTCAGCCAGGGAGGTCTGAATGTGTTTCTCAGGGCCTTGCACAGGAGGGGTTAAAAAGCAGATATTTGCTGTATCAGTTTGGTGCTTTCCTGTGTCCCTGGCTCCCTTCTTGTCCCATCCTGCAGGTCAGGGAATGGTTTTGTGTGGGTCCCCCCGGAACAGTAGGAGCAGTGCTGCCTGGGCCGAGCATACAGGGAATGCACGGCCTGGATCTGCAGGCAGGCTCTGAAGGCCGCCGAGTCCCTGCATCACCCCGTCGCTCTGGCGGAATAAAACATCTGCAGTAATTATGGTCTGAAAATGCAGATAAGCTTGAAAGAGAACAAAGCGTAGCCCAGCTTTGGCTGGCTTTCTTGCTGAGCATGGAGGGATTTCTCTGCTCGGCCTGAAAGGGACAGGGAAAGGTTGTTTTGCCAGTGGATCTCATAAGCAGAGGAAGGGGCTCCTAGGCTCTACCTGGGCTGGTCCAGCTGCCTTTCCAAGCAGTGGTCAAGCAGCTCACAGCTAGAGGAATTATAGGTTATCATCACCCCATACTACAGCAACATTTCAGGGCCACAGTGGCGATTTGTGTGAAAGTGTTGAGAGCTCTTTTGTAGCAAGACAGACCACTGCGGTTGGAGCTGGGGACGGTGCTGGTGCATTTGTTTGGATTTCACCCTGGTTTGGTAATTTGGTTTATTATCTGTGATTTTTTTGAGGCTTGTCTCAGCCCATGCGTTCTTGGGTTTGTTTGTTTTTTAATCATGCCCTGGGTTTAAGGCTATTCAGCAACCATGTTTCTTAGCAGCATTCAAATAAGAGAAGGGACTCAGGACCTCTGGTTTCTAACCCATCTTGTCATCCGTGTGGCCATTGCTGTTCATAATGAGAGGACTTGTGCTGGAGCTACCTCATTGCCTCCTCATAACTGCCAGTAGCTCCTGCTTGTGTTCATCCTCTCTACACCATTTTAGCGAGTTGTTTTCTTTTCGGGCATAAATCGTTGCCCCTTCCCCAGCCACTCCCCATCCTTGTCCCCAAGAAGGGTGCAGGACATGGAGCAACTTCAGTGTTTCCCTCATTGTCTTCAAAGTGGTGTCCACTTCTGTGGGAGCTGTGGTCTGTGCTGAGAGCAGTTTTGGGGGTTTGGGTTTCCCCTGCACCTGACTCTGCTGCCAGATTGTCCCAGCCCTCCTCCTTTTCCAAGTGACACGATGGGAGTTGTGGCTGTCAGAGCAAGCCGCTGAGGAGTCCAGGCCAGCAACCCTCATCTTGGGAAAGACAAAAGCATTAAATTACTCAAAAAGAGGTGGGGAGACAGCCTGTTTGCACAGCTGGTTGTGCCCCACATTGGCCACGGGGACATTAGCTGGTGTGAGGGAGGTCAGCTGCACCGCCAAGGCCAGCTCTGCTGTGTTTTCCTGCATGTTTTTTTCCTGTGGCCAGCAACCCAGCCGTCCCCATCCCTCTGCTGACGCTCTTCCTTCTCTTTTTCAGGGAGCCCATTGGAAAGAAGAGGTCTGGTAAGCACTCCTCCTCTCCTCCCATTTCACCACCTCCTCCTTTCACTTGCAGCCTTGGTCTCCTGTCACGGGGTGCGGGGGCCTGGCCCCATGACAAGCACCGCTGCCAACCCCTGCTGTGCTCCCCTGCGGGGCACGGGGTTCCTGACACAGCATGTCCCCTCCAAGTCCCAGCCCCATGTCCCTCTGCTCCCCCAAGGAAGGGACAGGGCTGAGGACAGCAGGGGCTGGGGCTCCTCGCTGCCCCTGGGCCCGCAGGCGTCCCAGGGAGGAACGGGGCTGACGGACGCCTACAGCTCCGCATGCTACACCAACCGCCCCGTTCGCTCGTGCATCGAGTCGTTCCCACCACTGCTGCCACCCCCGTGGTCGTGTCCCTCCTCTCCTCACGCCTTGTCTCCCATCGTTTTTGTTCCTCCATCAGGGTTTATCCAGAGAACGGCCTCTTTCCTGCAGAGAGGTAGTAACAGCCGCGCGCTACCTGGGCCTTGCTCTCGCTTCGCCTTTCGCCGGGGGACACCTGCTCTTTCTGGGTGGGCAAGCCCCTTGCAAAAAGCTGTCACGTCCCCCGTAGCTTTCTGTGGTGCCTGGTGGACACGGGGCAGCAGCAGCCAGGAGGTGCAGTGGGAGCGGGACAGGCGCTTGGCTGCAGGCCCAAGGTTTCTGGCCTGGGAGTTGACACTGCCATAAGCTGTGTGAGCAAATTTACCTGTAGATGTGTGGGTTCCTCCCTAAGGAGAGAGGAAAGGTATAGGAGAGACTCAAAGACCTAATTCCACTTTCTTTTCTGTTGGAGCTGAAGGGCATCCCTCCTTCAAGAACGGCTGATGTCCCAGTCTCTTATCTTGGACTAGCGGTAGGATGTGTATGAAAAACTCACGTATTGTCTGCTTGAACAGTGGCTCTTGGTTTTATTCCATTCTCATGGGCAGGTCATAACTGAGTGGTCTCCTGGTAAACTATCAGGGGTTTACCGATATGGTTAAAACCTTTGGAAAACATGCTCTCGTCAAACTCTGACAGCCGCAAGGTATGTCTGTCAAAGCTCGACTTTGGGAAGGTAGTTTTATAGCTCTCATTAGCCATTTGCAATCACAGACTGGATTTTTTTACTGGCTTTCTCATGCTGAAGTGGTGGGTCTTCCACTGGCTTTGTCTGAGGAGATGTGCTGAAGGTTTTGCTTCAAGCTGAGTTATTGCTTTCAGTACAAACCCATGTGGAGGCAGAGAGAAGCATCTGGCTGTGGGTGGGGATGAAAACAGGCTATGTTTTTTTTTTCCTTCTCCTCTCTTCTGATAAAGCAGAGGTAAAATAAAGACACAGAATCCCTTGTCTCAAAATGTCTCTCGTCTGATGGCTCAGTAGGAAGATCTGGTGAGTAGGGAAGGGTATTATGTTTCCCTGTGAGATCAGTGTGTGTTTAGATCACTTTGAACCCAGTCCGCTTACATTAAGCAAGAGAAAAAAAGAGGACCTTTCTAGGGTTGAGGAGAAGAGAAAGATCTGAGTTATGCAGCAGAAATTTTCTTTGAGGGCAGAATTTAATTCAAGGATGCTGGCTGTTGGAGAAGCAGATTTTTTTCTCCTGTTTGTGCACACAGCTTCATTCTGCCTTCCCACTTCACATAGACCCATTAGCAAAGCAGGTTTATGGGCAGCTCCACCTTGCCTCTTGCCCCCAGCCCTGTAGGCATGGCAGGGTTATGTGTGACACAGTGATGTTGTGAGGTCAAAGAGAAAATGCTCTTTGGGATGCTGCTTGCTTGCCACCATTGTGAGGGAGAGAAGAGGGAGATTTGGGGTAACTTCCCAGCCAGAGCCCTGTTCTGGCAGGACAGGATGGGATGTTTAGACCGTGGCACTGTACTCCCCTTGTTTGGCCATGGCATATGTGCAGTAGCCATCAGGGAGAGGTGTTTGTGTAACACTACAAAGGGCTGATGCTTTGTGCCAGACATGCTTAGAGACTCCTCTCACCATCTTGCATTTTCTGGCAAAAAGAAACCAAATTTGGCTCTGCTGCTGTCACATGGAGCCCTGTCTACCTTGAGGAAGCCCCTGATTCTTCATCAGTAGCTCAAGCCAGGGCTGCTTTGAGCGCAGAACAGCATGGCACAAAAAAGGCTCTTTTAATATGAGATCTCCCTGAGGAGGGGGCATCCAACAGCTGCTGACAAACAAAAGCAACTGGAATTGTCTCCCAGTCACTTATTTCTTCAGCACCCCCGGAGCGGGGGTGAGCTGCTCTTTAGGGTAGCACTGGAAAGAACAAACGCTCCTGAGCGCCTGGCAGCAGCGAGCCCTGTTTTCTAATGGGCTGTAACCGAGCACTGGGATGCAAAGTGGGTTGCAGTGGTACCTACAGCCTTCCTCGGTGACCAAGAGGCTCAAGGGACAAATGTTTGGTGTTGTGAGGAGGCCCAGAGGCAGGGACTTGCACGGTGTGAGCTGGTGGGCAATATTTGCCGTTATTCATTATTGCCCATGCTCTGGGACTCTGAAGCCCAACTTGGCCACTGGTTTAGGTACGTCTAAAAGTAATCATCGTAATCAGTCCCCAGTACTGTTTCAAACATTTCTATTTGTTCCTCCTTTTTGAGTTCTACAGAAAGCAGATGGAGATTCATGGGTTTGTTGTGGCACTAATGTAGTGCAGAGGAGCCTGAAACTCTCAGCAGTTTTTATTTGGGTGGAACTGCCCTAGGAGGCTGGCAGAAGAGCTCCCATATCCCCCTGCTAGTTTTATTTTAGATGCTTTCTTGCATGGCTTCATTCCTTTTGCTGTGCTGTGCAATGTTCCCGCAGTGGCATAGAGACCCCAAACCACAGTGTTTGGTCTAATAAGGGACAGCGAAAGCACAGCTCTTCTCCTACAGAAGCGATAGGAGGGCCATTCTGAAACTCCACTGGTGAATGCTATTTACATGTGATTATTTCCTAGTTCAGGAAGAACCCCTGGAGGGACGAGAGGGATTGCAGTGCTGATCTTCGCATGCTCGTCAGGTCTGGGAGAAGAGGGGCTGGCCTGAGAGCACTGGGTCTGATCAGCACAGACCAGAGAACAAAGAAAGTTTATCCAAAGCGTGACATTTTTGGAAAGTGCAGTAGGCAAGGGCTTGAGTGTATAGCAAGGACAGGCATTTAAAAACAAATACCCAAATACCTGTGCCCCCACTTTTATTTCAGTCCTGAGCTCTTTGCTTCTCTCTGAAGGCATCAGTGTCCATACCATTAAGAGAGTCCTCACTTTTGGCACTGATATTGCAAAGGCAGAAATTGGAAACATGAAATCTTGGAGCAACCCTGTATCTGAGATTTCCTACCTGTTTTTGTACACCTCACTGCTTTGGGTGAGTGCATCTCCTCTGCGGCTCTCCGGCATCTATAGCCAGCGTCTGTTCTGCAAGTCCAAGGACCGCAGTGGTCTCTTGGCTCAATGCACATCCCTTCTCTAGGCCACCTTTGTGTCAGTCTCAAAAATATTCAGGCGATACAAGCTTTGTGCTCCTAGCTACTGTTGTTCTGCACAACTCCTCTCCTGTGGGCTCTGTACTGTGCTAATCCTTCCTCCCCTCCCCAGCTACAGAGCTTTAGGTACTATTTTAGATGATTAAGTTTATGCCATTGCTATTCTTAAGAGACCAAGTCTGCCCATAAATAGGATGTTTTATTGTAACTTGACCATGTATTTTTGTGGTTGGGGATGATTATGCCAGGTGAAAGGACTCCTGAAATTAACTCCTACCTCTTCCTCCAAGCTTAGTTTACCACTTCTGTTGCTGGTTTAATAGGTACATTGGAGGCTCCAGAATTGCCTGGTGAAACTACAAATAGCCTCACGGCATTGTGTGTAATTACAGCTAGGGAGGCAGAAAGGAGAGCACAGCTCTCTTCCTGTAGCTGTTATTCTGCTCTCAGGGGCTGGGTAAATCCTCTGATCACTTTAAGCACAAACCTTTAATTGAGCTAGTAGAACAGATAGTCCCCAATTTCCTAGCATCCTCCATTCACTTTAAAGGGCTATTTTTAGTTTTGTCTGGTGCCCCACCTCTGGGTTATGGCTTGGAGGAAGCTTTCATTAGTGGTAACAGATCCTCTGCACTTGGCCAGCTCACCTGCAGCTCTGCAGAGAGCTGTTTATGGCAGGATGACATGGACAATTAGCCTCTTCCTCCTTTAAATAAGACTGTCCTGAAAAAGCATTTCAGTTAAATTGTGGTTGTGGTCTTTCTTTCTCAGATCCAGTTTGCGAGGTGGTGACCTCAGGCTTAGGAGAACTTCTCAGTGGGGGAGCAGAGCGTTGCGGCCCTGCTGAAGGACCTGTTGGATCTCGTCCATCTCTGCTCAACCCTCCTGCTCTGGTCACTGCGGGATTGTGCCCTGCAATAGGTTCCCTCGTAGGAAAGTTCTTTTATCAGGCCGAGATCTTTCACATGGCAGGGGAGCCACTGGGTCCTCTTGCAGCATAGCAGTCTGTGGAAATTTCTTCCTGAAGCACAGATGCAATTTCTTTGCTGTGCTTTGCCTTTATATCCCGAGGGACCACCGCTCTCTGTATCATTTCTTTCTCACACCCTTCTGAGACTGGGAGGTAATTGTCCCATGTATCTGCCATGCTTTAGCAGCCAGCGGGCTGGAGCAGATGTGATTTCTGCCTTTGATCCAAAACGTGAGGCCCCCTGCTCAGAGTACATGCACAGCCCCTGGAAGTATGCCTTAACACCCACAATCACTCCTGCTATAATAATTAATACTGTTCTAATTCCAAAGCACTGGGCAAATACTAATTAATTCCTACTGCACCTGGGAGAATTGGGTAATATAAGTCTATCCTCAGCTGGCAGGTTGGGAAGCTGCAAGGCAAAGTGTTGGGCTGGAGGCTACAGCCAAGCCTTGGGGAGGAGGGGAGAAGAGTGCGGGCGTTTCTGACACCTTTTTGCTCCTCGGAGGCTTTTGCAGGCAGCTGGGCAAGTGCTGCCTGTGCTCTGGGTACCCAAGTGCCTTGTGGCTGGTTCAGCGTGAGGCTGAGCCCACGTGAGTGCCCTCCCAGAGGGGCTGGGGAGTCTGGGTTTGGTGCTGAGCACCCCCAGGTCTGCAAAGCCCTGGGTCGCTTCGTGATCTCCCTGCACACAGTGTGACAGCACAGCCCTGCACTTTTGGGAACAGGGGAGTTTTGCTCCATGCATAGAGACAAACTTGGGGCCGTGTTTCTAAAGCAGAATGGATTTGACTTGAAAACTCTATCCCAGTAGTGTCCTGGTAAGAGGCGCCAAGCAAAGGGATCCATATCCAGACCACTCTCCTAAATGAAAACGTGCTTGGAAAAAATAAATCAGCGTCGCCCTGCTGTGCCTGGCTGGTGCCTGCTGGTCCCCTGACAGGGCTGGGGGGGCACTGCTGGCTGTCCCCTCGCCTTAGCCTGCAGTGCCACCTTCAGCCTGGCCAGGCTCGGCACAGCCAGCGCTGCTGCACCAGGCTCCCATGGGCGCATCCAGCCCTCCGTCAGCTGGCAGGCCCCTTCCTGCCTCAGGGAATGCTTTGCTTTCGGAGCACCCTGCCCGTTTGCCCCTCCTGGGGTGTTTCGTCTCAGTGGGTTGCTCTTCTGGCATCAAATTAGGATCTGCTGCAGGAGCTGAGCAGGGTTAGTGGAGCAAGTAGCTGGGACAGCAAACAGCCAGCGAGTCACAAGAAAGGTAGTGATGGCTGGGGGATGCTGCTGTGTCCTACAAATGCCCCTCCGTCTGGGTGGCCAGGCTTTTTAGGACCAGCAAAACTCCCTGCAGGCGGTGTGTGCTGAGCTGGGGTCTGAGCTGCTCTGCGCACTGGTGTCCAGCAGCAGGGAGCAGGATGCTGTGCGCCTGTGGCGGTGGTGGTGTTGCTTGGACAGCTCCGTCTGAGAGCAGGAGCTGGGAGCAAGCGCGAGGTCTCACCTGGCTGTCCCCATCTCACCTGGCTGCTGGTTTGGTCTCTGTCCTCACTCTGCCCAAGCCTCTGGCTCACCTCTCTCACGCTGGGGTCCCCAGGGTGTCCTGGAGCTGCTCGCAGGCCAGCAGGCGCTCGGGAGCCGGGTGCTGACCCCGGCACACGGCTGGGTTCTTGTCCCCCTGTGCAGGAGCTGACTCTGCGTCGGTCGATCCCCTGGTGCTGGAGCAGTATGTCGTGGTGGCGGACTACCAGAAGCAGGAGAGCTCCGAGATCAGCTTGTGCGTGGGCCAGGTGGTGGATATCATTGAGAAGAACGAATCAGGTACAGAGAGTTTGGCTTGGCAGAGGGCTTCGGATCTGCTCCGCGTCTCAGAGCAGCGACAGGAATAGCAATCCTGTATTTGTCAATGTCTTCTTAGTAGGAATTTAAGCAAAACAGCCTCCAGGCAGCTCGCAGGGATGTCCTTGGATGGGCAGCTTAAGTGAGATGTGGAGGAAGCGGCATCAGCCTGTAGGATTTCTGTATGAGCATGGACAAGGCTTAGGGACTCTCTCTAAAGGAAGGGTCTGATTACCTGTTGTGCTGTGCGCCAGGCGCCGTCCATCTTTTACATTCTCATTTTGTGCTTCTTTGTGCTGAAAAATACAGTGGCTGATGAGGGGGACGCTGGGCAGCAGCACCATGTAAAGCCCCCTTTGTGCACTCGCAATTCCTGCCTCCTCCAAAGGAGAACACCATGCAGTACTCGGCCCTGGGGCAGGGGCAGGCAGCCCAGACGTTCGCTTGCTAAAGCTTAAACTTGCTCTTAACCTCTGCAAGGGGAATGTGTTATGTCATAGGTCCGCCTTCTGGAGTTTGTTGAAAAGGGGATTTTATTCCCCAAAGGTAATAGAAGTTGCTTAGGGGGGTTTATAGATAAATCAAGAAAATAGATTTTTAAATTCAGGAAACCCAGTCCCAAGAGGATGAGTTGAACCAGCAGCTATGCTTGAGAATGAGGAAAATAAAAGCAATCTTAAAGCAAGTGAAACCTATTAGCACAGCCAATTCAAAAGGTTTGGCAAATCATTTATTTATGAAATGTCAGCCCTGGTTTTCACTTCCAGGCAGGTAGCTGTTGATTCCCTTCCTGACAATCGTTGTCTTTCTAAATGACTTGCTGGTGAGGCTCTGAAAATAATGCTGGTCTTTATTTTTTCCCCCCTAAAGACACAAATAGCTTGTGCTTTTCATAACTGAGGAGCACGCGTTTATGTTGATTGGACACCCAGGGTGGCTCGGGATTGCTAGCGGCCTCTGTGGAGCTGGCCAGGTTTCCGCTGGGAGAGCTCGTGTTTTAATCCTGCATTTGCTCTTAGCTTTTAAATTTTGCTGTTTTCACAAATGTAAAGAAGGCGAGAGCACAGCAGGAGTCAGTTATCGATTTGCAGACAGTGTATTCATCTCGGCTAATTAGACTGGACTTGCTGACCCATACTGAGAGAAAATGAACCATGAAGGAAAAAAAAAAAAAAAAGAAAGCAAATGAGGTGGCTGGAGTCATTCACTTCTGAGTTGTCCCATTTTTTGTTACCGTGGGGAGGGAGCTGTACATTTGGGTATCGCTCAGCTGCGATTCTCCCTTGCTGCTGTGTGCACTCCCTTTCGGATGGCGCTTGGCTCTGTTGCTTTGGGGTAACCCCAGCCTCCCATGTGGCAGCACGGATGGGACAAAGCCCCCCAGACTCATGGCTTGTCGGGAGGAAGGTGGTTTTTGGCTGGTGGGTGCCCTTGGCTGATCCTCCTGCTGTTTTGTTCCCAGGCTGGTGGTTTGTGAGCACATCAGAGGAGCAAGGCTGGGTGCCAGCGACCTGTCTGGAGGCCCAGGATGGCGTCCAGGATGAGTTCTCAATGCAGCCCGACGAAGGTAAGAGGTGGCTGGAGACAACTGTCCCAGCTTCTTCGTGCTGAGCTATGCTGAGCGGCTTGCAGGGTTGCTTAGCCCTTTCTGGCCTAGGGAAGGGAAAAACTCTGGGGAGGACAAACCCACAAGTGCCACAGTCGTGTCTGCCCGTGATGGTCTGCCCACTCTGCTCCAGTGCTGCACCAGGAGTGGGGCAGTGGGATATTGGCAGTGTAGCTGCTGGCCTTCCTGCTCCCCCAGAGGGGCTGGAGGTACCACCTCTGGGGAACACCCAGTCCTGCCATCGCGACGTCCCCTGTACTCCCAGGGAGGTGGTTTGCCTGTACTGGAGGAGGAGCAAACCTCAGATCCTAGGACAATTCCTGTGTCTTCTGATGTCGTGCAGTGACTCACGCATGAGTTCACATTATGAGAATAGCAAAGCTGCAACCATTGCATACAGTAAATCTGAAACAACCCTGTAGCACGCATCCTTCGCACTGACCGCTGTATGCTCAATGCAGTGCTGTAGTTTGCTCAGTCCTTTTCCTGGGGAGATGGAGGTGGGATGGGGGTTCAAACCAGGGAGGGCCCCCAGAGAGCTCCAGGTGAGTACAGCTCTGTGCCTCTCTCTGCTGTCAACCCTGTTTCCTCTTAGACCCGAAGTGCTGCCTCCTTACGTCCTCTCTTGTCCTTCTCCTGCTTCCCCAACATGCTCTTCCCAGTCCCGTGGAGATATTGGTCTCTGCCCAGGCACGTTGGCCGCCGTCGGACCCTTGGGGACTTGTACACCAATGGATGGGGTCAAGGTGGACTTTGTAGAGACGTGTTCAGCTGCCCTTGTTTTGTGCCTGCAGCCTTGCTGTGTGCATGTTTGTTTGCTTTGCATGGGAGGGACTCTGCTTGTGTCAGTCCTTGGTATGTGCTATAAATGCTCCTCAGCCTTCCATCAGGCCCACTCACGTCCTCCTCTCTTTCCTCTATCAGCCGTTCCTTCTAACTTTTTGAGGCTTGTTTTGGGTACAGAGACTGGAGTCTCTGCTGTCCCCCAACACATTTATGCAAACTTCTTGTAGCTGCTCCCTTAGTCCCTGCTCTCAGCCATGGTCCTGGTGTCGGTGGCTCAGGCAGCACCAAGAGAAGAGCCCACCTGGTTTTGCTGGATGGGACAGGACGTTTGCTGCTTTGACTCATTCGCATGAAGTGGGTGGGGAATCAGGTCTTTTGAGAGCTGTGCTTTTCCAAGAAGGCAAGGGCAAAGGGCTGGGCATCCAGTTTGGGTGTGTTTTTGAGCCCTGGAGGAGTGCATTTTCAGGAACAGTAGCTATTTAGGAGAATAAAGGCAAAAAGCAACTGGAAGGGGAAGCTTGAGTGATGTATGAAAGTGGTTAAAAACCATGGTGGTAGCTGGGATTGGGTTCTTGTTGGAGTCGAGCAGCTTCCTATGCTGTATCCTTGTGATCAGTGAGTGGCACAGGATCCTGGAGCAAGAGCTGGGACCACAGACTGGAGGAATGTGAGAGGATGAAAGGAAAGGAAGTGGGCATTCAGTGGCTCTTCACGTTGGCTCTCATAGGGGAAGCTCACCAAAGCTTACATTTCAAAATGCAACTGGGTTTGTTTTGGAATTCATTTCACTGGCATTTCTTTTCTCAATAGCTGTGTATCTCTGTGTGTTTGCACCTATGTTACAACAAGAATTGCTGTTCATAGAAAACACTTAACCACTGTTTGACTGGTCCAGGTTTCTGTAAAACAATATCTTAGTAAAACTCCACTTTCTTTTCTACAGAGGAGAAGTACACAGTTATTTACCCATACACTGCAAGAGACCAGGATGAAATGAACCTGGACAAAGGGGCTGTGGTGGAGGTGATCCAGAAGAACCTGGAGGGCTGGTGGAAAATCAGGTACCGTCCCCGCCTCTTGCCCTTCCCTGGCACTGCAGGCTATGCAAAGCAGAGACCCGATGCACAGTCCAAGGGCAAGCCTAGGGCAATGGGGAGGGCAGAGTAGCAGAACTCATTTCTCTCCGTCCCTAAATACTAAGGCTAACTGTAGTTCAAGGTTTCAGCCAAGCATAGTTGTGGTTAAACATCTTGAAAATCCCTCAATTTCCTGTGCTGGGGAGGTGGACTGCGTCACGGCATCACATGCCTCAGCAGCGCAAAGAGAACGGGTACGAGAGCATTAACGTTACATCATGTGCTGCTGATAGGAAAAGCAGCGAGTGTCCTGGAGGCAGACTGGATCCTCTGGCTGTGTTAGGAGGTTCTTGCGGAGAAAGGCCATTGTCCGGGCCAGCTCTGCTGTGTACAGGGTGTGCTGAGGCCAAACACTCCCGGTCATCCTGAGCTGATACTTGTTTTCTCCTGGAAGCTCGTTTTTGCTTCTCTATGGTCTTAGCTAATGGCTGGACTTGAGCAGGGTGGGAGCATATGCCACGGTTTTCTTAACCTTACATTGAACCTGTGGTATTGGCAGAAGCAAATCCCCAGAAAAATGTCCATTGACTTTCTGAGCCGAGGAGAGCTGCCACAAGAGCTCCAAAGGCAATTACAAGCTCAGGATCCGGTGCCATGTGAGTGCAGTGGCTGCAGCGCAGCCAGCAGGAGAGTCTCTGACACTGGCGCAAGACCCTCGAGCATGGCAGGGAGACTCCGTGGATGTGGTTTTTCAATCAGATCACAGCACTGGTTTCTCTCCTAAACAGCGCAGATTTAGAGCAGGGAAGGGATCCAGGCTGTGCTTCATCCAGAGAACAGGTACATCAATCCTAGCAGCAACCCTCTGGTTTTCCCCTTCGCTTCCCCTGCCAGTGCATTTCATTCCTGAACCAGTGCCACTGCTGAGGTGAAAAGGAAATCGGGCTTCTCGCCGTTCCCAGCCCTCGGCCTGCTGGCTGCAGCCGGCCTGCGTGGGAGCATCAGTCATTGCTGCCGCTCTCCAGGTGCCACCTGGCATGGAGCCTGGCACCGAGCAAGCTCACTTTGCCCAGATCAAGGCTTATGCTGAGCCCTGGCGCCAGGGACACCTGGTAGGGCTTGGGGCAGCACTGAGGCTCTGCACAGTGACGCTGCCATTGTTGTCACTGCAGGTACCAGGGCCAAGAAGGCTGGGCCCCCGCCTCCTATCTCAAAAAGGGGAATGGAGAGATGTTCTCGCAGAAGCTGGGATCGGGCTCCTCCACTCATTCCTGTGCCTTGGATCTGGATGGCATTTCCCGGCAGCAGATCGTGGCCAGCCGAGAGAAGGATGGGCTCGCCGGCCAAAGGGATGGGAGGTTCGACAGCCGTCCCCTGCCCAACGCTGACATCCGACGCAGTAAGTGGCCAGCTGGGAAGGTGTCAGTGCAGCCTGTCCTGCAGAATTTTGGGCAACAAAGCTCAAATGGGAGGCAGGAGGCTTGCAAGGCACTGTGAGCTCTGCAGCAAGGTCTGGAGGTGGCATTACACAGGGCATGGGCACAGCGCTGCCCAGGGGTCTGCTGAGGAGCTGCAGACGAGGTGCGAATAGGAGCCTCTCAGCCTGCAGGTTCAGCTGCAGACTCCTCTTCTCGCAGGAGCTGCACAGTTTAATCCCTCAGCAGGTCAGGTCTTTTGGGTCAGGCCTGCAGTGAAAAAGCAGTTCCATGGGGTCACCTCAGCTGCATTTCCCAGCAGCGCCTGATGGTGCAGAGCTGGTTCCTCTTCCAGCGGGATAACCTTGGAACCTGGGTGACCCGTGTCACTCAGGATACCAGGCAGAGAGGTTCCTCGTTTGGCTTGCTTGCCTGAGGCAGGCTTGGTCCTTGCCTTTCTGCCTTCTCTTTCACTTGCCTTATGGGAATGCATGTGTGACTAAAAGCCATACCCTCAACAGCATCTGAAATTCTTCCTCCACAGAGTCACCGAAGATGCGGCAGAGACCCCCTCCTCGCCGAGATCTCACAATAGTAAGTGCATAAAGCATGCGCACCACCTCTCTGCTATCTTAAGACTCCTCTGTCTATGTGGACATTGTGTTACACCTTCTGTAGAGACATGCTGATGGGTTTTCTTTTTCATTGTCTTAGCCACGTGGTTTGAACCTGCCTAAACCTCCTGTCCCTCCTCAAGTGGAAGAGGAATATTACACCATCGCTGACTTCCAGACCACCATCCCCGACGGCATCAGCTTCCAGGCAGGAATGAAAGTAGAGGTGAGTCTGTCATCTTCCCTCCTCGCATCTTCCCATCAGAACAGTGCCTGTGATTACCTCTGTGGACTGTTAACATCACACAGCAGGAGCTTGTGAGACTTTAGAGTCCCAGGTGCTCTTGGTGGCCTCCTATCCCTTGAGTATGTGGGTGCTGTGTTGTTTGAGCTAATGGAAATAAAACTTCATCGCAAATGGGGGTAGAAATTACATTTTTTTTCTTATTTAGGCCAGGTGTAACACTAAAAGCCCTTCCAGAGTTCCACACCCAGTTTTGCTGGCAGAATCCCTGTTGTAGATGTGATTTTGCTTTTCAAAATGTACACTGTGATTATTTAAGAGGATTTTTCCTCCATGGTTGCCCCAGTCTGCTCATCCCAGTCCTACTTCTGGAGTGCGTACAGGCCGGATGGCTGCTGATCAGTGCAGTGATGCTGCCGGTTGATCGCTCCAACAGTGCCGCGCAGTGGCCACTGCCAGTACCTGGCGTCCTGCTCCTGTCTGCTGCAGCATCCTCGACGTGGCTATGTCACTCCTTGGTCCCAGCTCATGATGTGCAGGTCCCCTTAGCAGGATTCCCTCCTGGTTGGATATTGGTCTTGTGCTTTTTGTGCTGAGCTGAACACCCACTTGTAAAAATCATTTGTGCTCGTTTTCCTTGTGATTATACGGCATTTGGATATCAGGTTGGGGAGGAAGGAGCCTGGAAGCCACATGCCACTCTGATATTATTTCAGAGATACTGAGGATCCCCTTTTGGAGACACTGAGCATCTCCTTTTGTGCAGAGGGGGCTGCTGAGTGTGTGTCTGAGGTTTCCTTTCCTCCCGCAGGTCATTGAGAAGAACCTGAGTGGTTGGTGGTACATTCAGATTGAGGAGAAGGAAGGCTGGGCGCCCGCTACGTTTATTGACAAGTACAAGAAAACCAGCAACGCGTCCAGGCCGAACTTCCTGGCTCCGCTGCCCAACGAGATGGCCCAGCTCCGGCTGGGCGATGCCGCGGCAGAAAGCAGTGCCAGCGAGGAAGCCACGGGACCGTGCAGACCTCTGCCCGAGGCTCCCCCCAATGGCATGGACTGCGGTATGAAGTGGGCCAAGGACTGGAAGGGGAAGGAGGCTACTGAGAGCAGTGACCTTGCCTTCGCCTGTGGGTATGAGGAGATCTCGGACCGTGACGTGGAGGAGAAGCCCAGCCTGCCGCCCAGGAAGGAGTCCATCATTAAGTCGGAAGGCGAGTTACTGGAGAGGCAGAGGCCTCCCCCCAAGCCCCCAGGCATGATTTTGCCCATGATCCCGCCAAAGCAGTCGGTAGCCCCAAAAGACAGCAAGAAGCCCGAGCTGAAATCAGAGAAGGGCAAACTCTTCCAGCTGAAAAACGAAATGGGACTGGAATGTGGACACAAGGTGTCAGCCAAGGAGGTGAAGAAGCCGAACCTCCGACCCATTGTCAAGCCAACCAAACCAAAACCTGAGCCCGTGGAGGACAAGCCTGAGCCAATCACCCAGAACCCCTTCTTGAAGTCAAGACCTCAGATCAGGCCCAAACCTGCTGCAGCCCCCCGGACTGACCCCCCTCCAGCCGACGATAAACTGGACATCTGCAGCCTGCGGAGCAAGCTGAGGCCTGCAAAGTGCCCCGAGAAACCCTCTGAGCCGGACACCGCTGCCAGCGAAAGCCCCTGCGGTAACACCACAGTCGCCCCGGAGGCTTCTGGAAGGTTTCAGGAGCGACTGAGCGTGGAGAGCAAACCCCTGCCCAAATCTCCCCCGGGCCCAGCCATCGTCCCGGCTGCCCGGGAGCCCGCGCCGCAGCGCCCGGTTGTACCGCCCCGCAGGCCACCGCCACCCAAAAAAACAGCGTGTCCTGCTGCTGGCCCCGCACCCGAGGCCAGGGCTTCCCCGCTGCCGGGGAGACCCATGCTGGTTCCTCCCAAAGCCAAACCCTTCCTGTCCGCTGCGATCCAAGACGAAGGCAAAGTGAAAAGCAGCTTAGGCCCAAAGGTAATATCCAAGGCAGTGGAGAGAGGGGAAGCCAAGGAGAGGACATCAGCCCCTTTCTCCAACCCGGACATCTCCAAGGAAGCTCTCTACGTGGCAGTAGCAGATTTTGAAGGTGACGAGGAGACCAACAGCTTTAGAGAAGGGACGTTGTTTGAAGTGCGTGAGAAGAACAGCAGCGGCTGGTGGTTCTGCAAGGTCCTGACTGGGGGCCCTTGCTGGGAGGGCTGGATCCCTTCCAACTACCTGCGGAAGAAGCCATAGCCTGTCCTCTGTTTACATGGTCGGAGGTTCCCCGTTCTCCCACCTGAGTATTTAATTAGCCTATTAATTTATAGTTTTCCGTAAGGCTGGCTTTAAAAAAGAAATAATAGTAATTGAGATACCACACATTCCAGCTGGTGTCCGTTGGAGGCAGCGCGCTCGCCCTGTGCAGCCCAGCCTCCTGCTCCCACCGCGTCCCACTGAGCTCCTGCTCTCCCTTGGCTGGCTGCCACGGGCTGTCCTGGCCACGCTTCGTGGTGTATGGGCCCCAGCATGGTTCTCCATGCTGAGGAAGTAGACCTCGATAGGTGGTTTTTGCCACCTATACCGGAAAATGAAGAGGTGGCAGCAGCCAGGGAGAGAAATGCAGCTTGGCCCTGGTACCAGTGAAGGAAATCTGGCCTCATGGAGGGATTTGGTTTTCCCTGAGGCTCAGGGTCACGGTTGAATGTTGTACGTCGCATTGCTTAGTCCAAATGTGTAGCAGAGTCATAGGAGATGTGGCAAAAAAGAGGGATGATTGCTCAGAACAGGGTCCCTATAGCTCTGCGTGCATGTGCAGCCATGACTGCACACTGGGGGCCAGGTGCTGCACTCCACGCTCTGCCTTGCTTTCCCCTGCACACGTCATGGGACAGTCCCATGGTCCTTCCCCACTCTGCAATGACAAGTGTTAACTTAAACATCCTTCTGGTGGGAAAAAATAGAAAAAAAAGAAAAAAAAATGCAAACATGCGCACGCACATAACAGGTCCTCTCTGCTGACCCAGGGCACTATGCAGACCGTAGCTTGCAGTATTACAAGCAAACAAGAGGTGTTTTGCTTCGGTAGCTGAAGAATACTATGCAACACACAGAGGACCAGAATGACCCCAAAAGCCCTGGAAAGAGGATGCTTTGCTTTCCTTGCAACACAGACTGCGCTGCCTGTCGGACTAATAGGGGACTGCCTGTTCCTGCGACCCACCGAGCTTCCCGGGGCTGGCGGGCAGCAGCCAGAAGGTGGGTCCCTCAGTAGGTGCTGATATTATCAAGTGCAATCCAGAATGTGGGAGTTCAGCTCCTCATCGCAACCAGTTGTGAGGCGTGTCTGGTGCTCAGGTTGCTCCCTGCCTTGTTTGCCACCCCAGCTTTCTGTCATCCTGCCCCCCGGATTCTTTCAGTTCCCCCTGTATGTTGGTCAGCTTTGGGGGCTTCGGGTCAGATGGAGCCTGGGTTTTTTTCCACGCTGACCATCCTGCCTGCCAGGTCTGATGTTGCTAGCAGTGATTTTTATCCCAGAGGGAGGATGGATGTGGTCTCCTCACCTATTGCTCCCTTGTGCTGCTTTCCTCCTGTCCGTACGTGGCTGCTTGCAGATCGAGGGCCACGTTTCTCTCTCTGGAAGAGCTTCATGCCCAGCACTTCTGTGGGTTTGCGGCTGACCAAGCCCGTTTGCCCTTTCTATTCTAATTGCAAGTGTAAGTGCTGCAGATGCCGTTCTGCGGCTACGTTGTTTTGCTGCTGAAAACAATTAAGAGTTTTCCCTCTAATTTGAAGCTAGCAGAATTGAGGGCACTCTACATGCCAGAGGAGTGTCGTCCGCTCCCTTGAGCACTTGCTGCCTTCCCTCGTCCCATGCTTTCTATGCTGGAAATGTGGACTTACAGATAGCTTTTTGTACATACAGAATAGATGTGGTGGTGCCTCAGGGCAGGGTCATTTGGAAAGGTGATGGGGCAGTTTGTCCCAGCCCTGTTTCATAGATAGAGAAGCCCTGACCGTCCTAGTCCACCCAGAAACCCCGAGGTCTGTTTTCAGCTCTGGGAACTCATGCACCCCGATCTCTGGCTGATTCCTCTCCCTCCCACCTACAGGTTTCTCTGATCACACGTCAGCCTCTGATCGGGCTGACTCACCTGAGCTGGCACTAAGCAATACATCTGCAACCCAACCCAACAACCAAGCTGCTTGCGTGGCACATAAAGAGGTGTTGATGTGCTCCAAGGAGAGTTGCAGGGAACAACACTGCCTTGTCTCTGCACATCCCTTGCTCCATGAAGACTCTCCTGCCATGGAAATGGACGGGGGACAGGCCAGTTAGGGCAGAGCTGCCCAGCAGCCAGGTGCAGCCCCACCGTGCTTGGGGAGGGGGCAGGAGGAGCTGGGTCCCCCCACCCGCTCTGGCTGCTGGCAGTCACGCAGGGGGTGGCAGGGGTGCCTGTTTCCCATGGCGCTGCATCCTTGCTCTCAGTGCTGAGTGTCCTTTCAGGCTCAGAAGGCTCTCTCCTTTCTCTGCCTCACAGACCTCACTGATCCCCCTCTTCCTCGTAGGGAACAATGCTCTTTCTGTTGCTTCCGTGCTAAATGAGGGCTATTTCTGCTTTCCTCCCAGACTGAGCCTCAGAACTGGTAGTGCTTCATTTTGCTGACACAAGTACTGTATTTGGCTCATCGAGCGCGTGACAGCATCGGTCCCTTGTTCCCAAAGAGCTTCCCAGGAGGTAGGGTGCGTGCCAGCATGGTCACTCACCCTCGCAGGGTGCCGACACCGGGAGCCTTACCCCTCCTACTGCTCCTCTGTCTGCGAAGGGACCGCAGGCTGGAAAACCCAGACCCCAGTGGGGGAGACGTGCTTGGTGGCCACGCAGACCGCGTCTCCTCGCCCTGCCTCGCACGTCACACGAGGCCGAGCCCCCCGACTACCTCGTGAGGAGGAGGAGGAGGGTGGCCCGGGATGCTCGGGGCCCTGAGCACCGCCGTGGTCCAAGCCCGAGCTTCCTCCTCGCCCACCACCAGCACAGCCCGAGGCGGGGGCATCGCCACGGCCGGGGGGCAGCGGAGGGCTGGAGGCCCCCACGCCGTCTCACGCGCTCCCGAAGCCGGTTTGTTTGTCTGTGTCTCGCTGTATTATGTAAGCGCGTATAAATCGACATTGCTGTGGGCGGGTGGGGGTGGCAGCGGAAGATAGATGTAGCCGTGTAAATGCCGTATCTATACTTTCACCATTAGGGGTTGAGTTTTATTTTTTATTTTTAATTCGTTGGGGGTTTGGGGGCTTTTTTTTTTTTGTGGTTTGTTTTTATGGTTTTTTTGTTTGTTTTTTAAGAAATAAAAGAAACGGCTTGACTGGTTTCAAGCACCTTGTGAACCCCTGGCTGGCGTGTGTCTGGGCTGAGCTGCTCCCTGTCTGCGCGGTGGCAGCTCTGCGCAGGGACCGGGTCTGGGCGCTGAGCAAAGTGTCCTGAAGGTGTGAAATGTGGCTGGATGACCAGGGCGGGGGGCTGCCCAGGGGGGACACAGCATGCGCAAAGAGCTGCTGCTTGTCACTGCAATGGCAGTGACATCAAGGAGCCCTGAGCACGGATTTTGGTCTTACAGTCCCAGGTCACAGATAACCCAGCTCCCCCCGCACTGCTGTGCCCCAGGTCACCGTCCTGCGCAGGGCTGCGAGGAGCTCAGGCAGGGCTGTGCAGGCAGCAGGCGATGGCCCAGTGCCTGCTGAATTACCTGCAGTGTCAGGGCCGGTCTCTCTGCCTACGGCTGCCGTTGGCTCACCTGCCTGCAGCATGTGCCCCGTGCTGGGAGCCCACGCTGTGTGGCTGGCACATCGACAGCCCGGGGCCCGGTTTCTGCACGGAGCCACCACGCAGCAGGAGTGAATCGGGGAGAAATTCGGGGCCGGTGCCATAACCTGGGGTATTGCACCACCGCGCACGGGGCCTGTCCCCAGCCGGAGGGGCAGGGAGCGGTGCCACGCTGCACCCCTGCAGATGCGCTGCTCCCCACCCTGCCGGGGCTCGCCGCTCCTGGCACCGTGCGATGCTGGCTGCAGCCCAACGCTCAGCGCTTGCGTGGCTGCCCCACAAGCCAGCACCGCGAGCTGAGCTGGCAGAGCCCTAACGAGAGCTGGTCTGCGGCCACAGGAGGCGCATGGTACGTGTGTCACCATGCCCAGGCTGGTGGCTGCGGGTACAAGTGATGGGAGCAGGCAATGGTCCTGCAGACTCGCCCCATGCTTGCACGGGTGCATTGCTCTGACACCAAGTGCTGCCTGAAACCTGCAGCGTGAGGCTGGTGGCAGCTCAGGAGCATCAGCCCCCTGGATAAAGCTGGGCCACACAGCCCGTACCCAGGCATTTGGCCATAAATAGCCATTGTCGGGCTCCTTCACCACCTGCAGCTTGCGTGGGTCTTAGCGCAAACGCGTCAGCGTGGCTGTGCTCCTGCCAGGGCAGAGTTATGAATGAATTCTTCTACTCCGCTTCAAACCACATCTGAAGTGATTTGACTGGTGTCTGGCTTCAACCAGCCACATTTCAGAATATAAACAGTTTACAGCACAGCCTCCTGTTGACCTCGGCTTGTTAAATAAAGAGCCAGGCAGCTTGGGGTGGGGGGCAGAATAAAAAAAAAATAAAAAAATAAAGAGTCCAGCAGCCCTCCTGCCGAGGTGCTTGGCCCCCTCCCTGAACAGAGGTGCAAGCGGCTGGAGCAGGCACCCCCTCCTACCTCGTTAGCCCCGAAATGCACCTTGCTTTTTACTCTAGGGGCTGCCAAGTTTTCAAGGGCTTGCAAGGTTAAATGAACCTTCAAGGGACGGAGCACTGCAGTGACCTGCAGTGACTTTGGAGCAAAGCAAAGCTCCTGCAAGGTATTTAACCATTGTCCTGGAGCAGGGGCAGGGGGCAGGCAGCATCCCCGAGCCTCTAGCTATTCCTGTTAGCCCACTTTGGAAGAAAAGCTTTTGCTCGGCCTTCTGGTCACTTTTAAATGTCAAGGAGCCCTCTTTACAAGCCAAAATTTTATTTGTTTCATAAACAAGTAAAATTATATTAATGTAAAACAGATAAATGGACAAAAATAAAACACACACAGCACTGAACACAACGCTATAGAGTACTGACATGTACAAGTGCAGGTCCCTCCCTCGTGCGACCCACCCCCACCCCGGTCCCCCGATGATTTGCTTGGAAAGCCTAATACAGAGGTGCACCGTCTGATTCAGCTTCGCCATGACGTACAGATCACAGTATTGACTCGTAAAGGTAACAACAAGAGAGTAACTGGCTTGGAAAGGGGGAAGGTCAAAGGGTTCCCCTACTCCGCTTTTGCTTTCTCTCTTCCTTTTTTTTTTTAAACAAATAGGAGCGGGGGGGAATCAATAGAAATAAACACTTTTTTTCACTCCTAAATTTATATATATATGTATATATATATATATAAAGCAGGATTCTCGATGAACACAAAAAAAATCTATAAAACTACCATTGATCTGTGATATTTTCTCCCCATTTTTCTTTGTTTTTTAAAAGTTGCTTTAGAAAGGATAAAAAGTGCACAGACACCCTTATAAGGCACAAACAGATCTTCTGTACAAATCATATATCATCGGACTGGTTAAAAAAAATAGCAATACGAGTACTAACGATTGAATCTGTAAGAGGCTACCTTTTCCTGGAAATCTTTTTAAGAGGCCTCTGCACCTATTTTGAACACCCCTGTCGCTCTCAGGTAGGCAGGGCGCCACGGCCACCGCTGCTCGCTCCCCGCCCCGCTGCTCGGCCGCACTCTGCACCCCGGCGAGGTTCCTTACGCGCAGCGAGCTCGCTCCCTTGACGGCCCTGCTGGATGCCGTGCCCTGAAATCACTCGCAGCTGCTACAGCGAAAAGTAAACCTGTGCAACCTGGTCAGCTCGGGTGCCAGCTTGGAGCGAGTGGTTTCACTGCTTCTCCATGTTGGCTTAAAAGAAAAGAGCTACACCAAGAACTAAGCCAGGCGTGCAGCCAGCCCTGCTTGTTGGAGACCTGAGGGCTCGGCCATGTGAAGGGGCTCTGCGCGTTAGGGGTGCTGGCTCCGAACAGGACTGGGCACCCCAAAACAGGGACTGTGGCGTGGGGCCGGCTGCTGGCGTTTGTTAGCCCAGCATGCTCCAAGCCAGCATCGCTCACTGTCAATTCAGACAGCTTTCCCTGACTTCCTCGTCAGGCCAAAGCTGCCCACCGCAGCCCGCTCACAGAAGGGCACAGCCTAACCCACCTGGCCGGGTTTCACCCTGCAGTCACGTATTTGCCACCACGGCACCCGGCGTTGTGCCCGGTGACCACGGCTGGACCCTGATCTACAACCGGGGGCTGGGCAGGACCATGGAGGTCCTCAGCTGGGCAGCATCAAGCTCGGCACAAGGCTTCAGCCGCTGGAAAACTGCAAAACAGCAAACTGGAAAGCTCACCGCTGCGTTTTGCAAAGGTGAACGTGCAGCGGTCGCTGCACCGATGGCTCTGCCGGGGCCCAGCACGCGCTGATGCTGCATGGCCAGCGCTGAGCCGAGTTTCTAAAAAGGGCTCTGCAAAGCCAGCAGGCTCTCGCGCTGATGCAGCAGGGCAGTGTCTGAGAGCTCTCACTCTGAAGTAGCCTCTCATTTATACACTTAATGGAAATGCTAATTAGCTCTTCAAGTTTTTTTTTTTTAAAAAAAAGTTTTCTCCGTGCCCTGTGAGCTGGCACATTCGGCCAGCCTCCGAGCAGCTGCGGCCCGACGTGGGACGGGTTATCTGCTTCCCTGGGTGTGCTTCCCATGAGGTAAGAGAGGCTCTGGGCCAGGGACTGAGAGCAGCCACACAGCCCGTCACGCTGCCAGCAGCACGCCCCTGCCCCCAGCCCGGCAGCAGTAGCAGGACAGCCGGCGGTGCACCCACAGCAAGAAGTGGCAGGCAGGAGCAGGCCGCCCCCTGGGCAGGCAGCCCTGGGGTGTGCTTGGGTGGGTTTCGTGCTTGGTGGCACACGGTCACTGAGCGAGAGCGGCATTGGCCCCTCTCTAATCGTGCCGTTTGCATCCTTGCTCTTCACCTCTTTACCAAGCTGGACCAGGCTTGGGGTGTGCTCGGGATGAAGGACCAGAGGGGAGGCCTGCAAGGGGGCCGAGGACGGAGGGAAGCTCCTGCAGGAGCATCAAGGAGGAGGACACCAAGCCCCCGCTGCTGCCTGCTTGTACACTTCCCAGCTCCTCCGGGTTGCTGCTGCTTGTGGCTGTCTAACATCACAGCTGAAATCCATCTACCTTTTAAGTCCCAACATCTGATAATAGCCTCAGAGCCTTTTTCTTTCCTTCTCCCAAGTAAAACCAAGTTTCAACCCTGGTCATCTCGATAAGCTCTTGTCCATGGCTGAAGCCTCCCTTGGGACCCAGTGTCCGGGCAGTGGGAGCTATGTTGGGACACCTGAAGAGGCAGGAGAAACGCAGAAGGTGAAGCCAACACATCTGCAGTCCCCAGAAAGAAAAGGTGAGCCCACAGGGACTGGGGCAGATGTGGATTTCTCACCACAGGCTCCAAAAAGTCCTCGTGGTGGGCAGGGAGGGAGGCTGAGCCCTGCACTGGCGGCAGGGGCAGGGTGAGGGACATGAGCCGGGCAGGGCCCCGTGAGATTCACCTCCCTGCACCTGGAGGAGCAGAGCAAAATGCAGGCGCACGTGCCTGCGTGTGACAAAAACTCGGTTCAGCCGATGGCAGCCCATCGCTTTTCCCAAACTGGGCTTACAGCCCGCTCGTCCGAACACCAGTCTAATCCACAGGCTGAAATTTACGGCTGCATCAGCAGCCAGACATGGGGACGGTGTGTGAGCTGCCCATTGCTGCTGCCCGTCGCTGCTGCTGCAGCAGCTTGGGTTGTCTGGGGCTCTTGCTGGGCTTGCGCACCTTGCTGCTACCCCACGGCTGCTCCCCAGGTCCCAGCCTCCCTGTCCAATAGTCCCTGCTCTGCCACAAAAAGCAAAAGCTGCTTTATCTGAGGCCAAACCAGCTTCTCCAAGTGCCCCAGAATTCCACTCAAAACCCAAACAAGTGAGAATCTGGCTGTGCTACCATTTCGGCCTTAGCGAGTTCACCTTAAATGGATGGATATTACATTTTCAGATCAGTTTTGTCCACTTTGAGCTCTCCCACTGGGCCTTATTCTAATTTTGTTCCAACACAGCACAGGCACCCCAGGGCTGTTTGGGCTTTGGGGCTGGGAAGTCCAGTGGCACCCAGCACCGAACAAATGGCAACGTCCCCGTCCTGACCCACACCACCACGAGCCTCATCCTCCGAGGGAAAAAAGAGCCTTTGCACAGGGAGTTTCCCACTGGCAGCCGGGGCAGGTCCCTAACACAATTCACCCAATTAACCCACGGGCACGCAGCCCGGCCGGCACGGCAGCCTTGGCTTTGGGCCCCATGTGATCCTCAGCTCAATTTTATCCCTGAATTGTGCCCTACCAGTCAAATAAGGAAACACAGATAACGAGCCACTTGATAACGACTGACCAGCACGATAACCCATAAGCAGGGACGGAAAGGCATGGTTACTGCTAGCGGCGTTCTCCCTTCCTACAGCCCGAGCCGGGCGCTAAGGGCGGTAGATTTTAATAACATCTTTGATGACCCGTCGGCAGATCGGGCAGCAGGCGTTGAGCTGCTTCTTCAGCTTAAGACCGCAGGTGTTGCAGAGGCACATGTGTCCGCAGGTGTAGATCACCGTGTCCACCTCACTGTCAAAGCAGACGGTGCATTCCCCGTTCTTGCTGCTTGATGGCTCCGGAGGGGGGAAGACGGGAGAGATGGGGGGGCTCAGGGGGGAGCTGGGAGCAGTCACTGCAAAGGAGGGGAGACAAACAAGATCAGTCAGTCACCAGGATGGGGCGAGCCTGCCTACAACACCCTCGAGTCAATTTTTTAAGGCCCGCCCTTCCTTAGTCGTATTATTTGGCCAAAAAAAGACCCAGCGTACTGCCTCCATGCGGAACATGCCCACCCGTTCAGGCAGACAGGCAAAGTGCAGCTTGCTGGGGCTCCCCCAGGCAGGGACACTACTTTGCAGGGGGTGTGGGTGCGCAGAGACCCCCTGCTCTCCGGAAGGAGCCAGGCACCTCGCAGGGCACCTCTATGCCTCGCCCTGTGTGCTCGGCTGCCGCAGCACAGCACGACGGTGGCTCGTGCCCAGGATGGTGCCAGCGGGGAGCTCTCAGCCGCCTGCCTGAGGCCAAACAACTGCAGATGAGCATTTATGGGGGTACCCAGCAGTGCAGGGAGCAGCAGCCCAGGTCGTGTCACACACCCAGACCAGAAACTGCACACCCCTGCTAGCGCAGCAGCTCCCTTGCAACGTCTTCCATTAGACTAAGTGGGAAGTAACCCAGGGCTCTCCTTCAGGCTGTGGAAAACTTCCCAACGGTTTGCTTTTCCTTCCAATTATTTCCGTTGGCCCTGCAGTAGGAGAAGCATCTCCCCCTAAGCTTTCCCCACTATCTTACATAGCCCTAGCATCCTCAGCAGTCGGTGTTCAAGCCTTGGTGTGCTCCTGGCTTGGCAAACCCAGCTGGGTGCCGCGGGCTGGGCTCTCCTTACCGAGTGAAGACTCGGAGGCAGACGACGACCTGTTGACGCTGAAGGCCATGTCCGAGTCGCTGTCGTACTGCGAGCCGCCAGGGGACCCTGAGGGCGAGACGGTCACTGGGCTGGACTGCACAGTGCCTGCAAGCACAGGAGAGAGCTCAGCCCGAGCGGGCGAATGGACGCACGGACCCTTCTGCTGAGCCCTCGTGGTGAGCTGCTCCCACCCTGCATAGAGCCGCTGAGCCAAGTGCTGCCCCTTAGCCGTGTCAGGGGCACAGAGTTTTAGCTGGGACCTCTGGGTTCACTGCCTCCTGGGCCTTGCTATGCCTCCGTATGGTTTCTGTCGGTACTTCAGCCAGGTGAGCACCGGCTTCTGACAGCCACGGTGCAGGGTGCAAGCGGCCTCCCCGCAGCCCTGCTCTCTGCAGCACAGCAGCCTCAGGCTGTCGCTGTCTCGGTGTTGGGGCAGAAGCAGCTGGGAAAATGCCCTGCTTTAAATGTAAACCCGCTTTACAAAGTCACCGAGGTGTGCTTTTCTGGCTGTCCTTAAGGGGAAAGGGAGAAGCACTACAGCTGTGCACCAGCAATACTTTAAAAAGTGAGCTCTGATACCAGCCAGCCCCACACACAGCTGTCCCTGCCTCCTTACCTGCTGCTTATGTTACCGCTCAGCTATCAGCCCTTTCTGGTGGCCTTACAAAGGCTGCGTACATCTGTGTGACAGCTACCACGTCTCGCTTGCTCCTGTTTGCCAGCGCAAGGTCGGGTCAGAAGCTGCTTACTCATATCAGTGACCGCCTTGCTCAGGCAAGCAGCTCTGCTGCAGGCAGCCCACCGCCCCCCTTCTGGCCCAGGGCACCTCACCAGCCAGGTGCTCCCCATCATTCTTCCTTTTAATAACGCACTTACCCAATATTTTGAGCTGGTTGATTACACCATGGATTGTAAAAAACACCCAGAGAGACTGAGAGGTGTCCACGCACATGAGCATTCCCCGGCTGGCTCCGTTCACGCCGTGGTGCACCTCTCCGTTCGGCAAGACCATGAAACTGAGGATGTCGCCGCTGTTGAGGACCGGGAACGCCCGGTACACCACCCAGTACTCCTTGCGGTCCAGGAGAAAGTCCGGGTCTGCTGGGAGCTCGTTTGTCCGTAAAGTACTCGGATCACAAGAAGTGATGCCAAACGAGAGGGCCCCGTAGTAGGGCAACCCAAGGTGTCCCACTTCCACAAAGAGGCTTTCGCCGATGTGCAAAGGCCGGTCAGAAAACACCAAGGTCCTATTGCTTTCTTGCCAGTTGGTGCACGCAACCATCCGGTCCTGAGAAAAGGTGATGTCAGGTCCGCGGGTGGGGTGGAATCGCAGGTCCGTGTCCAGGAAGGCTGGGACCCCCGGGGCGCGCTGCCGTCGGTTTGGGCAGCAGGGGATGAGGTGGTTGTCTGTGGCGAGCCCCGGCACCCGGCTCAGGTTTAGGTTTGCGATTTTGGCCACCACTTGGTTGTTCTCCAGCTCGTTGTTGTTGAAGTTGGCGGAGTCGTGGTTGCTCTGTGGAAGGCAGGTGCTGAGACGGGCGGTGCTGAGACGGGCGCTGGTCATGGTCTCCGCAAACATGCTATCTGCGAGATAAAGCCAGCGACACGGGGCGTTAGAGACAAGGCACAACGGGCTACTCTTACCGCTACTATTGTTATTATTTCAGCCTAGGGATTGTCTGAATTCTGCTCCTCCAAATGGAAAAACAATGGAAAAATTAGATAGAGGTCAGCCACTAATGAACACAGGGCTGGAGAATCTCACGTGGGGCAGGCAGCAGGCAGAGGAATGGCTGCAACTTGGCACCAGCTGAGGAGAAACAAGTGTTGTGAAATACCCACGTCACCTGCGAGCTCCTTGCTCTGGTGAACTGGGCAAAGCTGTAAACCGGCCTGGTTCTACAGATTTCTTAGCGGAGGGGTCTGATTGCTCTCAGGCTGCTCTCTTCAGGAGGAAATGTCTCAATGTCCCCATGTCCAAAGGTCTTGTGCGAGCCCAATCTGCAACAGTGTTGGGTGAAGGAGCACAAGCATGACTTTATATTCCTTTCACACTCATCGCTGCCTTAAACTGTGACATGTCCAGACACAGGTGTGCCCAAGAGACGTTGTTTTACGACAAGATTTCAAGCCTTGTATCTCAGGGGTGTTCACACCACTGCAGAGATTTTGAATTGAGAGTTTGTCACAGAAGCTCCTTGCTGCAGGTGTTAGAAAGGTGATTTTTTTTTTTACAGTAAGAGAGTTATTTTCCCCTTTCACAGCAAAGGGAAGGTCAGGATTCTGACTCTTAACTCATTAACCATATTTTCACCTTGGCCATGCCAGGCCAAGGGGGGATTTCAGGATGTGGGGAGGTTTAGGAGTGCCCTTCCTTCTCCAGGACTGCCCGGGGTGGCTTGGACATTTCACTCCAGAGGGAAGGCAATAACCAAACAAGCAAAGCCAAAGCCCACGGAAGTCAGAGTGCTGGAACGAAGCAGACTCCTCATCTTCCCAAAGACGGGGAGGCGTGAAGCATCCCAGCACCAACACTGCCAGCTACTCGGAGGAGAAAATCACCAGGGTTTTACCAAAGGAGGTAACTCCCCAAATGCATCCAGCGGCTGCGAAGGAAGGGCTGCCTTAGATCAGGAGCCTGCGCAGGAGAGGCTGCCAGTGCAGTCCTGGTGGCTGGACCAGCTGCTTCTAGCAAGCACAGGGCATCTGGCAAGAAATGCTCCCCCAGGGGAGGAGTAAGCCACATCCAAGCTTCATGATGCTGAAAGACGCGTTTTGTGCATCTGCATTCAGTCTGTATATCGCAGCTTTCGCAACTTGCGAAATTTTGGGAGGAGTTTGAGAGACAAACACGTCTCCTAAGGCATCACCACATCTGTAGGAAGAGGCAGCATCCACTGATGTCTCAGGTGGCTGAGCATCGCCCTGATGCCTGGGGCAGCTTGTGGGGCTTGGTACTTTGATCCAAAACAAGGCAGAGTACAGCAGCCCTCAGGCACAGGCTTTCACTGAGCTCTTGGCCACCGCAGGCAGGGCTGCAGGGAGACGTGAGGGCAGAACTAAGCAGCATTTTGTTTTCCTAACTACAGTGTGCTGAGGAAGAAGGACTGCTCTGGCGAAGCAGCTGCACTGGTCAATGCAGCAAACGCTCCCTCATCTCTGTGATGAGCACCAGAGGCTGGAGCGTGTCACGGCTGCAATTACAGGATAAGCTACTGGTAAGGTTTAATTACGCATTTGAGGCAGAGCAGGCAGGTCAAAGTGTTGTTTATGCGTAGCGTTCTCAGCTGCAAAATAATTGGTACTGCTCTGAAGAATGTGTGGCAGAGCTGCCTGCCCACCAGCCCAACCATTTCACAGCCCGGAGCCGGTGCCTGCTCGGTGTGAGGACGGAGGCACCAGCCCCTCCAGCAGGTGCAGCTCAGCTTGCCTGCTAACACTAAATCAGCTCCTAGGAGCCCCCAGGAAAGGGCAACACTTGTATTTTAAAAGGATTCCCTCTGGTATAGACCAGTTCAAAACACTCCATCTCCATCTAGAGCTCAGCGTGTTTGCTGTAAAAGTCACAGAAGAAAAGTGATTCCATGGCACCCGGCTCAGCTTGCTAATGGGGATTAATTCATCTTCTCTTGCAGCCTTCCACAGGGATGGTGCCTTGTAAGCCAGGCAGGCACCCCCCTGATTGCAGGAATCTGCTTAGGGGTGAGGGGAGGTGTGACGTGCAGTGCCCAGGGTATTGGACTGTATTTTGCACTGTATTTTTTGACCTCTCCTCATCCTGAGCTGCAGCCGGTGCTTTGCAGACGTGCAGTGATGCCCATGTGGAAGGGAAGGATAAGTCAGGTTACGTCTGCAAACATGGCTCGCTGAACTGCCAAATTAGGTGGCCACCAAGGCCGAGAGCTCAGAGAGGGGCTGGGGAAGGGTGCCAGGACACAGATGGGGAATGGGTCATAATTTTCCAGTGGACTGGCAGTAGCTGGGAAAGAAAAGGGAAGCCAGAGCTGCTTGTATTTGTCTCTTCGGTCCCTGGGACCGTGCTGGCAAGCAGCACCACGTTTTTCCATGCCATAGCAGCACAGCTAGCTAAGTAAAAGCTGGGGAAAGTTACATGTAGAGATTTCCATCTAGCCCATCACACAGCTGCTATAATGCACAGCCTTAGCACTTCCCATCACTGACATCCCTGAAACGTACTGCTTTCTGGATCCTCGCTGCTGCCAAAAGAGAAGTGATTAATTTGATGAACACAGGCAAAATTAGTTGTTCTTAAGTGTCCCACAGAAGCAATCAACCAGAGAGAGCATGCATTTTCTCTCCATGAAGATGCCACTGTGGAAAGAGCAACGAGCAGAGCAAGCCCAACTGCACACTCACCTAGTATTTGCACTTCGTGGGTAATCCCGTAGACATCTATGAGCGCCCAGAGAGGACTGGAAACTTTAATACCACAGTGAAACAATATCGGCTCCTCGTCGTTAATACTGTAGAAGACTCTCCCATGACGGTCCACCCAGAAGGCCAAGATATTGTCCCTGACGGCGAACCTCTCTGGCAAAGCCTTGGCCCAGTACCCGGGCCGGGTGACCAGGTCGGGGCAGGCGTACTTTGGTATGTCGTCGGAGCTCATCTGCGAGGGGTCGTGGATGGTGAAGCCGAAGCGCAGGGCCCCGCTCCAGCCGTGGTGCACGGCCACCAGCTTCAGCCTCACTTTCTCGTAGAGGTGGATGGGCCGGTTGGTGAAGGTGACCCCGTTACAGAAGCTGTTCCTCCGCGTGGCGCGGCGCGAGTGGGCGTCCAGCCGCACGTTCTTGCCCTTGGCTTGGGAGTGGAAGCGCGGCGGCTCCGTGACGGCGAGGACCGAGCGCCTCTCATGGCTGCTGTTGGGCAGGCTGTAGTAGGGGCGGCTGGAGACGGAGCGGGTCTGGTGGCTTGTGTCTGCGGAAGAGAAAACGGCACCCAGCATGAGGGCTTGGCCCCAGCCCCGCGTTTGCTCAGCCCGGGAAGCTCCGCTGCGGGCTCTCCCCGGGCGGCGGCGTGGCGCTTTGCACTGCTCGCTGGGAACAGGGCTATTTAGTCTTAAAATGCTGTGCTCGGCCACAAGCTGCTCTTTGTTCCAGCAGCTTGGCCCCCAGCTTTATGCAAATATAAGGCAAATGTGGCTCCTGGGGGCAAAGGCTAGGCAGCTTCCCTCTGCACCCTGCGAAGTTGGGCAGAGAGCATCCTTTTGTTCTCGTCAGATGCATCCTCCTGCAGTCGGAAGGGCCTGATGCTGTAACTGTGGCTCCCCGTTTCCTATTTCAATGCACGTGTTGGTAAATAATCACGTTGGCTGGCTGGGGCCAGATTCCCACAATCTCTGAGACCCACGCATGTTAAGATCAGAGGTGCTCAGGATGAAAGGCATACCTCGGGTTTTTGTGCAGCCACCGGCTCCTCCGTCCCTTAATTTTGTAATGATGAACATTGCTTTTGAGCAGTGCACACACCCAGACATTTAGCAGCTGGAGCACTCCCCCTGCATCACCAGTGTGTTCTTCCAAAGCTGCCAGCCCAGCCCCTGGTTCGGATACCAGATCCAGCAGCCATAGGAAGGCACAGTTCATCCCGCAAAGCCTCGCCTTTACACACAACCTCCCGTTGGAGCTCAAAGCTCCTTATAACCGACGCTTGTTTGCAGCTTCGCAGCACCACAGATGGCGCAGAAATCCTGCCGCCCTCCCTTTACAGATGGGAGAAGGAGAATTTATGAGTGAGATCTTGCAGCATTTCAAGTCAATAGCAATTTCGAGACCGATTTCAAGAAAAAGCAGATTTGAGGCCTAAAGGGAAGTTCACAGAAGCATGAAGCAGGAATGAAAAAAAAAAAGAAACACTTCTAATCTTAAGCCTTAGCTGTAAGTTCCCCGAGGCAGAGATGCTCCCTCCTGCACAGCCCCAAATGCAGTGGGACCAGGCTCCCCTGTGACCACCACCACGGGGCTACCACCACTTCGGCTGGGACCATTTCAGCAGGAAAAAGCCTACCGGGTTGGGCAGCGAGAAGCTGGGGCTTGTGTTCACGACCGGCATTAATGAAGGGGGAAGTAACCGCTGTCTTTGTGACTGCAAAAGGAGCAGGGCAGGAGCTGGGCACTGCATTATCCGTCTGCGACAGGGGCCGAAGAGCTAAGGCTGGAAGCTCCTGCTTCCACTGAGCAAACGGGGCAGTCGTGAATTACGACAGGAACACGCAGTGGCTAAAGAAAAGGGCCTTTGTGCGCGCTTCGTTCGACCCGCACGTGACTGTGAACCGTTCATCCTGCTGTACACGAACGTGAGCAAACACGTCCCTGCCCTCGTGCCTGCGAGGCCTTCACCCCTCCAGCGCCAAGGGCAAGAAGGCAGCGACCTGGGGGAGATGGGCAGGAGGGAGCCCCGGCTGCTGCATCCCGTGGTGCCATCCTCACTGCCACCTGCAGCAGAGGGGCTGCGGGAGCCCCTTCTCCCCCCAGTTCCCAGCAGAGAGCCTGGGTGTTTGCCTCCCAAAAAAATGAGGCACAGAAGATGGCCGCTGTCATCACAGAACCACCCTCAGCTCACCTGGGTGCTGCTCCACAGGGCTGCCTGCAAATGGTGCCGGCAAGCCGTACCACCGCGGAGGAGCCACCGCTCTTCTGGCTGTGCATGCACTCACCCGCTCCTCCTGGATGCACGGGGCCTTCAAGCCGCTTAAATTATTAAAATTATGAAATTAAATTGATCTTAACGTTAGGCAGAGTTTTAATTTCTGGCAGTGCTCCCAGGACAGGCTCCGTGGTGCCCACGCGCAGGGGGCTGCCGGCAGGGATGGCGATGGCGCACAGAGGACAGAGGGTGCAGGGGGCACCCCCTTCCAGCGCTGCTTCCCGTCTGCCCTGCCAGAAAGCAACTTCGGGACAGTGTTCGGTTTTATTTTTGTTTGGTTTTTTGGTGTGTTTTCTTTTTCAAAACAGGAAAGCATATTGTGAGTAAACAATAGGAAAGCCTCCCGAAGGAAATGAAGGGATAATTTATTTATAACGCCGTTCCCCCTGCACGAACACCTGGCGGCTGCCACCAGCACTAGAGCCTGACATAACCCGAGGCAGGGGAGGCACAGCTTTCCCACCGAAACCCACTCGGCGCTGAACTTGGGCATGTGTTTTACTCATTATGTACCGAAGGGGACGAGGCAAGCTCAACAGGATGTTTGTGCATCTGAATTGCCCTCATTTGCAGCTCAGCTTTCACGGTTTGGCTCGCCTTTCAGTCCCTCTGCTAGTTCTCTAACCCCCACTGAACCTCCCCTCTCCTGCCTGGGCTTTCCCACCCAAAAACATGTCAGAGGGGTAATGACAGCCAAACCCAGGGCAGAAACGCCACCCGCTTGGGGGCCCAATGCTATGCTGGGCAGTCAGGAGCTACGCCAACTCCTCCTTCAGCCCTGAGGTTCCCACAACGCTCTGAGCAAGTCCTTTCTGCTCCTTCCGCCTCACTTCTCACTAAAAGAGCATTCCTCCAGCCTGCGGGAAGCCAGGAGGATCCAAATGTTGAGGCTCTCAGATGCTGCAGTCCCTGAATCATCATTCAGCCCCGGGTCATCGGATGGCACACGAACCCACTGGGCACCCCCAGGTGATGCCCTGTGACCCCATCCAGTGTTTTGCTGCTTTTCGTGCTGGAGTTCTCTGCTTTTCCTTCCTACCCTCACCAGCCGCACACGACGCTCACAGCCTTGGTCTCTCAAACACAAGGGGGGCTTCAGAAGATGGAATGAAAAAGCTGAACCGAAGAATTAAGAAGGGTGCAGGCAGGGCTTCTTGCTGACACCCGACGCAGACACCCTGGCTGGAAGGCAGCCGGCATTAACGGCCACATCCTCGCGGTGTGACACGGGCTGGGGCTAATGGGGACCCAGGCTCCCAGCTGTGTCAGCGCACATCCGAAACTTCACCTGCTTCCCAACAGCCCAGCACGTTCGTTTCTTAGGTTGTGCTGACCTTTGGAGAGGTTTTTTTAACAAACACACACTTTGCATGTCAAGAAGATACAGCAGGCAGACCCTGGACAAACTCCACATATGTATCACGGTTCCAGTTCTAAAAATACACATTTTTTTCACCCGTTTGTTCACAGCATCAGGTCTGCTGCAGCACAGTACTCCCCCTGAGAGCAGCAGGTGAAATTCAGAGCGAGAGCTCTCTGAAAGCCGCTGCTGTGCAGGGCACAAGGCTGGGCAGCTGGCCGGGAGCTGACCCCAACGCTGCCCGACCCGGCCCCATGCACACAGACCAGCAGGGCAGCAGGAGCACTGCGAGGAGGAGGAGGAGGAGGAAAAAAAGGCAGAGGAAGAAAAGGAGGAGGGAGAAAAGGAGGAGGAGGGCACCGTGCTCCTGGTGCGCCATGCGTAAATCCCGGGTCTGCACTGACTGTACAACCGCTGCATGAAGAGACATTTGCTGTGACCCGTGTCCCTTTCCTTGGGACCCACGGATAAATCCGTGACAAATGAAGCGCAGGATCACGGGGCAAGCAAGATACGGGTCAGCCGGCTGCCGAACAGGAACACGTACAGGATATAGCAGGATGTAAGGGGAACAGCAATCTCTGGGAGCAGTCCTGGTGGTAGCAGCTGGCAGGGCACGGCGCGTCAGCATGCCACTGCCGTATGGTGTCCCGTGTTGTTCATATGGGGAGAGAGAAAAGGCTGAAGGGTGTTATCAACCCACTAACGCTCACTGCACAAGAGAAAGGGAACCCACCCAACGCCCCGTGTCTTATCTTTATGGCCGCCGCTCTATCAGCAGCATTACGACTTTTTCCTACTACAGTGGATAGCTGGGGCGCCGCTGCAACAACTCCGTTGAACATTAAACAAGCCTTCTGGAGAGCAGGGGCAAGGTGGCTTTTGCTTTCAAGCAGGAAAATCCCAGCAGGCCGGGACGATGCGGTCACGTTTCGTGCACCCATCACACGCCAGCAGTTCCGCCCTCGCGGACCGAAAGGTGACCACGGTGCGGCAGGAGCGGGGTCCGCGCCGCGCTCGCCCCGGTGCGCGTTGAACAAAGCCCAGCCCCGTGCTGCCCCGGCGCGATCTTATCTGCTGAGAACAAGAGATAAAAATCTGTTCACATATAAATTTAGCCCACTGCCTAGACGGTATGTTTTGCTGGCGGTTGGGTTTCGTGTTTTAATACAGAAAACGTGTCGGAGCTCTCTGGGAAGTGCCGGCTTTCACGTATTCCACGCTCGGCGGGGTGAGTTTGTAGTCAGGCTACCAAAGGCACCGCACGGCTGCTGCATGAGACCCACCTCGTTTCCAGACATCCTGGTGGTTCAAACATGCGCCGATTGGAAAACACAACCGTACAATTAATAAATATCCCCATTTACATTCCTGTGGTTTGCGTGACCAGTCCAGAGCCCTGCTTTGACAGAGAGGTCTCCCTGCCTGTGCCTCTAAGCCCAGACAAATTTCCAGCCAGTTAAAAAATCCACACAGCTCGCTTGTGACAGTGAGATAGAAATTGAGGTGTAAAGGAGATGTAAGAGCCTGGAGAGACTCACAGGAAACATGGCTTTGGTGACATTTTCTACAAGACTAACTTGGGAAGGAGGGGAGAGGAGGAAAGACACGTTTCTTACAGAACATAACTACCTGGCGAAGCAGGCACCTTGCATGCCGTGGGGAGCTCCTGCAAATGCAAAGCGCGACCACGCCATCTGAAAAGCAGCAGGCAAAGAATGGTTGCCTCGGCAGGAAAAGCAACCCCAGGCCCTCGCTCTCCCAGTTAACTGAATGCCACGTAACGATGGCAGCATCGGAGCCAGAAAACCAAAAGTGCAGCTAAAGCACCACCGTCAACCTCCACGTTGCACCAGCTGGCTCGAAGCAGAAAATAAACCACGGCAGAAGGCCTGTCCCAAGGCCGAAAGGTGCTGAGGCAACCCCTCCGTGAGCGAGAAGCCATCACCCAGCCCCAGGACTCGGCTGTGCAGGAACCTCTCCGAGGCCACGTCCCCACCTGGCAGCTCTGGCACGAAGAGCGAGCGCATCCAATGCTCGCAGCGCTGCCGGCACGTGCTTGTAAGGTCAGGCTCATCCAGCCGGGCTGGAAATCAGCAAAACGTCAGCACATTGTCTCCAGGTAATCAGAAACACGCTCTCTAACAGGGACATATCACTTCTTCATTCCTTCTCTGTTCATAGGTCTTTATGTCTCTTTGCCTTTGTGCCTCCCTACCGTAACAACGCACAGAACAGTTTCCTTCTGTCTGGTACCTTCAAGAGTTTCCACGTCTCGTTATTGCCTTCTTTTATTGAGGCTGAAGGTGCTTGGCCCTTAAACTTGGCTATAGATTTGCTTTTGTTTTAATGAAATAAATCTTTTCATCACCTGCAAATGAAAGAACGTTTAAACAAAAACAAAAAACAGAATAGTATTTCCTAATCTGGATCCAAATGAAAAAAATACTTTGACCTACAGTTGGTTTTATTTATTTATTTTCTTGCCCAGGTGACGCAGCCAAGAAACTGTCTTCTGGTGGTAAAGGAAAGCAAGCCCGATGCATCCAAAGCCAGTGTACGTATGGCTTTGATGGTGCAGTATTTTCAGAAGAGCGTCTGCTATCCCCCAGGGTCTGCTATCCCAAAATCTTCCGATGGGCCTGCAAGTACAGGGAAGTCCCCTGCACTCCCCTCCGTTCTCTCCTGTTGTGCCTCTCGCTGTGCACGCGTGAATTCTGCTGCAAAGTTGGTCCCATCTTTGTTGCGGGTTTTTAGTTCTCCTGCATATAAGTAGCTCTAAGAATATACAGAAGCCAGAGATTAAGCAGGGAAGAAATCTCCTCTCCCGTATTATTAGCAAATCTGGGTCAATGAGTCTGCAACTCTAGTAACAAATTCTTAGACTCGGTTAATGACAGACAGAGCAAGAGCGAGCGGGAGAGAGATGGAGGAAAGGCAGGGTTCGTGGCATAATCCCTGCTTAAGTCCTTCGGTGCGAGCGATGAAAGCAGCTGCAAGATGGATGGGGAGCCTTGGAAGTGATGCCACGGCATGGCCCCAGCACCCAGACCTGTGCTGCTCGGAAGGCCATGCTCAAGAGCCAAAAAAAGAGCTCACAGAGCCTTTGAGGGATGTTGGGGATCTGAAAGTCATAAAATGCGGGATGCAGAACTAGATGAAACTTTTGTCTACTGGCCAAAGATAAAAACACCTTGTCAAAACCCATCGAGCAGCCACTCTTACTATAAATAGCTCTTATTGGGAATGTTTGGACTATGTTCACTAATAAAAAACAAAAAATAATAATAAAAGTAAATAAATGAAATAATAAAGCGTATGGTTTCATACACCAAGAGCACACACCCTGGCTTCTTACTCGATGCATCATCTGCTTGCACAATTGTTCCCTTTTTTATAAAGTTGAGGGTACCGCAGGGAGAGCAGAGGGCTGCCTAGCTCACTTCATCTTCTAATCCTGAGCTCAGAGCACACAGCACAATTCTGGGAAGCGATCAAAAGCTCTAAGAAATAAGCAGTGGACATCTGTTTGAGCAACTCCGCAAACGGTTCCCGACTGCTGCGCTAGGAGACTAAATATTTTCCAAGTCTAAATGCTCAGCTTGTCAGTCAGCAATTAAAGTACGTATCGTTAAGATTTATTATTTTCACTGCTCTCCAGGAGCAGACAACACAGCGCAGGACGAGGCCGAGAGCACCAAAAGCCCCAGCGCTCCAGGCTGGGCAGACGGGGCTGCGGGAACAAACTCAGCCGGGGACCCAGGTGGGAGGAGAGGGGCAGAGGGGTGGAAAACCCTCGTGTTCTCCGCAGCCGTCGGGTTCTGCTTTGGTTTACAAAATGCATGCAGAAATGGGCTATTCATGTCTAACCCCCATGGATTCACAATGCTACACTGTTTTTTTCCAATGGCTGTTATTTCGGGCACGTCTGGAGCCCGCTCCCACCCTCCGATGAATCACTTCTGTTAAACGTAGGGCATCGCGCTCACTGCCACTTAAACCCCGCTCAGAAGGCCAGCATCCAAGGATCTCTCCTCTTTCAGCAGCGGTTCTGCTGTTATGCCACGCACCATTTTCCTTGTGCATTCCCAGCCTGACTCGAGGACAGCCCCACGGCACCGGTGTTGGGGCGCTTCCGTCTCCACTGGCTGCTCCTACAGCCGTCAGAGGAGAGGACTTTTGACCATGCAGCATAGCTCAAATACAGATTTTTGCAGATATATTCTTATCATGGGCTGTTGTGCCACCGGGGTCTGTCTCACAGACACAGACTGCAAACACAGCCTAAGTGCAACCCCAGGACCCACAGCACATCACCAGTGGGGCTGGGGGGCTGCTGTGCCCGCAGGCTGGAGGACGCCTTGTGTCTGCGGGACACCCCTCGTGTGTTACTGGTCATCACACTGCGCGGGATCCTCGTTAGAGTATACCTCACAGACTGAAAAACAAACCTGGGTTTGTCTCCTTGTCCCCAGCTTCTCTCCATTCATTAATTCCTGGCTTCCGAGACTTTTTTTTTTCTCCTACAAACAGCATGAACAGCTCAGAAATGTTTCTCAGAGCGATGCTCTGTGTTTAAAACCCATCGTCCTGAAGCGGTGTGTTCTTTCCCCGAGCACGGCAGCGATCTGTTGAAGAGTTAGGAGAGCATCTGACGGGCATAATTGCTGACACTGAAACTCTCCATGCCCCCAGCATCTCCCCTCTCCACCCGCGCAGCACGTAACGACCATTAATGCAGGCAGGCTCCCTCCTTCCACCAAGTCCCTTTCCTTCTGACCAGCTGTACCAAGTCATCTGCACGGGGGATTTATAAACAGTGACCATCTCGTTCCAGTGTTAATGGCTTTTAATGAAACTGGAGAATGAAATACGTTCCCTTTCAATATCCTCACAGCAGCGATTTTATTCCATCGCGGCGTTTCAACCCAGGGCTCATGGAAAGAGTGCTGTAGCTTGGCACATCCTTTCCACCTACCCATCAACGTGCGCGTACAGCACAGGCAGGAACAAAAAGGGGGAAAGAATTTTGTTGTCCCCGACGCAGGAAACCCACCCATCCCCTGCAGACACACCAGGAGGGCAGCTTGTGACACAGGAAGAAAAAAAAGAAAAACCCACGTGAAGAGCAGAAGAGGTGACTGAGCCTAGCTTTTGGTCCCATTGTTCTCTGCAAACACCCTCCAAGCCAGTGCTTACATCGCCTTCACCACTCTCAATCCGGACTGTACACGATTTACACCGACTCCCTCCCAAAAGCCTGCTGGAGAGGGGCCGGTGCCCGAGCCAGGTGCCGTGAGACCCGTGGAGGCGCTCTGCGAGCCGAGGGCGCCTTCTGCTCGCAGTGAAAACCGGAGGAAACTTGCACGTGAGCACCGAAATGGTTCGCAGACAGGGCTGCACGGGAAGAAAAACTGCAGATGAAGAGCGAGCTCGGTGCAACGTTCCGCGAGCAGAGAGGAGAGCCGGGCCATTCATTTGGGCCTTCAACTTTTTCCAAGAAATGCTCATGATGAAGGGAACAAACCTCCTATTTTTCTTTGCTTCGAATTTCTTACAGAAGCCGCTGCCGTCTTTATCTCCTCTCCACACAGCAGTTGTAAGGTTTGGTTTTTTTTCTGTGTGTGTGGTTATTTTTTTCCTCCTAATCACAACTTCTCTATAGACAGAGGACAGGGAAGAATTCAGTTAAAAGCAAAACCGATGGAGCTATTTTAGTCCAAACGGGGATGGATAACCAGAGAGCCATTAGACATAACAGTGGCACCCATAGCGGGCTTTTGATCTGTCCTAAGGGAGCCGCAAAACCACAGGGAAAGGGGAAAAAAGGCCTCTAGGAAGATGTTCCTTCCAGCAGCCCTGCTCCCAACATGGTGCAGCATTTTTAAACGCTGTCCATAGTTCCCTTTATATTTACACACAGTTTAAACAGTGATCTGGCAGAGAGAGGGGAAAATGCTCTGGGAGGAACGCATGGCTGAGGAAGCTAAATAAAGAAGTGGCCAGGTCTTCAATCATCCTATATTTTATATATACAAAGGCTGTGATTCCACTAAGCTTTTCAGAAACAATATGTAAAGAATCCAAAACAGGGCAAAGGGATGGGAATAACTGGTTATAATTAAATGGGGGTGGGGGGGTGGGGGGGGGAAGCACAGCTCCTCCGCTCTGCCAGGAGAGCTCCCCTGCAGGAATCACAAGGCACAGAGGGGATTTCGGCGGTGGGAGCTCAGGCTGACTACAGGCAACCACACGGTGGGGCTTCGGATGGGATGTGGCTGGCAGGTCCAGGAGGTACACCCCAAAAACAGTAGGGATTGAGCACAAACTGCAGCCTTTTATTCCAGACTCTGACACCAGGCTGATACCAACCGACCCCTTTCCAAGCCATCCGAAGGGCCGGCGAGCATCACATCCCAAGCACGTCCAGCCCACGGTGCAGCAGCTTTCCATGCTCACGGCTCGCACCCAGCGCTATCACTCCTTCCCCGGCGTTCCCCCGGTGCGGGTGTTTCTTACCCAAGTGTGCACTCCGTGCTTCCAGCGAGGTCACACGAGCATCGTTTTCTGGGCTGCAGCTCAGCAGTTTGTGTTCTCCCACTCCTTTCAGTTTCTCTTTCCCTGTCCCAGCACTTGCTGGATGTTTCAGTAGTTGCTCTGAGTAAGTTCATTTCTGCAGCACGGAAATGCACAGGGGAGGGCCCTGCTTGTCCACACTGTTCTTGTTTCTTCTTCCTTCACCCCTGTTTTCTCGAGTCATCTAATGCCACTGCAGCTTTCCATGATTTTTCTGATCTCATCGCAGCTGGAAAGCAGGCTAATTTGTTAATTATTTTTTGAGTTTTTCCATCCAAGCTAAGGATTCTTTTCCCTGTTTTAAATTTATTTTTTATAATGAGTCTTCCTTGCCTCTTTTTGCAATAGCTTTTTTTTTTATGGCAGTGTTCCCAACTGTTCAGATCCTGTTCTTTACTTGAAGACAGAGATTGGGTTTAACCACAGCCCCAGCAGGACTGGAGAGATGGGTTCAGCAGAACAATGAACTTCAGCTTTGTAGGAAAAGCTCCTGCAATGCAACTGCGGATGGTCACAATGTCAGGGATAAGGAGACGTAGTGCTGGAGAATCCTTTCGGATACCACAAGCAATGTAACTCTGAATACAGGGAATAGCTGGCTTTGCTCAGTACAGCATGATTCTGCAGTGTTTTACTGAATCTTACAGGTCTTTTGCTGAACATTTGACCTTCTCAGCATAAACATGCAGATGGGACCTCACCCCGCTAATGTACAGTCCAACCTGCACAATTATTGTACATATATTGCTGGTTATTTTAGTTAATATTCAGATGAAGCTCTAGCTTTTTCTAAATACACGGCATTTTCAGAAATGAAGCCAGAAGTCTTTAAAACAAAACAAGAAAGGAAAAAAAAAAAAAAAGGAAAAAAAGGAGAGTTCTTTGCTGGTCCAGAAGTAGAGGAAAATGTTCCACTAAAAAAGACACATCCTTTTTTCCTGGGTTGAAATTTTTTGAAATGCATAGTTTTCTGCTGTGCTACAAAGCCAGTTTGAGAGATGACGGGTGGTTGTGTAACATTTGGCTGTTGCATGGCTGAGCTGTGAGATCCTTTTCCATGGTATTTACAGGAATTAATAAGAGGAAACAAGAGACACTTCAAGACATTAAACTGTCCAAACAAAAGAAAATACAGTCATACCATTACTGGACACACAATGACCTCAGCCCCTTTCTTCAGCTCAAATGTCTTCAATTATTTCAACACAAGAAGGATTTGAGCAAGAGAGGTTTATTTTTAAGCCTCCGTGTCAATCTTCTTAACGCCAGCGGGATTTGATCCCAGCACACCTCAGTCAACATTTTTCTCCCGTTGCTTTCCCTTTGTGGCACCACAGCCAGCAGACGACAAAGTCAGGTGAAGCGCAGAAATCCGGAGCTGTGAGACGAATTTCCTTGCACTGCTGAAGATAAAAGCCAACTTTTTTTTTTTTGGAAAAAAAAAATAATAAAAAAAAAAAGGCCAAAGCACTTTGTCGCTCCCTCCCTTAGAGGAAGGAATCGCTCCCAAGAGATGGGAGCTAATGTGTGAATTATCCAGCAAACAAACGGCCCCGCAGCCTCAAAAGCGATCGCAGGCGGACGCTTGCCTGGCAGGGGAGGAGCAGGCAGAGCAAAGCACTGCTTTGCATCGTGTTTTCCCACCTTTTTGAAGTGGAGCTTGGACCATCATCCAGCAGAGCATGCTCAGTCAGTAACTTCAAAGAATTTGCCACGGAGGTGCGAGCTGCTGTTGTTTTTATGGCTGGTTTAAGTTTTTTGTATTCTTCCTAGATCACTTACACTGATAAAATCCCACTGTACAGTCACCCAGCACACTCCTTACTAACTCTGGAGTTGAAAATTTTAGAAATCCCGATCGAAACAATACAAACAGCTGTCCAAAACCTCTGGTTTCCACCCAGATGGCTTTTGTTTCAATTAGCAGAATCAAACTTTAATTCAGAGTCAGTCGCTGGCCCTGTTTGGATTTGCTTGGAAAAACACACCTATAAATCACAAGTGAGAAACTGTGGAGGGAAAGAATTTGTTTCTCTTTGGGTGGTTCATTTGGTTAGCTTTTGTTGTTGATTTTTTTTAAATTTTTTTTTTTTTGTGGAGCACAGCTTTATTACCAGACAAAAGCTCCACAATGGTGTGTTGACAGCTGAGAGCCTCTGCTGGTTCCGGCCACAACAAGCCCAGGCAGCGGCACGGCCACGCGCTGTCCCGCGGCTTCTTCCAAGCACGTGGCACCATGCTGCGTGACGCTCCCAGGGACTTCTGAGCTGGAAACACGTGGAAAAAGGGATGCCAAATTTACAGAAAGACCGAACGCACCAAAACGGACCCACGTGGGGGCTCTCCCCCAGCCCCGAGTGCTCAGGACGCCTGGTGTAACTGGTGCCATTGCTCACAGAGCAGCGTCTTGAAATACCCAGGCTGCTCTCGTTCGAGAAGTGGTGTTGAGAGCTCCAAGAAAACCTCTTGTAAGCAGCACGTCCCCTGCAGTGACCCGCTGCTGGCAGAGGAAGGGGAGCGCTCGGCTTCCCCGACACCTCCCCACGCGTCCCCCCACGCCCGCCCAGCCCCTGCCAGCACATCGAGGAATTGGCTTCAGCTGAGCCGGATTGCACTCGAGATGTCTAAAAATAGCGTTGAAAATCATCTCGATGGCAGTGGCCAACGTCTGCCCTGGCACAGCTCCGCCGGGGAGCGGTGGTGGCCAGAGGTGACGTTGGTGGCGCCGCTCCATGGAGGGCTTCCAGCAGCGGCACGCGCCGCGCGGCCCCCCGCAAGGCGTGCTCGCGCCTCGGAGCGCGCCCACGCTGCTCCCGGGGGACACGCAGAGCCGGGCGCTTGCCGTCCGTAGCCAGAGAAGCTGCCGGAGCTGGGAGAGGCGCTGGAAGTGCTGGTTCCCAACGAGAAAGCCCTCTCGTTAGCACCACCGCAGTGTTTTTTTAAGACAGAGGCCAGGACCCAGGACCGGCAAACCCGTGAGCAGACCAGCAAACCCGGCGCACTGGGGGATGTTTTTGGCTCTGCCCTCCGCGCACGGAGAGCTTGACAAGGCCAAGACAGCACCGTATGCTAACACAACCCTTTAGGTTTCTCCAGGCCACCCAGCGAGGCAGGATCAACAGCAGAAACATTCAGTGACTGTAAAGCACCAGAAGCCCTCACCTGGCCACAAGCGGTGCCACAGGGCCACACGAAAGCTCCCCAGCTGCGTGGCTTCCTGCGCCCGGAGAACCAGTACGCGAGATGCTGCCATAGGGCACCTTACCAGCTCGAGGCGGTGCCCAGCAAGGAGGGGGGTGACACCAGGACACCCTCCCTGCTGTGGCACCAGCCACGACACATCCTGCTCCAAGCCACTGGGGAGCCCCCGTCCTCTGGCACGGGGACAGGAGTCCTGCAGCGCTGCTCCCGGCCTGCATCTGTGCCTCCGACCGTGCCCGTCGCTTCATCCTTTTCATCTGCCTCATGTCGACGCCTCATTTCCCTTAGCCCTAACCGCTGACTTGGAATATTTTCTGCGTGGGCAGGGCTGGCCCGTGGCATTTGGGATGGGGAGATGGCTCCCTCCTCTTTCTTGGTACTAACCGTCCACTCCGGAGAAAGCCTCGGTGCAGCGCACGCACCCAGGGTGGCAGGGGGCCAGAGAAAGGACGGAGCTCAGCCAGCAGCTCTGCCCCGAGCATCCCCCGCAGTCCTGGGGTCACTCCCCAGGTAGTGCCACATTTACACCCCACACACCCCTCCAAGGTGTGGCGAGCTGTGAGGCACCATCACTCCCTCCAGCACTCATCTTTCATTTCCACAGACAGACACAAGCCAAAAATAATGCTGCCAGCGCCGGTGCTAGCCCCAGGGAGAAAAGGGAATGAAGAAAACAGGGCTTTTGGAAGAGAGTTGGCTTGGTAGGGCAGGTGATGAGTCTGCTGTGATGAATGATGGTTGGAGATGCAACGGCTCCAAAGCGACGTCCTGGCTCAGCACAGGAACAGCAGCACAGAAAGGGAAAGCATCCTGGGCACTGACCTACTTAACGCTTCTCCCCACCACCTTGGGTTCATTTAGAAGCTGTTGGAAATGCAAGAGGCAGGGGGCAAACTGGGGAGGGAAAATAAATGGCCACGGTCCAAAGGCACAGGGGAAAAGCTTCTCCCCCCTTCTGAAACTGCCTCGTGGACTCGTATCGTTAAGCTCAAAGGCAAACCTGCGAGACTGGCTAAGGGCTGCTTGACATGGCTCACCGATTGATCCTGCTGGCGTGCCCGTGCGTTTCAGTGTTTACAGCAGTACAGGTTTTTGCACGGCTGTATAAACATTTACTAAATAGGAAAGCATATAAAAAGATGTTTTGAAAATAGTTTGTTTGAAAATGTGAAGCGGTTTTGACCTCCCTGCAAGGAGCATACCTCTGCCCTCTCAGGACGGCCAGCTGAATGCTTGAAGAGGGTGGAAGAGATAGTAAACATCTCCGGGGAGCTTGGAAGCAAATCCTTATTTTTGTTTTGCTTCTAAAGATAGCTTTTAATATTTCTAAGAGCAAGAGAGATTTCACAATAAACACGGTACCTTGAAACCCAGTTTTGAAACAGGGCTAATTTTTAGTGCAAAGAATTTTTCAAAGAGAAAAACGCGAGCACTTGGCTGAAGTGACAAACTCCAGCTGCTTCCCATGGGGCCTGCGTTTCAGGGAGAAAGAGCTTCCCGAGGTGTTTTACTAAGCACCCTTGTCAGGCAGATGAGCCTTATTCCGGGTACCAATTCCCGAAATGGAGCAGAGGGAAGGGATTTCCCAGTTCATCCTGGGAGCCTCAGCAGAGGAGGGAGCTCAGAGCCGCGGGGATCCCCAGCCCTGGCACCCCCATAACGCAAAAGGGACGGAACCTGCAGGGCTGTTAGGAAGTGCTGAGAGCCGTCACAGCTCTTGTTTGGGGGAAAAAGGGACTGTTTCGGCCAAGTCCTTAATTACGAATATCACACCAGTGAAGTTCTGAAGCTCGGTTCGTGATTACCGAAGCTTTCCTTGTTGTTCTGCTCAGCGCAATCAAACTCTGCAGACAGCATCTGTCAATCTGATTATGATGTCGTTAAATGGGGGAGAAAAAAAAAACGCTGTTCCCTCTCACCTACAAAGAAACCGTCTGTGCTTTGTAATTTGTTGCCTTCATAAATTTAATTTACTTGAGCTTTCCTTTCTAGATTTGGCTGGTCAAGTTAAACCATAAAGATTATTCATGGAAAAGCAACCATAGCTGGTTACTAGGATACAAAAAATCGCTCAGTACATTTCTCCAATGAATAATCCCAGCAGAACACACACCAATTCAATAAATTATGATTTTCTCTTTCTCTTTTGAATAAACAGTGGGGTTGCAGAGGCATTTCTTGGAACCTTTTAAAATAAATTGGTACCTTAATTTCTATGCGATAGCAAAACAAACAGAAGCGATAGCCCGGCCTTGCAGGTGAGCTGCATCCTTTGTCTAGACATGGAAGTTATTTTGGAAGAAAGCAGGGTGCAAACGGACAGCAGATCCATTATTGCCAGCATCTGTGTGCCGACGCTGGCATTTGGCATGCTCACATGCCTTTTCGAAGCAGGTAACGTAAGCAGTCGACTGAGCTCTTTTGGAAGAAGACACTCGTGTTTCAGAAAAATCTCTCGTCCTGCACAATTCTATGTAGACAAAAGGTCTTACATAAAAGAGCTGAGCCTACAAGGTGAGGCGAGAGAGAAGTTTTCCTACACAGGGTGGTGGCTGCCGAGCCGGTCGGTAGGAGGCCAGCACCCCCACAGCAGCACCACGGACGGGTAAACACCGATCAAAGTGCGGGCTGACCACGGCTGCCCGAAAGAGTCTGTCACTCAGACCTTTCTGGAAACACCCCCCAAAATCAGGGCATTGATTTTGGATACTTAACGGCATTTGGTCCTTCTTTGTGTGTGGTTGCATTTTGCTTTATCCCCTAGTAACAGCAAGCCCCAGGCACGACTCAGTGCAGCCTGCTGTTCAAGGCTGGGGTATTTAAAGACACGCTATAGGGTCTGTTGGCTAAGATCAGTTTTTATAAACTTTAACTGAGATGGATTTCCTAGAAATTCTGACTTGGGAAGCATCTGTCCTTCTCACCCTCTCCCTTTGATCGCATCGGCAGCACGAGCAGTGCCGTTATGCCGCTGGCAAACCACACAGCGATTGCTATTTAAGATTCGCAAATCCGATGCCAGGGTGAAGATCTGCCTCATCTTCTTCAGAGGACATCTCCCTCCCAGAAGACGTCAGCCCAAACGCCTGGTGGGCTGAAATATTTGCAAGCCCTCTCCAGTGCAATGGGAAAGGCAGCTCCGCGTGCACCAAGCTCCCCCTCTCTGCGCGCCCGCTCTCGATGCTCAGCTTCTGGGTTTCGCCCCTCACTGCTGGCAGGGCCTTGCTGTGCCGGGCCCATTCGTGCACCCGTGTCCCCAGCCCAGCTGGCACACGGTGGCATCTGCCATGCTCTGGAGCAACCCTGCTGCAGACCGGCAGGTGAAAGTCAGGTCCTTTAAACACTTCGTGCAGTTTGTCCCCGTGAACCCGCCGTATGAAAGTTATCGCTGCTTTGCGAGCCAGCACAATGGACACCGCGCGATACACCGGGTAATGCTCTTTATCACCAAACGTGAAGCAACAGCCAGCTGGTAAATGATTTCAAGGTTTGGACTTAGAAACCCTTTCACTTTGCAGGATGAAGGGATTGGGAGTTTTGGATGGCATGCTGGGGAAAGCACCGCCAAAGAAGAGCCCCTCGCCGAGGCGTCCCTTGGGCGCAGACACCGGCAGCGGCTCCAAGCCCACCCTCACCCCCAAGGGCCCAGTCCCGCTGATGCTGCTCCCAGCTGGTGAGTAACAAACCTGCTCAGTAAGACCTCCAGTGACCCAGATCGCCCCAGTTTTCCCTACTCCACCAAGACTTTGCTTTGGCGTTAATCATCCGGCTGCCTTCTGGAAAGCACGTGCTCCGAGCCCAGCCCTGCCTCCTCCCAAACACCCCTTACGCGCCGCAGCCCCGGTGGTCCCCTCCTCCTCTCAGCAGTGATTCTGGCCACCGTCAGGACACCAGACCCGGCAGATCTTTTGCCTGCCCCATAAGGTCAGCCTGGAGCTGAGGCACAACCGGGAGCCCGATCCCGCTGCTCCCACCAGATGCCAGCCTCAGCTCTGCTCAGGCTTTCTGTTACCAAAACCAGCTCCATCCAACCGTGTCAAGGCCAAGGCCCCAAGAAACAGCCACCTCCCCTCATTAGGATTTAGGCTTTCAACCTCAGCATCGCGCCCAGTAGGTAACTTCTGAACTCCACTCCATAAATTACAGAGCACGTTACGCTGAGCAGCCGGTGCCCCAGTGAGACCACAACAGATAACAGGCTGAGAAAAGCTGTTGCCACAGCGTTAGTTATCGCTGAGGAAAGAGAGATAAACCTGAATGAAATTATTTCATTTCTGCTGCCGAGTGGGATATTTTATCTTTTATCTCTGGCTTGTCAAGCAGGGTTTGGCAGATTTAACATTCACGTTATGGAGGAGGGCAAAAAATCAAACAACTATTTTCTGTGACATTTGGAAACCTGATGGAAAACTTTCGCTCAGGGAAATTCTCTCTTGACTGACTTCCCTGCATTATTATACAGGCTACGAAAAACAGAGGTTTGCTTTTATGTGGTCTATTTATTTCTCCCACGTAGCCGTAAGACACGATGCCATCAGGGGTGCAATCACAGGAAAACAGGAGTCACAGACAAACGGGTGGTTAAAAGAGGACAATTCCTAAAATACAGAAGTCTCATTATTATGTAAATACCCACAGCAAAACAAGAAAACGAAACCTGTTATGTGCATGTATCTAACTCTACAAGCACGAACGCATCCATTTTTCTCCCTTCAAAGAATCAGTAGCTCTTAAAAAATCCTAAATGTGATTTCCCTGCCGTACCGAAAAGCTTTGAAATGCAGTTAAATGGCTTTTCTTTAAAGAGTCTTCCTGTGTAATTCCAGCAGCAAGCAAGAAGTCGTTCCGTATGTTCTGATTCAGTTTCTTTATGCCAGTGCTGCTGGCGTAGAAAGAAAAAAAAGGCACGGTTTTGCAGGAGCAGGGAAAGGGATGGGGTCTGCTCCTCTCGGTGGGAGACCTCTGAGCTGCTCCACGGCCAGAGGTCTGAAAGAACGGGAGACAAAAAACTCCCGGGAGCAAAGCGAGCCCTGCTTACACAAAGCAGAGGAAGATATCTCCCTGGACACAGAGGGAAAAACAAATTAACAAGCAAGAAATCACTTTCCCCTCCCTCACTCCGCCCCGAAGCCCTGCTTCATCTGTTCAGACAGCAGGAATTGAATGTTCCAGCACTCGGTGCCTGAGCCAACAGGGCAGCCAGGTCTGCGGAGCGGAGCTGGCACAGGTATCCTGAGATACGGCTTTCGGGCAGATGTCTCAGTGCTAGTGATTCATGCTTTTTAACATATAGGGGAAAAAGAACAGAGCCAACAACAAGATGGGGAACAGCGCAGAGAGAACAGCATCTCCTCCCCACCAAGCGCGCCCTCCCCGTGGCACACACCTGCCAGAGGGACGGCCCCAGCTCGCCGCTGGCAGCCGTGCTGCGTCTGGGAAGGCCCCCGGTGGGATAGGATGGGGAGGTTTGTAGGGAGGTGGCACGACCTAAGGGCATGAGGGCCACCGAAACAGGCACGTGGGCCACGGACAGGGCTGGCCCCTCCAGGAGGCAGCAGGCGAGGGATGCCAAGGGCAAGGGTGGAGAAACTGCCTGCGTGAGAAGACAAAACAAAATATGGAAAGGCTCCTGCAGGAAAACTTCCTCCAGCTGCCACGGGCAGAAAAGCCTCCCCGAGACTGGACATGGAGGCAGCTCCCTTCCGACAGCCCCTCGGGCTCCCATCTCCTTGGTAAGTCCGCGCGCATCTGCCCTGCGGGTACGGTCTGCAGAACGCTCTGCCAGCCACGCGGTGCCGCGCCACCAAAGGAGCGTGTGGCCACGGAGCTCATCAGGAGCCGGGAAGGTGCTCGGCGTGAGTCCACCCCGAGGTTCGGCTGCCGCGGCAAGAAGCAACAGCAGGAGCAGCAAGCCAAGAGCTCGGGGCGCAAGAAAGGAGAGGAACGAAGGGGACGAGGCAGATGGGAACCGAGGAGAAGAGATGGAGGAGGCTGCGCACGCCTGCCCCGCAAGGAGGCTGAGATGAGAGCCGGCAGGCGTTTCAGGGGATCACACCTGGCCTCATCACTGTGCAAGTAGCCACCCCAGCAAACAAGCCCCCGCTCTCCCCCTGCCGGGGGTAGCAGATTTGCTTCCCTGCTCCGCTCCTGAACCCACCCCAGCCATCGCAGTGCTCCACCTGAGGAAAGGCCGCTCTTATTTTAGCCACCAACCTGCACAGATCGGCTCTGCAAAGAGTGGGATGCTGATGAGAAAGAAAACGTTTCCCTTCGAGGCAAACTGTGCAGAAGGGCAGCGACTGTCCGAAAGTGCAACTCGGAAACTGAATCCAGTGGGGCTAAGGAGGACCAAGGTGCTTATCTTCATTCCTAACTGAAAAGTCACTGAACGTGGTACGCAAGGAGGATCCTTACTAGAATGGGAAGAAAAGCACGGCATAAGCTGCCGAGTGACTCATTCTTTTCATGTCAAGTAAACATTAATGCTTGCACATTCAAACTTGACTGCCTAAAATTAAACACCTTAAACACACTTAAGCACCTCCATAGGTTGTCAGGTTTTATTGTGCTGAGAAGCAGCAATTTCCTTTGCCTGCGGTGAGGCCTCTCCAAGAGCTTTGCCTGCAACCACAGGCTTAGGTGTGAGATTTGAAGCTACACCAGGGTCAGGTGGTGACACACGGGTCCCTCTTACCAGCGGCAATTAACCAGAGAAATAAACGAGGAAAAAGCGGGGTTTACCAGATATCCTACCTCTTCGTAACGCAATTCCCCTCTAGCGCGTAAACAATAAAACAGAAGCGAAGGCACCTGGACACCACCGTGCAGCGTGAGAGCGTAACAAAAGAGCGTACCAAAGCGTGCTCTCGCCTTAATGACACACTTGGCAATGTGCTGCGCGCGTCTGACAGCGCAACCGGCCACAGGGCATGACACACAGCTCCACTTAGCACTGCCTCCCTTGAGAGGTGATGTCTTCCTGGGCTCGAGTGCCGCTGTTTGTACAGTCTCACCAGCCTGGATCCAGTGGCAGCGCTGAATTAATCACGCCAGTTGGCTGTGGCACATTTTTGGGTATGTGCTGTGCAAGGCTGGTTAAAGATAGTCCTCAGTATACGATCAACCAGTTCCAGCACTAAATCACCGTGAAGGCTAAGCAGTTTCACAGGTTTCCTTTTGAAGAGTGGAAAAGCAGAAAGCTACAAAAGAAGCAGTGAATTAATCTCTTTTTTGCACTTCTGTGACCTTTTTCCTGGAGATGCTTCATGTCTGCATGTTAATTAATTAACTCTCATATATCCATGTGAGCCAAACAGTGTTGCCTGCCTCCTTTAAACACAAGACACCATATGATAAAGACACTCAGGGGTGACACAGCGAGTCAGCAGCAAAATCAGTGACAGACTGTGGAAACCTCAACTCCCAGACTGAGAGAGGCAGGAAAACAGGCAAAATGGGGCTGGTACTGAGGCAGGATTAACACCTGTAATCTTGGAGCTGAACCAAACCCAAAGCAGAAACTGGTCTGAACAGATATCTTTTTCACTCAAACCAGAACAACCTGAAGTGTTATTTTGTAGTTTTGTTGAGGTCAAACTGGAACCAAACCAGAAACCTTACCGAGCTGATTCCCTGCTGACAATACCGAGAACTCCTCCTACAGTGTATCACTAGCAACTAAAGGGGGAGGAGGGAGGAGATAACAAACCTAAACAAAAATGCTTTTTGTAAATGTGATTTTACCCCCTGCAAAAGGCAGATAGGTCTCTTTCCACTAAATGGACTTCATACTCCTCTCATTCAAAAGAAGTACATACGTTATGACAACAGGCATCAGTATACTGAAAAGGACACACAGAAATGTCAGCTTTTACCCACAAGCTAAAAAATCCCACTGCACTGACCATCGCCATTTTGCAGCTGATTGAGAGGTGCGAGCATCAGCCTGAAAAAGGTCGAAACTTGGGATTTCTGACTTGCTGAGAAAGGGTTAATTATTAAAAGCATTGTTCATAAGAATGCAAAATAATTTATAGCAAATAAGAAACTGAAGCCATTTCTCCCAGAACAAGCCCCATTCTCCTTCGTCTTTGCCAGACCCAAATGCCACTCATACTTGGTATTCCTCGCAGTTGTGAGGAAGGCTGTGGGAGAAGCGCTGCAACCAGATCCCAGCTGGATTCTTAAAAGGGAATTTGGCTCCTTTGTCAAATACCAACGGCCCTATTTGGGCCAGGATCAACAACTGCATCCCAACTGCAAAGCCCTTTGCTCACGCCCTGGCCGGCGAGTGCCTCCGGCCCTCCCTGCCCTCCCGTGGCAGCAGCTGTCCCCTCTCCACCACCAGGCCACTTGGCTTCCCGACGCTCCCTAGATGTTCCTCCTCGCTATCTCCCGCACCTTCCAGCCCCATGTAAGGGCTTCTCCGGGTCAGGGGAATTTTAACCTCTCCCAGCCTGCTTGTCCTCAAGTACCGTGGAGTCTCCTGCCCTCGTCTAGCTGCTAGCCGTACCGGAGGAAAGCAATTAGCACGGAGAAATTCGCACCACCCACAAGGGCTGTGGTGCGGAGGGGCGTTGCTCGTCGACGAGCTGGCTCAGGAGAGCAACTCCTGTACGGGGCCATGACAAAGCATCGAACAGGGGCCGTACAATGCAGTGCACCCACCGCCACCATCGGCCCGGCCCGCAGGCCAGGACACGTCCACGTCCCTGCAATGCCGCGCGCCTCGTTTATCTCTCACCTGTAGGAGACAGGAAAGCAACGTGCCTCAATACCCAAGAATTCGCTCTTGCCCAACCGCCCGCCCGCAAAATGAGCGTGAACAATGGGCAGGGGGGTGAAGGAGAGGGAGGTAATAAAATAAATAAAAGCGAGCCGCGTCCAAGCGTCAGCTCCCGCACCGCGGCCTGCTGCCGGCCTGGCCTCCTGAGGGAGCTGCCGGAGGGCGAGGAGCGGCCAGCCCGGTGGGGACGTGTCACGTCCCGCTCAGCTGCCACCCTGACAGCAGCGACTTCCACCAGCACCTCAGGACCGTTGTTAAGCACATCTGACACATCTCGGCTCCTTTCCACTCCAATGCCTCCTCAACCGGTTCAAATATAGAAGCTGCCTTTCATTAGCCCCAGCCTATTACTCATTTCAATACCACTCCGGGTAGAAACCTCACTGCTAATTTGACAATGCCTTCATCCATTGTGTGCTAACCATGAGATACTTGGCAAACACGGGGTTCCCAAGCTCCCGATACAGATTTCTGCCCCACCGATGGCGTGTGCTCTGCTATCGTTGAATGGAAATGTGGGCAGAGAGGATTTAAAGATGCAACGAGTGCCGAAAGCCTCTTTGAATAAATCTGTATGTAAAAATGAGTTGAACTGTGCTCAACAGGATTTAAAAATTAATTCCACTATTTGAGGAGAGTATTTACATTTATATAGAAAACCTGAATTGTTGATTGTTTGGCTTTTTTGGGAGCCTAAGGATGAAGGTCCCTCCACACTTCCTCTACATCTGATCAGAAAGGAAAGACATTTTCCACCTTCACCTATTTACGGTGAACAAAACAACAAAAGGAGAACAACATCTGTAGCTTTCTACAGTTAATCATTTTAATGCAACAGGTAGGCAAAGCCAGTTTGGGGGAGTTTTATTTTTGTTTATAAATAAACTACTGACGCACATAGGGCAGGGGAGAGCAATTCCTTTGTTAGTTAAAACAAGAGTGAAAATGCAGTGCTCAGTCTGCCAGGGTGAAAAAAGAGGTGCACTTTGGACAAAAAAAGAGGAAAGACTTAATTCTGATTGATTATCTTTGAGTAATTCTAAACAGCCATAGCATTTATAAATAGGATTTCATCCAACCATTCAGTCTGCTGGAAAAACTTTACAATTTTCAAGATGACTGTTCCAAGAACAGCCCTAAACCTACTTCCCTCCCTAATGACATTTGGCTAATGAAAGACAAACAATGTACCCAAGAAGATCAATATGAAAAATTGCTGAATTCTGTCCAACTAGACAAAATACATTTATATACTTTAAAATTGCAAATGCCCATAATCTTTTCTGCAGTCACAGGCTAGCAGCTTCTTTTGGCTATCGTTACCCCGTAAGAACTGAACACGGCTGAATTTGAGGAAGAGACACGCTCCCGGCATCTTACAGCACATTAGCAAACAACGTTCAAGTGTCCTGCGTGGGTTTGCGCAATTTGACAAATGTTTGCAAATGGACTATCCCCAGCAAAGCAGCGCTCCACAGACAGTCTCCACCTGGCAGGACAGGACTGCGTATTTCTAGGCCACCAGAACAATGCTAGAGTTGGGAGGTCTGCATAAATCAAGCCTTAAGTTTTTTCCATCAAACTTTTCCTCTTTCTCAACGACTTTTAGGAGCACCACTAGGAACCCTTTAATCGCAGAACTGCGGTACAACTGATGTCATCCCTTTTTTTAACTTCACGTGTGTAAGGCTGTGCAGAGGGAGGCTGCTCAGGAGATACTGCTCTAGCAATAGGCAGAAGGGCTGGTACAACTCAGCCTTCTGTAAAACAGCTCGCAGCTAGATCCCATGGCCAGCAGGTACAGGTATTTTGTCTTTGGGAAGGTCTAGCATTACCAGGGGAACCTCCCCTGACCTGAGGATATAGCCCTGGCTCTCTCAGGTTTTTTGCATACGTCCCTTGACATTGCCTCCAGCTGAAAAGCTGACCCACGAAATGAATTTTCTCCAAGGTCACACACGCCTTACAACGCCGGTTTGTGAGGTATTTAAAAAAATGCAAACTTCCTTATTGTGAAAGTAGCTGATTTCCCATTTAAATGGAACAGAAAGCAAAAGATGCATAAGCTTGCAACTGAAAATCTAATCACAGGTTCACAGCAAACCCACAAGCCAGAAGCTCTCTTTTGTGCCTTGAAGGTCCCAAGTACCCTCTCTTTGCAAAGACAATATACGGCACATCCAAATGCAAATCTATTCCTCTCTTTATTTCTATATTCAGCTCCCTGGCTGATTACAGGGAGGCATGTGTGTGTGTGTTCAATAGGTCCTCCTGCTTCTTTAAATAAGTTTAATAATACCCTTTTTATTTATGGGAGCCCAAAGTACAAAGGATGCAAGGCAGGAGCTCTGCAAGAGCAGAAAAGAAAAGCAAACTAGCTGAAGACACAGGCTGGCAAGGGCTCCGCGATTCAAAACTGTTGATCCTATAGCGACCAACTGCTTTCATTATGCACCGGTTCTCGGAGGGGGAAAAAGCCCAACAATTACGAACTTGCAAAGGAAAGGAACCCGCACGCCTCCCGTGCAAGGGCACACTTGGCTAAAAAGGCAGTTTAAAACCAGGGCAGGCTAGGAAATATTCGAGACCCGCTTTCACACACTTTTCCTCCGGTGACTCTGAACAACGTCCTCCTGCATTAAAAAGTTGCATGAAAAAAAAAAAAAAAAAAAAAAAAAGGCAGAAGAAGGGGAAATGCAAAGCCAGCCGCTCGGAGGGCTCACCGGGGAGGCAGGGCAGCACCGGCCCGGCTGCGGGAACCCCTCCGGCGGCGGCCGCAGCATCCCCGCCGCCGATCCCGTCTCCTGCTCGGGGCCGCAGCGACCCGCGGCCACCCCCCAGCCCTCCCCGGAGCCCCGGCGGTACCTGGCAGCGTCTTGTGCACCGTGTTGCCCATCGCTCCGCTCGGCGGCGCGGCGGAGCCCGGCGCTCCGCAGGGCCATGGACAGCGCCCGCCTCCCGCCTCCCTCCTTCCCTCCTCCCTCAGCCGCCGCCGCTTCCCTCAGCGCCCGGCCCGGCCCGGCCCCGCCGCCCCCCGCCCCACACAGCGGCTCCGCCCCGGCCCGGAGCACAACCGAGCCCAAGCGAGCCGAGCCGGGCCGAGCCCCCGCCTCTCACCGGGGCTGTGGGGCTGTGGGGCCGCCCCGCCGCCGGCCCCGCTCCAACCCGGCTGTGAGGGGGCTGGTTGGCCCCGCAGGGCTCCGCCACCCCCGGGACCCCGCTTTGTGCCGCAGGGAGAAGAATAAATGGGGGCTGTGGAGCGGGAGGGCACGGGTGGGTGTTGGAGGTGCTGCCCCGAGGGGTCCCAAGGACTGGGGCGCCCCCCATCCCCGTTTGCTCCCTCATGGGGTGGCCTTGGGTGAGGCGCCCCGTGTCGCCCTGACACGGCTGGGGCCTGAGGCCAGCCTTGTGCTGGCAAATTCGGAGCCCACCGATGCCATGGTGACGAAGGACACCCAGTGCCAGCAAAATCGGCCTTGTGATTTTTCCATCTTCCAGTCTCAGACATAAAAGCAAGTTCGTAGCCCAGTTAGAGGAGAGCGAGGGGCTCCATCTTCTTGCTGGCCCCACTGAGGGGTGATGGTGCCGAGCCCTTCTTTGGCACTGCTTGCTTACTTTTAAAAAGGGGGCAATGGGAGGGTGGGAGCCACAAAATGCACTGCAGCCACCCCACTGGGTTGGTGCATGGTGGTGGGGAAAGGCCAGCACTTCCCATGGCAGAAGTTGCCTGCACGGACTCGGACATGTCCTGGGACATAAAGTGGAAAGGGGAAGAGCCAAGCACCAGCTGCTCAACGGCCTAGCAGAGATCAGGCTCTGATCTATTGCAGGCAAAATAAGCTAGAATAACAAGCCTTTAATCCCTAGATCATGCTGAACGGGTCAAGTATGGCTCAGGAGATGAGAGGGGACAGAAAAACCTAATTTCCACTATTTTGTGCCACCATATGGATTTGTTAAAAATGGGATTATCGAACGAGACACCAGCAGCTGTTCTTAAAAGTGCTTGCACCCATCTGCTGTCGTCTTAGGTTAGCATATGTCTCCCGCTGTCTGCGGTGCCCCCAGCACCAGAGCCGGTGCCACAGGGCAGGAGCTGGCGCACTGCACACAGCGCTGCCCCTCAGGGACACGGGGAGGGGAGCAAAGCCACGCTGAGCACCGAGGGGAAAGTCCTCGTTTCACTGCACAGCGGGGAACGGGAGGCTCTGCCTAATCCCGACCAGTTTCCCTCAGCAGGGAGTGGTAGTTATTTTAGGGCTTAAACGAGTCTTCATGCCAGAGGGGTTCTCCGCAGCTGGGGCTCCGCAGCTGCCTGCGGGCTGCCAGGGCAGGCGATGTGCTCGCCGTGTGCCAACTGCCTGCCACCTCCCCGGGGGCAGACCGGGAGACACGCCACGTCCCTCCTTCCACACCCCGTCCACAGCAGCCCAGAGACGGTCGCTGCCTTTCCCAAGGGTGTCCCAGCCCTTCCTCCCCCCCAAAACGAGACGAAAATAGAAGACAATGACATGGAAATGCACATCCTTAGGACATGGAGGCAGCCTCCAGGAATGCAGTCAACGCTCCTAGTTCTCCACGTCGTAAAATCGTAGAGTTTGTTAAAATAACCCGCTTCACACAATGCTAAACAATAAGCATGAGAAATAGTTTGGTGAGGATGACTTCATCTTCCCCAGAAACCACACTGAGAAAGTACAAGAGAACCAGGAGATGGCACGGAGCGGGAACTGAAAGGCAATGCAAAGTCACTGCTCCGCCTGCAGAAACGCAGAAAGGAAACCAACTGTCCAGAGCAGGGGACCACAAATGAAGGCTCATTAGCATGTTTAAATTATTTCTGCTCCAGCGAGCTTTGATAACTATTGATAACACACTTCAGTAACCTCTTCTGTAAGCCTGACAGATGGCTGCTCCTCTGAAGAAATCCCCTTCCCTCTCTCACCCTCGTGTTGACCAAAGGACAGAATGACCCCCATAGGTGTCCTTCACTTTAATACCTGCATTCTCACTTACAGACATAAAATAGTAATAGCACCCAAGCTCTTTCCTAGTATTTTTTATTACTAGGTCTTAAACCATTTTGCAGACAAGGTCAGTGACGTTATTCTTTTTTTACAGGTGATGAAACTGAGGCACAGGAGACATGTACAAGGTCACCCCGTCAGCCAGCAGCAGGCTCGGGAGCAGGGCTCGGGAAGGGAGCAGCCCCAGACCCTTACCCATGTTGGATCCAGCTGTGTTGAGGCATGCATGCCATGGTGCTGCTTCTCCCACTACATCTTCTGTGCCCCTCTCCTCCCCCCTCCAAATTCAACTCAGGGTAATACCATGCAAGAGAAAAAGGATCCAAAAGGCACTCTGTATTACACGGATGGATGTAAGACATCTACTTCCCAGCTCGCCTGAATCGCCTCTAAATCTTACCATGTGTGGATGCGCAACCCAGGGCTTTAAAATCTGGGACAAAAAAAGAAAAGAGATAAATTTATTTCTGAATCAAACATGGTTGACTTCCACCTAAGGTTTGTTACAGACAGGGATCCAGTTCAAACCCTCCTATACCCGTGTAAACAGCCCAGGCCTTTCACGAGGTGGTATGGGCTGCACTGAATGGTAACACTCACATAAACATGCTCATCAACGTCATGTTTCCAGAGATGGAAATTACTTCCAAAGAACAGCTAAATTTCCACTGATTGATACCAGCCTGAGCTATAACTCTCCTTAGAGCAACAAATGAGTCGCACTGTCTGTATAAACCCCTTGGGGGCTTGGGTTTTTTAGGATGAAGGACAACGTGAGTTGTAAGGTATCACTGTTATCAGCTGTCAGCCTCGTGTATCTAACAGATGGCAGTAAATAATGACAGGCTCATCTTTTTCAGCAACACTGAGTTAAAGCACTGACAGCTCTGTCGGTCTTCCCCCCTCGGGGCAGCGACCCCCCTGTGCCGGCGGGGCACAAGCTCCTGCCATTCCCAGGGCAGCTGCATGGGGGGCACGGCAGGGGGCCGATAGCCCCAGCTGCTGGGTGCTTCCCTCTCTCAAACTGGCTGGTTTTGTCTTGTTCAGAGCTTAGCTCCACTGAAAACCTTCATCCCATACCTACACTTTTTTCTTTTGCCACCTTCAGGGCTTCCCCAAATCTCCATCGTTTCGTGGAAGCCAGAATGCTGCTTGCAAGCAGTTGCCTGGGGAGTTGCACTTAGCGCTGCTCCACGGCCCCAGGGCTGTCACCTCTCGCTCTGGCTTCACACCCCTGCGCCTTCAGTTCTTCTCTTTTCTTTCCTTTGTGACTCTAAATCCGAGCAGACACCTGGAGCATCCATTTTGGTTTCAGCCCCAGCTGTCCGGAGCTCTGAGACCGTCCAGAGTACTTCCACTTCCATCACATCTCGCCCTGAGCTCTCCTTCTCCCTCCCCTACTAAGCGGGAGCTCCCTGGGAATTGTCAGAGACTGCAGACAAGAAATACCCTGGAAAAATACGTGAGTCGACTACATGAACCTACAAGGCTCTTCCAGCAATCAAATGCCACCACATCTAGAAGAGGAAGGAACAGGACACGGTCCCTCTGAGGCGCACGTTGGTGACATGGGACGTACCTTCTTCAACAAGTACGTACCCAGCATGAACACACCAAGCAGCACCACAGAAAGAATTGCTTTCCTACTGACACACGCACAGCAAAAAGCTCGTTTTTGCAGCTGTGCTGCATGGCAGTACGTGCTTCCCCCTGCACAAATCCCACTCCCGCTGGCACCTCGTGCTTCCTTCCCCCCGAGCTAGCGGCTCGGTGACTGCCCGGGGAGGCAGTAGGTCTGACTGCTAAATAGAGATGTCTCTCATCTCGACACCGCACAGCCTCTGCACCTCACCTTTGGAAAGAGATTACTAATGAGCATCGCCCCTGCTCGGAGAAAAAAAAAAAAAGAAGTTGTTCCCTGAATTCCCTGAATTCCCTGAATTCCCGTAATCCACATTTTGGGAGGTATTTGTTTAGGAGGGATGCATGTACAGAGCGTCCTCCGGCACCGTGCAAAGCCGTCCTGCCACCCACACGTTCCAACTGCTGCGAGCAATTGCTTTCCTCCCCTGCTCTCAGCGTTAGCACAGGATGCACAGGGTCCCCACAGGTCACACAGAAACTGGCTTTTACTTTTTTTTTTTTTTCCCTTTAAGAAATCAAGGGAAGCAGAAGCTTCCAGCGCAACAGTAGGAAAACATGCACCTTCCAAAGAGCTTCTTGAACTGGCCTTGACTGCTCAGCAATTGAAGCTGTTTCCTGATCCAAGCCCTTACTGCCTGCTGAAGATTTGGCTGCCGTGAGGTTTATTTACCCAAAGCTGGGGAGATTAAAGCACATTTTCTGGGAGACAGGGCAAAATGGTGTTGGGCCAGAGGTAACCCATGGGATCTGACGCAGAGAGGGAAATGCAGCCCGCAGAGCTGGACCCATCCCGTGGTCGAAGAAACCCCGTGAGGCTTCAGAAGCAGCAGCGCCCATCTGCCCTGACGGCACTTCTATATTCACAATGCAGCGAGCGGTGCGATGTGCACCAGTCGTGCAGAGTATGGAAAAGTAATCTCTGACAAGAAGCCGGAGGAACTCTCAGCCAGAGAAGGTGTGGGCATCGCTGGCAAAAAGGACCCAGCGATGGATTCCTTGGCTGCAGGAATCGCAGCCCAGGCAGAGAGAGGAAATGGTGACACCACAGTGCGGCAGGGCTCAGTACGGTGTCACCCGCACGAGCTGCATCCCAAACGGCTTTGGTACGAGCAGTAACACGGTCACCAAGCAGCTGCAGAGGCAGCCATAAGGGGCAGAAGCCAGGGTTGCAGCGAGGACGATGAGGCTGCAGGGAGGAGCGAGGAGCAGCCAGTGGAGAGGAAGCATCAACGGGGAGACTCGGGGAAAGCATCTTTTCTGGGAAGAGTGCGGCTGTTTGTTCTGCTGCACTGTTAATCCCTGTAGATGAACGGCGCTTGCTGTCCGGAGAACCAAAAAGCATCAGCCGTGGGTCGTTCCCTGCCCTTTGCACAGGGCATGGGGACATGAAGGACCTGTGGCCGTGACCCCGCGGTCCCAGAGGCACCAGCTCTGCTGGGAGATGCTCCATCTGTGAGTCCCAGACGAATGCCCTTTCCTTCTCCGGGGGCGGAGGGTGGGTTGGGCCCATGTAAGGAAGAATTTCCAATTTAGAAACGAACAGAGGCAGTTCCTATTATTATTAGTGGAATGTCAGCATCTCTGGTCCCAAGCACCACTGTCAACAAACACGCTCACAAATGCTCCTTCAGCATCAGCCAAAATAAAAATACCCCCCTCCATTTCTTTCAAAGAAAGCGTCTCTAGCTCAGCATTCACTACACACATAACAAGCCCTCATTTTTCTTTTTAAACCCAGTCTTGTCCATGTAATTTTAACATAAAGGAACTGGTTGTGGGCTGTGTTATCGAATGAGTCATCATTTTGTGTGACAGTATAATACGATTTGGAGAATTCTTGGCACGCCGGTATGGATTATGCATTATAATCTCTTAATTTGGACTGCTGGTGCCGCGTGGCATTGACCGGAGCAGGAGGGAAAGAGCAGGTTATCTGCTATATTACAGCCCTCGCCCTGCTGCTGCTTGGTGGTGTGACCTTCGCGGGTTAGCTACCTGCTCTCTGCCTTGCCTTCCTCATCTGCGAGGCAGAAACGAGCCTGTGCTTGGCAGCGGGGTAAGCTGATGTTTGCACAGGAGATCTGAGGAACATTACATATGGGAAAATTATTATTTTAATAAGGGAAGGAAAGCAGAAGTACTTTGTTTTGGATGCAACAGGCTGATCTCTGGCAGTACTATGAGAAATTCCCAGGACACAGCCCCTGCATGCTGTATACCTGTCACAAGCTCATTGGAGGCAGGGAATGATTTTCAGAAACATGAGGAATAGGAAGCGCTAAGAGGAAAGTTACTGATTTCCAAACTGCAGCTTTTCAGAAAATGAGGATGATTTCTGATAAACATTGATATGCAGAAGATAAATATGGACCATTGTGGAAACCCCTTCCCACACCTCAAATACTGCATGGAAACGTAGTCTTGACAAGCAACATTGGGTCAAAAACCCCAGACCTGAGAACAGCTATTATTTGCTGGGGGGGGAACAGAGGCAGTGCCAGGTGAAGGAGGAGCCACATTTGGCTCTTAGGGTAAGGGGTGATGAAGATGAGGGGCTGCCACCCTGGGGGAAGAGGAAGCGCGTGTGAACTGGGAGCCGTGGACACTCGTCCGCTTCAGGCAGGACTAAAAGTACTGCTGTTGGTTCACCCAGTTCCTCCGTCAGAGCGGAAAAGTTTGGGATCACAGTGTGCTCGGGAGATCCAAACAAATAAACCCAGAGCGTAACATCTGCAACTGTTACTAGCAACCCCCCCAGGCTTCCCATCCCCTCTGCTTTTTTTAAATGCAACGCGGCCCATATTTAGCAAAGGGTCATGAGGCAGCCAGGAGGCTGGGTACCCATTTCCAAAGCTTTCTCCATCCCTCCGGCTAGCCGCCTCGCCAGTCCGGGAGGTTTGGCTTTGTCTCCACCACGCAGCACATCGATGGCCTGGCATTAGCAAGAAGCAGTAATTCTGGAACGAAGATGACTTTTATGAGATCTAACCACCAAATGAGGAATCTGTGGAGACTGAGGAATCCCCTCGGAGAGAAGAAACCACCTATTCAGAAGAAATAAAACCCACCGTCTACGTTTGTTGACAGGAGGGTTTCTTCTAAGCATGGCCTTTGAAAAGCAGCTTGCTCCTGCCAAGGCAGCTCTGCCAGAAGTGGGAGACGTCTGGGACAGACAACCAGCCTTCCCTGAGACCAAAAGACCAAGTTTTCCCAACCACCAGTGAGGAGAGGTCACCTGTGGCAGGCGAAGCAGGCAGACAGCTCCAAGTGGCCTCCGGGAGCAATTTGGGGAGGGGAGGACAAGTGAGAAGCACAAACACGGGATCGCTGCCCGTGCTTTCAGCTCTCCCCTGTTACTCATTTCCCCAGGCAGGGCAATGACTGAAAGGCTGCTTGGAAATGCAGTAGCTGATAATATTTTACAGCTTAAGAGCTCATGTAAAAACAAAACAAAGCAAAACAAAAAAACCCTTATATACTACCTCTGACATCCTCCAAACGTGGGACAAACTTCTTAAGTCTTTACTTGGGAGTTAGTCCTTTGAAATGAAGGAAGAGGAAAGAGAATGGAGGAACACTGGATGACCCAGAAAACTGTCAAGGAAAAAAAAATCTTTCACTTCTTGTTCAATCTTCTCAATACTTTCAAACATATTACAGCAAAAGGGAGCTGACCCTTGGTGGCTTACAGTTAATTTGTAAGAGTGAAGCTCTGTGCCCAGGAGATCCCATGCTGCTGTGCCAGCTACCCAGCACAAAGCTGTGGCTGGAAGGGCTGCGGGGGAGCTCTGCACGTGGCTGGCAGGGGCTGGGGGCAGAGCAGAGCCCACCAAACCCTGCACCTCTGTGCGGCTGGACCCATCGCGCCCGGGTTGTGCCGGGAACTGCGCACTGCCACCCACCAGCACGTCATCACGGGGGGAAAACGCACGCAGGGGCCAGCGAGATGCACGAAGCTGCCACGCAGAGACGAGCAAAGCCTTTTGTTCTGCACATCTCCTGCGCTTCATTCAGCGCACCCAGCACAAGCCAGGCGAGAGATGAGTCACGGCTCTCGCACAGCCGGGGCTCCTGGCTACCCCGAGCCCCGCGCCTGCATCAGCGCCGCGACTCAGCGGGCACGGCGGGGCAAGGACGGGGATGGGCAGCAAAGCTGGGGGCAGCAGTGCCGCCAAACACCCCGTGGATTCGAACCAGAACCCACGTATTGCTCATATAAAAAATCCCATTGGTGCGAAGGAGAACCCAAAGGAGATGAAGTCGGGACTTTCCCTTAACCGTGAACATGCCAGGGCTGCGTGGATGCTGCTGTTCCCTTTGTGAGCTCCAGCCCTCACAACTAACGTTATCTCCTGTTTTCCACGCATTGTCCTTCCGGAGCCGCGACATCGAATCCTGACCCCATGTGCATAACACTGCTGCCTTTATCCCTAGCCCGGGGAACATGAAATCAGATGACAAAGAATCCAATCTCAGCTGTCCTCTTCAGGGCAGAACAAGGCATGATTTATAGATTTATATACACACATGCCCATCTATTCATCCTCTTAGCAAACAGTTCATGAAGTGTGCCTTAAGCCTTTCTGAATCGGGCAATTCTCTGCTTAGACAATCAATCCCTAACTGAGAGTCTGCAAGGAAAGACATCATGTTGCAGGAATGCTGCAGAAGCTGTTGCATATACTGTTCCCTTTGTTGAGAATAGCATCTTTGCCTTGGATATATTTTTTTTTCTCCTTAGCCATTTAATTTCATGAAACAGGGCCCGGTTCCAGCAGGCAAGAAGAACATAGCTAGATTTTGCTTCTCCTTTCCTGAAAGGCTGAGAAACCAGATTTTCAAAATGTGCTTAGTGGGCGTTTGGTGGGACGAATTCTCTCCCCTAGTTCGGCATTTTTGAGACAGAGCGAGCGATAGCTACATTGCATATGGTGCCTGGTTTTTCTCCTACAGCAGGTAGCCCAGAGAGCTACAGCTTCCCCTGCTATGAAAAAAAAATCATAATAGCTGTTTTAATTCAACAGAAAATTCTGCAAGAGGCTTCAGGTTAGACCTTTTTGTGAAAAAGGCTTGGTGCAGAAATTTGTAGAAATGTATCCAGTGCTTGAGAGTAAACCGAGCCTTTTCTCTGCATCCTCATTATGTTGGAGGTTGCATGCAGAGACCATGCAAACCAAGGGTGATCCCACCATAACTGGTGATCTTAAACCACTGCGGAACGCCTGGTGTCAGACATTGGCTGCTCAGTTTGCAGAAACACAGCCAGGTGCCGTGGAGATCTCCGTGTGCCATGGGGAGAGGGTCAGGAGAGCGGGTAAGGAACAGGCAAGAGGAACGGAGCAGGAGGATTCCTAATGACTGACGTTCTTGTTTCCATGCATTCTTATTAACAGAATAAAAAGGGGAGAAAACAATTGCCAAGATGTGCTACATCTGCAGAATTGTCTCCTAATTAAATGCTCGTCAAGGTTCTATAAGGCATTGGTAGTTCTTAAAATGTACCGGGTTTTTAGGTGCCTATTTTAGAGTCTTCCCAGGAGATAACGGCCTAAACCTGCTATCTCAGCTATTAAAGAAAGAGATGCGATTTAAAATCAGCAACAATAACCCCTCTGAGACTCAACAACCTGGACTGGAGCAAACAGCCCTGCAGCCAGGAATGGCAGCTTTAAAAAGACGACATCAAACAGCTCCAGTTTCTAAATCTTGCCTCTACACCGCATATGCTAGGCAAACCCTTCGGGCCGTGGGGAAGCCCTTTTCCACCAACCAGCTGCCGAAAACCGTACTTTTGGCCATGACACACTTCTGCATCGCCCAGCTTTCAGCTCTGCCTCCACGCGGGTCACTGTAATACCTGCCACACGTGGGGCAGGACCTGCACGGTCCCAGCTCAGCAGTCAACAGCTGAGAGCAGCGCCAGCGCTCCTGGAGAACATCCACAACGCCAGGTAGCTGTGCAATGAGCCTGGCCATTGTTGGTTTTGGTTTTTTGTTTTTTTTTCCATGAGCTCAGTGACCCGATTTACAGCTATTTACCCACGTTTTAATTTTTAACAGGCAATTTCTAGTAATGAATCCCAATCCTGTGACTAAATGGGTACTGCTAGGAGGACCACCAGCTCAGGCAGCAATTAACTCACAAGGCTCCATCCCAACAGGCACTCAAAACATTGACCTTGCACCAGTTGAGACCCAATCCCAACATAAGGCGAGTTTTCCTCCCGTAAACAAGACTGGGATCTGAACCTTGATCCCTTTTTCTCTGTGACTGGGAGCAGGATCCAGGATTTCTCTTCCCCTTGAGAGGCACTTGGAGATAGGCAGCTGACAGACAGCTACTACAGTGCCACGTGGATTTGGGGATGTTTACAAAACTCCAGAAGCCAGAGCTGTCTAATAAAGGGAGAACGCTGAATTCATTACGCCCCCAGACTGGGTTTGGGCTCAAAGAAATTTCAGATGAAGGGGATGTTACGAAACTTAATAGGACATTAAAGCCTTTCTTCTGCGGTGCCAAAGAGCCAGCCTTTCAGCCTGACATTTAACCCTTCCCTTTGAAAAGCTCGAGCCCCATTCCAGGCTTTGCACACTCACAGAAGAGACCCACCCTGACAAGTCACGTAGCCCATCGCACCCGGAGAGGTTTGCACCAAAACAGCCGGGGGGGACAAGAAACAAGGTCCCAGCCTGGCTTTTTGGAAGCAGCCAGTGGCACGACTGCACCGATACGAGCCTGCCGACGTGCACTCCTGGCAGCTGGTGATCCCAGGGCAAGGGCTCGGCAGCTTCTGGAAGGCAGCCCTTTTCCGAAGCATCTCAGACAGCCTTGTGAGAAAAGCGAGGCCTCCCCAAGCAGCAGTATCTGCCAAATGTTGCTATAAGTCTTTTTATAGTTCTTCCCATTTCAGTGCCCAGGCGGCACATCCAGAGCGACGGCGCGCTGAACCAGCCGGTGACATCGGCCGGGGAGGGACAAGGGCGCAGGGCACAGCTCCCCGGGCTGGCCTGGGAGGTGATGCTGGGGGAGCTGGGCTGCATGCACGTGAGCCAGGGTGGATGCGGGAGCCTGCTGCTGCCCTGGATGCCCTGAGGGATAGGGACGTGCATGCAGTGAGCTGCAAAACACCCTGCCATGGGGCCGCCTGGCCCGTCCTGGCCAGCTCGGGGATCTCTGTGCTTCCCATGCCCATCGCCACAGCCTGTCCCTGACAGGATGCTGAGAGGCAGCTGGGTGAGGATGTCCATTACCTGAGCTACACTGCCCCAGCAGCTTGTCAGAGGTCTGCCAGCCACTGTCAGCTCAGCACGGGATCCAGCAAGAGCTTCAGAGGTAAGTGTCTGTAATCCATCTCCAGCTACTTCCCTGCAGCTCACCCAGCGCTTCTTTAAGTACGTTAGGAAGTGAAAGCAGTACCTAAAGCACACGTCTGGTTGGGTTAAGCACTCCACCTGCACCTACTTCAAGTGCTACCCCCAGAAATGCCCTGGAAGTCACGAGCTCACCTCCATCTCCTGCTGCCCTGTGAGGCTTGGGCAGCAGGGGGTTTGGGCTCAAAGAAATTTCAGACAGCAGGGGCTGTCCACAGCACTCCGCAGGGACAGTTGCCACAAGCTGCTGCTGCTGCACAAAATTAATGCTGCCACAAGCACTTTGGGAGCAGCAAGGAAGCCGAGCTACTGAAGTAAACGTGCTGAGTGGGAAGGTACCAGCAGGTTTTCATGGTCTGCTCCTGGCAGCCTCAGTGAGCGTCCAGCCACTGCATCACCAGGGGATGCTCAGGGACAGCTGCAGGTAGGACACCGGGGCAGACGTCTTCACCTGGCCGTCTGTCTTCATCTGCTGAGCATTACGAGCAAAACAACGTGGGTCAAAACACATGCAGAGACGGGCTTTTGTAAAAAAGCAGGAGCTGAGCACTGAGGAAGAGGCTGTGGTGGCTCTGCAGCCATCAGCTTCCAGCAGCTTCTTGCAAGGAAGCTGTGCTGATGGGCAGAGCATGGGAGAGACATCCAGTCTCTGCATCTTCCAGCCGGCTCTGTTCTTTTACCCTCGGACCAGCTTCTCCCTGGCAAGCAGCTATGCAGCACCAAGTCCCTGCTTGTAGCACACAGCTTTTTCCATCAAGCACCAAGTCCAGCTCATCTCTCTTTGGTCTGAACTGGGTTTGCTCAGGGTAGGAACTGGACTGAGTTTCGGGAGGAAATCAACAGATCTGTCATTGATTTTCCCATGGCCATGAATTCTCCCTGTTTATTCTAAAAAGCATGTCCATTCTGAATGGAAGTGCACTTTATTATGGAAGGGTTTTGTCTAAAGAGAAGAGGAATCTATTATATCTCTCTGTGCAGTGAAAAGGAGTAGATGCTTCACAGTACTTGTGATACATCCAGGTAGGGAAGAGAACAGTTTGCGAGACATCATCTCCACTACCTGGCAAGGACTGAGCCTGCTACCTTCACTCTGCTCTTGGCTTACACTGGCCCATCCATCATCTGCCTCTTTAACTGGCAATGATGAGGAAATTATGCATGTGAGCAGCCATGTGCACCACAGGGTGTAATTCCTAGCGTCCCAGAGCAAACATTTTTCCTGGTGCTAGCAGGTGTTTCAATCCTTCATCTGGACTTTTATGAACAGTGCTGCTGGGTATCTCCCTCCAGCTGCTCCCACCGTCAGCCTGCCAGCTGTGTGCCAGCTGAAAAAAGCAACGGGGAAGGTTTCTGGGGCATCTGGAGCATCTCGGCGTGCCCTGCCCTCACCCTCAGCTTGGTTTTAAAGGCAGGCACAGGAGGAAGGAGCAAGGGTGGTGAGCAGACCAGCTGGTGGCTCCTCGTGTCCACTCGGACCTCGTGGGTCGTGTCTGTGCTGCAGCAACCAGGTCACGGCCAGGCCTGGGACACAAAGCCGTGGGCAGGATGGGACAAGTGGGTCACTTAGCTGCAGTCCCCACAAGGTTCACGTTGGTCTAAGCCCTCCACGAACAGAGGCAGCGGTCCCTTTTCTCCCTCCCCAGCACTGTAACAGCTGGTCACAGCCGTCACGGATGTGGCCAAGGCCTGGGACTGAGTGAGCTGCACCAAAGGTGCCCACAGCAAGCAGCATCACACTCGAGGCTCGTCCCTGCAGCTCCAAGCAGCAGCAGTCCAAAGTGCTCGGGCTGTGCCTTCTCGGGGGGCGTTTTCATGACTCCTTTTCCCTGCAAGTCAGTGCTTCACTAAATACAAACAAGCCTCGGAGAACCCTATGGAGGCAGGGGCTGCTGCACTGCGTTTCTACGGAGAGAAACCAAGGCACGGAGATGTCCCACAGCTGGCAGGTCACTGGGAAGGTCTCCTGCTGCGTGGGTTGGGGCACCCAGGCTACTCCGTAGGGGCAAGCCCCTGGCACAGCTCCGTGAAGCAGCTCTCCTGGGACATGAGGACTCCACGTTAGGAAGCACCAGGCTGGTGGTGGCTCCCCACAGCAGCACCGCTTCGTACGTGACTGCTGGCCAGGTCTCCATCCGCACTCTCTCTGGCTGCAGTTACTCATTCAGCGTTACACTGAGATCCGCCAGGCCCTGTCCTTGAAGCAGCAGGGGTTTATCAGCAGAATCCAACCTACAGCATCCCCCTGCATGCTGCTGGGCCACACACAGCCCTGTGCAGCCGGGGGCTGCAGCACTCCCCTGCCCCAGTCCTGGAAAGGACTCGGGATTTTCTGCATATGGAAAGGGCTCTGTGCCGGGGCAAGCTTCACGTCGAGCTCCAAAAGAACTTCAATCGCTGAGCCATACCAGCCCCAGGAGCCAGCTCTCCAAAACCCCAAAGGTCAGACCACATAGCTCTGTAGTATTTGATATTTCTGGGTTTGCAGCCATGTAAAGTCCCCAGGAATTAGAGAGGCAGGGTCCCAAGTCTCTCTCTGAAGCAAGGCAAACCACTGATTAACAGAAATGGAATAGGGAAAAACAGGACATGTGTTTACTTTCCTTATTTCTTTTGCTGTAATTGTTCCAGACCTGTCCAAGGAAAGCATCCCTCAGGGCTTATCGGGGCAGCCACCGCAAAGGAGAACAAAGGAAACACCAATCATTTCCAGTAAATCAAAAAATGACAAGCTTTAACCTTCAGGAGAGAACAGATTCCTGCAAAGGGTTGGGCCGCTCTGTCTTTGAGTTTCCTTTTCTCCAGTCCCAGTTTCCTAGCAAAAGTTTCCTCAAACAATAGAGATTGGCATCAAAAGTAAAACAAAACTAAAAATCGAAATTAAAATACCCTCCTTTCACAAATAGCCTGAAAATGGAAAGATGGGGCTTGTTACTTGGGAGCAATTGGTTACTCCGAGGAGCTCATGGCAAGCAGCACAGCCCCGCTGTACCATCACGAAGGGCTGAAGGATGCCTCTTGGCTCCCTCTCCCTCCCTTTCTGCGTGCAGGAGAGACGTCGGGGACCAGGACGTGGCTGCTCACACCACGGAGCCGCTGCAGGTCGCACAGCCCACCGCGAGGCTGGGGAGCCGCCGGCAGAGGACGGGAAGGATGAGGAGGTGCTCAGAGCGGGGGCACAGCCTTCAGGCACGTGCTGCAGCCGGGCACAAGCTCAGAGGGGCTGGGGGCCCACGCATCGCTCTGGGAGCCGGGCACAGCCATCACCCTGCTCTTCTTTTTGGCACCAATTCCCTCCACAGTTCTTCTCAGCTCACGTGCATTAGTATGCTCAGACGTAAAGCAGACTTAGAGAAGTCTCTAAAGACAAAAAGAGCTAAATGAAGATATTCTGGCAATGAGGGATTGGCCCAGACACCACGGCTGACCCTGCTCTCCTTTCAAAAAACCACGAGGTGCTGACTAGGACATCCTTCTTATCCAGTGGGAATGAATGGGAAGTCAGCCCAACCTGATGACACGCTGGTTTAAAAGTATCTCCTGAATCAGGAGGAGTAAAGAAACTGCACACAAGCACACACACCTGTGACTATCAGAAAAGAAACCACGCAAAGCTAAGTAACCAAGAGATCCTTTGAGAGCGGCAGATGTTAGACACAGCTGGGTAATTGCTCGGGCTGCTGTAAATCTAAACTCAAGGGCCTCTTTTTCATGGAGGATGCTTTTCAAAGCCCCACAGAGAACAAGAAGTCCTTCCCATTTTGCTCACACATCTTTCCACCTAGAAAAAAAAACAACAACAAAACAGACATCTCAAAACCTTCTTTTCTGGGGAACAAGTCTCCACTGTAGAGTCACATCCAGCACAGAGCTCAGGCACGTGACGGGTCGGTGCCACAGACTGGCTGCCGAGGAGGAACGTGCCCCCTGGCACCTTCAGCCCTGGCAAAGCAGGATCCTGCCCCGTGGCCCTCCTCCACCGTGCAGTGACACAGCCCAGGCCAACCGGCTGCCCCCGGGCATGTGCCAGCAGCAAACTGGGTCCTGGAGGACACAGCAGCCGGCCTCGGGATGGGCTGTGCAGAGTCACCATGGCCAGGGAGAGCTTTGTAACGTGCTTGCAGCTCTCCTTTCCCCTTGTCCCAGCTCACCCTCCATTGTTTTACCATCTTTTAATCTACCCGGGCAGTTACCGATAAGAAAGATTTGTTCTCTGGGAAAAAATGCCTCGGTAGGCTGCAGCTGAAGCAAGAACTATGAACGGGTAAGCTGCTGCTCCCAAGAATGTGCCCCAACCTGAACGACGGGCTGGGCAGAAGTCTCTGCTCAGACCTCTGCTGGGGCCGGGACTTGCTCAGTGCTGACGTTGGCTCTGCACGGGCAGCGACTCCTGCAGCAGATGCGAGCGAGTGCAATGGGCCGGCTCGAGAGCCCCTGCAGCTCAGCACCCTGCCCCAGACAGGGGACGGTCCCTCACTCTTAAAAAAAGATAAAATCAAGGGGGTTAGAGCAGAGTGGAACTTCTGATATTTTCCCAGTTAGCAGAGATTTGCATGCAAGGAATCACGGAACAGAAGGGAGAACAGGCTTGCTAAAGCAAGGAGCAGGTGATGAAAAGGTAAGAGAAAGCCACCAGAACACCTCAACCACCATGCTCCCATAGACTGAGCTGCCAGCAGGGCGAGCAAGGTGCAGGACACCAAAATCTCATCAGTGCCTCCCCAGCGAGGTCAAAGCCGTGGCCATCAGCAGCCACGGGTTTCCCGAGGAGAAAAATACGGCTGCGCTAACATCGTGTTAAATACCCATGCGTTTTCCCTCCCTTCAGTGAGCCAAGCCGTGGTAATTAGGATACCCCGAGCACCGAAGTGCCGCACGCCGCCTGTTCTGCCAGTGGTGTGCTGGAGCAGTGACCCACGCCAGCAGCCCACCGCACCGCTCCGGCCACCCAGCTGCCCACCGCCGGGTAGGAGACGTCCCCTGCTGCTCCAGCAGTGGCCCTGCCAGCACACAGGGATGTTTGCAGAATGCTTGGTTTTTCTGTAGAGAGGAAAAGGTGGTGGTTTTGTGGCAGAACCATGCCTTGATGGTTAGCTTCCAAAGAGAACTGAGTTTCCCTGAGCCATTTGCCACCTCTGCTGACAGTTGTCTGCTAGGGGCAAACCACTGAGGGTCATCTCTGTGCTCTGGAGATCGCCCCTAATCAGAGCAATCCGCTCCACAGACAGGGGACGGTCACCCCTTCATTAATGCCAGGTTTCCGGGAGGTCCAGCAGCTCCAGACAAGGGCTGTTCCCAGCGCTACAGATGCCGCAGCAAGTTGCAGCTTATCTGCAGGAGGGTAGGAAATCACCAGGAAAGGAACTTGGACTTGGGGTGATGAACCGAGCACAGCACCCGTATCTCTGGAGCCTGCTCCGATAACAGCTGCCAGCTCCTGACCTGCTGAAGCCCGCCTGCTGGAAGAAAATTTCATGGGAAGGAACAAAGCTCCCATCCTTCGCTTTGCAGATTCACCCAGCACCAAACTCAAACTCCCCATCCTTCAAAATCCATCATCCCAAATACCAACCACAGACCCCCGATTTGCTGCTCAGAGTCTCCACAAAGGAGTTCACGGCCCTGAACCCTGAAAAGTCTCGCTGAAACAGTCATGGATAGATGCTACTCCCCGAGTAAAGCCTGCAGAAACAGGTCGCCAAACTGCATTTGTGCACGGGGCCAGTGTGAAATTGAACCAACTGAAGTGAAATTAGTTCTTGGGAAAAACTCCTGCTTACACAGGTAATTTGTTAGAACCCTAAACCAAAGAGGCACTTTCTCACTACGTGCTCTGGATTTTCTCAGTAGTTATGCTGGAGTTTGCCATGCTCCTCTTCCTAGTCCTGCTCCAGTGAGCTCTCACCAAGGAAGTGTTGAGTTTTCCCTGCCAAGAGTGAATGAAAATGAGGAGAATTCTCTGACAAATGCTCAGCTACAAGAAAAAGACATCCCACAACCATAACAAAGCTTTGGTCCAAAAACTCAGAACCATCGTGGAAAGAAAAGGCTTTTCATCGCCATTTCACATGCTCTGATATAAACTCTGCCAGCCTAAACCAGCCATGGCAGTGAAATAAATTCACTGTTCTTTTAATCTCACCTTCCCTTCCCTCCAGGTTGGTTTTAACCCAGGTCACTTATCTAATCGGCTCACGCACCTGCACACCAGGGAGGAGCTGGTGCAAGGGCAGGACAAACAGCGAGACTGCTTCTTCCCGTGGAAGCGGTGGCTTTTACCCCTCAAAGTGCCGGTGAAATCCTGCCCTCGAGTGCTTTCTGTGCCAGCAAAGGCACCCAGCACGAGCCAGTAGCAGTGCAAGAGTGAAAAGTAACTGCTGCCATCCCCCTGCTGCTTCTCTGCGGGACACTCCCTGCTGCCATGCACGGTTTTGGTTGTTGTGAAAATAAATAGTAATTTTTAAAATTAACCCTCCCCTCATCCCCATTTCATTTAATCTAGTTTCCTCCAAGAAGGACCTCCGGAGATCAGCCTGCCTGTGTGAGCCATTGCCCCATTCGTTGCAGTGTTTTGGATGATGTCGCGGGCTCTCCTCTGCTTCCAGAAACCTACGTGGGCTTGCTTCTGGGCGCAGGGGTGGGACAAGACCACGAGGTGAATCACTCCCCTAGCAGCCTTGTATCATTCTTCAGAAAGGCTGGTGTGGAAAAAGGGTCCCTTTTAAGGAAATGCTAATGGGGTGAACCAAAAGGATTATTCTTAAAGTTAAGAAAAGAGATAGCAAGCAGCAATCGTATTTTATATAGACGAAAGCCTGGGCTGCTGGAGGCTTTGAAATCCCATCCATAGAATCGCTAGTTTTACCCCCTAACTTCTTGTATCCACAATATGGATGTGCTAGCGTTGTTCTCTGTCATTTACCCCAGCCTGACTTTTCCCTTTCAAAGATGCGAAGCTTCAGCAGCTCCCAGGCCGTGGGGATGCAGCAATGAGCAACGGAGCAGCGAGAGCAGAAGCCATGAGTAGCTCCATGTGTGAGGACAGGACACTTGTGTCCTTCATGGAGAGCAGACTCCTTGGGAGCACGTGTTGGCTCCTGTGATGTGCCACGAGCATTGCAGATAGGCCTGAGGCCAGAAAGGGAGAGCTAGGGTAGCTGCCAGGTTTGTAATTTCTAGGATGAGGATGGCATCCACGAGTAGTCTGCCTGTCCTCCAAAGACCACAGATGAAGTCACAGAACAGGAGGAGAGTCACAAAACAACACAGAGAATATTTTATGTATATGAAAGCCCAGAATGATGTGCTCAAGCCTCTCTTTACGGCTCCAGGAAAGCGGCAGAAGTTGGACATCTCTTTGTTTCCTTTTTCTGTGCCTACCACATAGTTCAGACTGCGAGCCGCCTGGAACAAACGGGCTGAGAGGCACCGCTCCAAGACAAAGGACTCTCCCCATGGAGAAGGAGAAAGCTGCAGACTTTGGAGAGAGTTAAAACATCTCTCTTGGGACAGGTTTCCCATTTCCCCTGAGCAAGTCTTATTTTGTGTGCCAACAGGCAAAGTACAAATCTCCACCTCCGAGCCCAACAAGCGTGGTGTGTGTGCTGGCGTGGGTGCATCTGTGCCTATTCCTGCCCGCATACCAGGCCTGCGTGAGCTTTGCTCCAGTTTGCCCCTTTCGGGACAGCGATGTGACTGGTATGCAAGGGCTGGAGACAAGCAAGCAGCCCCGGTATGTGGCATCACCCAACCTCTGCTTCCTTCTCCAGCCCTCTGTTCTCGCCCCTGCCTTGTTGTCCTGGGCACGGCGTGTGAAGCATTCAGCAGCAGGGCAGGGTTCACGTCTCTGCAGCCCTTGCTGCTGGCTCCCACCCCCTTCCTTGCCAAAACATGCCGACATCCCCTTCCCAATTGTTTCAGTAAAACTGCCCTGGGAGCCTTGTGAACCAGGGAGAGAAAACGGGTCCAGCTCGGAGTACAGCAGCCTCCTCTCCCATTCACAGTGCAGGTGCAATCAAGTAAGGCTTGGCACAGAAGTGGGAATAATGTGGTGCTGCCAGCAAACGGTTTGTGATATAAATCTATTGCTTTAAATAAAATCTACAGGGCACCTTGCGGTGGCTAAGCACAACTTGATCAGGGACCAAGGAAAGTAATCCTGATGCCAGAGAGGTGCTGTGCCCAGGCTGTCCTCTTCTGCCAGCCCCAGCCCCTGAAACAGCCGGAGCACGTGCCCTGGGCTAAAGACATTTCCAACCCAAAACTTAGATAGAAAGGACACACTTGGAAACGGGAGTCCTAAAAACACTCTCGTGAGATAGGCAGGATGTAGAAATAACTCAAAATGTTCAGTCCTTGTTCTCCTTAACCCAAGGCATCCATCACTCGGAAACCTAGGAGCCCACACACGTCCAAACCATGCCTGTTTTCTGTCCGACTCCTGACTGCATAATCAGGATTTAGAAGAGGATTTCTTGCTACGTCCTACAGAAGTCAACGGGAAAGCTGAGGGCAGGGTCAGCTCCTTCTGTTAGATTTAGGCCTAGAAAGGGCTCTTATGGCAGGGTAGGGTCTGTGCCTGCCACCAGGGTTCAGGAGAGGCAGAGGCAAAGCAGCGGTGCATTGCCCCACTCTACAGGGGTTGTGCCCTGTCTTCACCGCACACACTTCCCAATCTCCGCTGCCTTTCACAGGTAAGCTCAGAATGGGTCCTTGGCAGCAAACTTATATTTGTGCATACTGTTAAGGTTAAAGCAAGATCCCAACCATGCCAGATCTGGGTTTTATTGTATTGAGAACTAAACACATGCAATTAACCTATTCCTAACCAAATACCAAACCGAGCAGCCTGGCTCCTCTCATTCCAAGTACCGAGCGTGGCTGTAACCCCCCAACTCAAAGAGCTGCTTGAGGCTGACAGATTAACATGGGCAGAAGTTGGTGTTTCCAGGGGGTCAGATATTTTCCAGAAGACAGCATTGCTCCCACTTGCATGACAGACTTAAGTTGCACAACAGAGTTAACTTTATCCACCCACTTACTCCATGTTCTCAGGCTACAGGTACAGCTTCATGTGAAGCACCAGTGACACAACTCCTAGGACGAAGGGGTTTTCCCACAAAGCATCCCGTTTTCAGGGGAATTCAGAAGACTTGAACCAGTTCTGCCCATCCCAGCCTGGGAATGCCAGGCCAGTGTGACACTGAACAGGACGGTGATGAATATTGGCTGTCCCTGAGCCGAGCAGCCTCTTTGTGCCGGGGGAGCAAAGGCAGCGCTGCTCTGAGTGGGGCTGGTGCCAGACAAGAGCGACTTGGTGGGGAGAAGAAACTCAGTTCTTCTACACACACACAGCTGCTTTTCTGGCTTGCTAAAGTTACAATGCTGAGGCAGACGTTGGAAAGATGGATGGATGGATGGACAGATGGATGGATGGATGGATGATCAGGCTAAAATGTGTGAAACGAATGAGCGCCACTCTTGTTCCTGAAAACAAGACACCTCACATTTGGCAAGAATATGCACCCAGTCTCAGCTGTTTTTCTGGTGGCTGTACCTGCTTAAAAACACCCATGCTGGCTGCAGTCTGTCTCCCCTCCAGGGAACAGCCACCAACCGACTACAAAACCATCCCATACGGCACAATCTTTGTTTGATGTTGCTCCTCCTGTTCACACACAAAAGTTTCTCTCTGCAGCTCCTAATGAAGCCTAATGGACCTTTCCCAAGGCATAAAAAAACCTCAGACAAGCATATTTTATCTTATCCTTCCATACTTTCAAGCCTTTTCCTCTACCAGCAAACATCAGTCTTCTGAACCCCTGGGTCGTCTTCGCCCTTTGGGAGATCTGTCTGAACCGAGAAGCAGCAGCTCGTGAGGGATACATCCACCCAGCTGTGAGATGGCAAAAGTGCCGAGACCCCTCGACTTCAGCCACAGCTGAGGGTCTCTTGGAAAACATGTGCATCGGGGCACACGCTCCACCGAGGTTTGTTATTTTTCCCGTAATGGCAAGAAGTGGCTGTGTGAGACTGAAGTAGTGCAACTATCTGGGTTTTCAACAGGAAATCTATTTTGGGACCTAGGAGGAGGACTCCTTAACCTTCACTCTTGGAAGGAATTGTTGATGATCTCACTGCATGGCTATCAGTGTCCTGGGCCAAATTCTCCTTATGCTCTTGGACTTCTGATCAGCTAACAAAGCAGATGCATGAACTAATTAAAGTAGCAGAGCCTGTGTTTTCTGCTTCTTACAGCTCTATATTCAGTAGCTGGTACATGACACCTCGTGAGCTGATGCTTGTCTGTCTGTGATCTAAGATGAAAGAAACATTCACAAAATAATCCAGGGGGATGGGAGCCTGAACACTCTCTGCTCGGGCTGTTTCAACATATGGAGAAACAAAATCAATTACAGAATCCCAGATTCATGGGCCGTAGTTCTCAGGAACGCTATTACAAAAATAAGCTGATTTCTTCTGGCTAAAAGCACCTCATACCTGAGATGACGCCACCTGGAATTTGTAATCCGATTTTGCAAGAGGACAGACTGTGACCAGGTTCCATGGGTCTCTTCAATCCTTAATTACTTTAGGATATTTAATCCTATAGCATATTTCGTGGGAGGCAAGAGACCAAAACAAAGCTGCGTTGGCTTGACACAGGAACAAGCACAAATAGTTCCAATGCCACTAACCTGTGCTGTTTGACTTAGGCTTTCAAGCAATTTTTATTAGACGCACATGAGGAACATCATTAAAAATAAACTAACCTATAATTTAAGAAAAGAAACCTTCTCTTCTCTGAGTTACTTATTAACCAGTTCAGAATCTGTCGAGGCCTTCTTAAGTGTTAACAAACAGTTCCCAAGATCAAGACAGAAGCCCAGACCAAACTGCACAATTTAATGACATAGATTCTGAAATTTATTGCTCTCCTTGTCCAAACATCGACCTGCAGCTGCACACAACCACCTCTCCCCCACATCTCCAAGAGGAGCTCAGAGCTTAGAGTCCTGCTCTCTACAAACAGGGCTGCAGGGACTATTCCCCACGCACCAAGGTGAGGCAGGAATAAGCAGCTATAGAAACTTAAGGCAGACATAAACACTCAGTGAGGATGACATTCTCCTACACCCACTATTGAGAAACATATTTGGCTGAGGAAGATGTATGCCATTGCCTGCTTTAATATAGAAAATATACCGCTTATCTAGCAGGAAGCCAGCAGACATGGCATGCATGGTAGAGCACATTTTGGGAGAAATAATGACCAGGAAACCAAAGCTCTCAGCCTTAAGTGCTTCTGAACACATGCCTGGGGAAGAAGAAGGACAAATGGCAACCAAGAGCACTGGTTCCTGCACCAGGTGAGCAGCTGCCTTCTCCATCCCAGGTGGGCTCTCAAACCTGCTCAGGAGCAGCGAGCCCAAAGCAGACAGTGAGGGTATCGTGTCATGAGCACTGTTGGATGAAATAAAACAAGCCTATGAGAAAAGCAAGAAGAAAAGCAAGTGAGTTTGTATCACAGCCTCTGGAGTCTAGATTTCTGGAGGTCAGCATAGAGAAAGGTGTCATTTCGGCTTTCTTTTTTCACCCACCACCTGTACATTACAAGGGGTGCCTTCACCGGCCTCTCCAACACAGGAAATGTCACACAACTGAGACGGACAGGAGGTACTAAGTGTCACACACTGTGTCACCCACTTCCCAGTGCTCCATAAACTGAGTTCTCCACAGCTTGGCCGGGTTAGCTCTGAGGGGAAGCATCGCTCCGGCCTTCAGCTCTGGGGGCTGCTGCTCTCTGTGCCAACTCATACACGATTAAACATGAGCAAGTGTATCAGCTCTGCGGCATGGCCACAGACCCAAACAGATCTATCACAACATCTTTTGCCACCTAAATTGCTTTGAAGTGTTTTTGAGCTGCGTGGGGCTGTGCCGTGCTGTTTGCTCACAGACAAGGACCCTTTGACACCAGCGCATTTCCAGCAGAGCTCGCTGCCACTGCAGAATTACTGACGGGCATCGGGGAGAAAAACCAGCACCAACCTGGCTGCTCGTGGGCTTGGCTCCTTTCCCTCCAACACACCTGGAAGAGTCTCTCCCCACCGGCCCCCCAAGATGCCTCCTGCCACCACCACTCCAGTCTCCTCCCTGCCCCACGTGGGGCCTTCGTCCCCGCATCCTCCTCTCTCCTCTGCCCCAGATTTCTGCTCTGTGTCTTATTGCTGCCAGCCCTCCCTAAAGGAGGCTGCAGCCAGGGTTTAATCCCACTTGTTGGCAAGGCCCTGGGTGCATTTAAGAAGCAACCTGGATGACTGTGCAGCCACCTCTTTGTAAAAGCTCCAGAGCTGATGGACGTTAGACTCCCTTACTAACATTTTGCCGTTAATACTTCTCATGAGATGCCCAGCTGTGCTCTGGGAAACATCCTTCTGGGCAGGATCTGCAGAGGAGAAGGAATGGGAGAACCTGACAAGGCAACCAGCTGGCCCGATTTCATGCCCTGTAATGATAATTGCTTGTATGAGTGGAAGGGAAAACCAAGCATGATTTGTTTACCAACAGACACATGTCTCTATAAAATAAAGAGGCTCAGCTGAATTGAAGGCTCCTTTGGGCAAGGACATGGCATTTAAGTTATAGCTGTGGGCTCAAAGCACGTCTGATGTACCATAAAAATAAAGATGTTCTCTTAACCATTATCTACAAAATGCAAAATAATTAGCATTGCCAGAAAGCTCTATTTTGACATTTCATTCCCCCTGCCTTTCTTATGGGTATCCTAGGGGCTGGTCCCAAAGTACTTATGAAAGACATTCTCTGCTTCTTCCCTTTTCAACCTCATCTTAGCATTTGGATGGTTCTGACTTCCTTTGAGGCATAAATGGCCTTTGACACACATGCCCTCTGCAAAGCCAGAACCATGGCATGGCTAGGTATCGTGCTGGCAAGCAGAAACCTAGTTTACTTTGTTTTGTCCCTAAAATTTTAAGCAACGTTATATTTTGGTCACTGAAGATGCCTGTGGTAGACAGCTGAATTTTCACACAGGTACAGCTGCATCTGAAAACTAACAAGAACAATCTGGAAAGAAACCTTGCTGCATGCATTATGGGAAGGATCTCAGCAAACTAGGAGAGGTCTTTCAGCAGAATAAAAACCAGGCCAACTCCCAGCTGCAGGTGGGGATCAGATAAGGAAAAAATACTGAGAGTAGAGAAAGAGATGGCTTTACACCATCATCATTTTTTTTGTAGTATGGTTATCCTATGTTTCACCTCCAAGGGGACACAATCAATTACATCTATTTTCAGGATCCTTCAGCTGAAAAATGTCCAGCCACACTCCTCTTGGAAAATAGGTTTTTCTCCCCACAGTCTGGAACAACTAGGAACAGCCACTCTTTTCCCTGTTGATTTCATCCCTTTCCACTTGAAAAATATCAGCTTGTGCAACTTCCTCCCTTTCTTAGGGACCACGTGCCAGAACGGCTCTGCCTTGTTCAACTTCTCTTCCAAGAGCATCATTAATTCTTCCCATCAACACTAACGATGCACTGGAAACACGACTCCCTAATGAGCAAGGCATGCTCTGCACTGCTCACAGAACAGAGCACGAATACTGCAGGGTCCCAACAACTCCTTTTTGGCCTGCTGCGATGGCTTGCCCTCCTTGACACCAGGTCAGCGAGCTCTCCTTGGCTGTTCCAATTACAATCCTATAAACTGCTGAAATCCCCCAGTTGTGGTGTGTTTTTTTTTTCATCTTGGATCTTCTGCTGGAATAAAGAGTCGCTGACTGGGACCAAGTTGCTGTGAAGGCATCAGGTGATACGAAATCCAGGTGACAATTTTTGTTAGTTTAGTAAGCACATGCAATGTGTCAACGCAGAAGAAAGGAAGGGAGGTGTTGAGTAACAAATAAGTCATTTTACAGTCATTTTCTTAACAGTTGCCACATCTTCCATGTGCAGTTTTCTCCAGGCTCTTTATTACTCTGCTCTAAGTGATTGTCACTCCCTGGCTGCTGCCATCGCTCACACAAATACCCACATGAGAGCATGTTTCTACCTTACCATCTCTCTTTCATAAATGCCTTCACAACCCGAATTTCTTTGTTGATTATATTTTGACCAAAAAACATTTCTCTTATGCTCCTGCTTCTTGGCAGCCATCGCCACACCTGGGGCAGCTGGTGGATTTTGCAGTCGGGTCTGCCCACTGTCACTGGCTCTCCCATGCAGCGCCTACCCCTTATCACACCAAAACACAGGGGTATGGACAAAGCAGCAGCGTGTTTTCCCTCTATGATTGCCAAAGATTTGCAGTTCCTTAAGACAGCGTTTAAAACCCACTGGAGACCACATCCTGCTCCCCATTCCATCAGGATTAACCCCAAGAGCTGTTTCAGTCAGTGGATTTGTTTTTGTTTTTTTTTTTTTGAACAGAAGGAAAAAATGAAAAGGAGGACCTATGTCAGTGAATTTCCACTATTCTCTTGCACACTGTTAGTTTAATTCCTGGATGTGCAGGATTTAAGAATACCAGATCACAGACACAGTCTGGAAGGGAAGATTTAATTTCCAAAGCTCACAGCCTTTGGGATCTGACCTCCCACTTGGGTATCTGCTAGCTACATGGGAGGGCAGCAGACTGGGCCATTCTTTGGTGAGTAAGCACTAAGGCAAAGAAAACTCACAGCTGTTGTGACACAGAAGGAAGAATCTAGAAAAGCAAGAAATTTCCCCCCACACCCCTACCAAAAGGACTTTGTGCTCATTAAGTCAGATTTTGCTGACAATGTCCAAAAGCATGGGGTTACCTGGGGGCCACTAGGCAGAGGTTTGCTTGCTGCCTCATCTAATCCTGCTCATGAACCACAGGATTTTACAAGACAACGAGAGCTAGTGCTGGGCGATCCTACACCAGCCCTGATTTCTTCAGAAGGCAAATCTTTTTGCTATGTTACCGACATCCCTGACTCATTCCCCTGTAAAGGACGTTGAGTGACTGTGCAGCCCCGCGAGCAGCTGACCTACCTCCTCTTCTCACGAGTCTTAGTCACGTTATTGTCCAACACGGGTCCTGCTTCACTTCGTGGATCTATACAGCTGTGCTAAGCTTCAGGAGACGGATTTGTAGCAGTCAGAAATGTTTGCTTTAGGCTGTGTGGTTGCATCGTGCACCCTACAAAGCTACCATCCACCAAGCACCTGGAACAACGATGTTCAAAGGTTATTTTCTATTGCTTGAGAGTGGCTATGGGTCTTGGTGATCCTGGTAGGTTTATGCCCATCTCCACCCATGACAACACGGTTAAACTGTTGGCCCTACTTATATCTAGCTGTATGCGCCTTAGGATATTAGCCTGTTGTGGAGACCCTTCCCCATCATTGCACTCCAGCTCGATCCCTATATTTGACCCTGCACTGCGGCTTTCAAGGTGTTTGAACCAGGTGTGGGTTCGCAACCACCAACCAAGAAGTTACGGTCAGGAAATCCACTTCAAATCACCTTAAAACACAAATCAGATGGAAAGACAACTATTCACTCACCAAAGCAAACCAGTAGCAATGACACCACCCAGGCCCACAAATACATTTGACTTACATTTCATATGCACGTTGCCAGAATCCCACAACCATGCAATGCGGCCATACCTTTTAGGTTGAGGGTCTAAAAATCCAAGCCTAACTTCAGAGAGCAGTTTGCAGATTGCACACTGTTCTCTGCGTTATTTTCACTCGCTTTCTAGTAAGACAGATCCTCATCCATCAAAAGAAACCCCATTTCTGCACATATTTATCCCTAATCCCCTGCCAGGCCTTCAGAAAGCGTTGCTGTGGAGACCGGCGCGCGGCCACGAGCTCCAGCATGGCACAAAGAAAAGGACGAAGGTTGTGCCGTGCCGCCGCGCGGCATAAAGCCCAGCCTGTTGGGAAGGAAGTTTGGGGCTGAAACGCGGCATTTGGGGATGAATAGAAAGGACAGCTACCCCTGAGACAGCTGGGCAGAAAGAGTGGCTCTCAGCTGGCCCCATCAGAAGGCAGGGGCTCCCTGTGGGATAAAAGTTGCACAGCTGCAAAGCGGAGATATTTTGGGCTAGCATCCCTTGAAGTCAATGCCAGGCTTTCGACTGGCTTCACTGCACTTTGGATGAGAGCAAAAGGCAGCTCTTCTTCACCCCAGTGCTTTGAATTACCTGACTTTTTTTCAGAGGGGAAGAAGAAACCTAATTAACTCCCCATTAGGGAAGAGACCAAGTGAAACAGATTCTGAAACCTTCTCGGTCTTGGGTGAAGGTACATCTTTACCTCTGTGATGCTGTTCAGATCTGGGAAAGGAAAGGGAGGAAAAAAAGATCATCATCTGAAGATTTATCTCAAATCTAGACCCATGATCTTGTTACCAAGGTATTTAGGATGTTAAAAAAGACAGACTTCTGTGGGTGGAAATGAGCAAAAAAGATCAACTGAGACTCTGGTTCCATGCAGCTGCCTTCAGTAGAATGCAGTACGAGAGGAAAAAAAAGAAGTCCCTAAGCAGAGAAACTCAGAAGATGTAAGCAAGCTAGCTAAGGAAGAGAATGACCCTGACACCAGAAGATCAGCTGCTCCTTAATGCTAGGCTAAAGGCTGCACTGCTTCTTTTTAGGAATTGCCATAGACTAGGAAGTGCCTCAAAATAACCTTAGAAGATATATAGGTATATATACATGAGAAAGCGATGGAAGACAGAATATGTCTAAGTACAGATCCCTGCAGCCTTTAAGGCTTAGAGCCAAATCCACTTCCTGCTGTGCTCAGTCACTGAAGCTCCCCAGCACTCAGGACTCCAGACTTGCTAAAATTGGGTACCTCCAAATCAACATTTTAAGTAAATCATGATTTCTGAAGAGGCAGAATGCATCTGGGACCTCAGCTGAAGAGCTGCCTCTTCTCTCAGCACATGAGAGTAGCTCATGGGAAGCACAGGCTTCATCTTGGGTGTTTCTAGCTAAAGGAGGCACTCTGCAAAACAGAATTGCTTAGATGAAATTCAATTTCATATTAAAAGCAGGGGAAGCTTCCTTCTAGTCTGTAGCATCAAGAGCAACCTCTGAGCACCCTGCAAGCTGTCTAACACAGCCCTGCCTCACATGGGTTTGGGATGTCCCTAGCTCAGATCTTTGACACGTTTCAGGACTGGGGCAGCACATCCCAATACAGCTGCGAAAAGCAAAAAAACATCAATAGGTCGAAACACCATGTTGTTGACTTGTTTTCAACGACAGGGCTGCTGTTTTACTGGCCCTGCAAACCCCAGTTCCTTAAAGTCCAAACCGTTGTGAAGGAGCCCGAGCTGTGCTATTCACAAGCCCCGTATCAAGCTCTTCCATGATTATTAATAGCACCAGGCCTGAACAAGGGCTACGGATGATCTTTAGTTCAACGATGCTAGATTTCGTGGAGACAATGCTGCCTTTCCACGTGCTGTCAGCAGCGAGGGTAGGCAGAGACAGAAGCCGTGCAACCACACGAGCCCTTTCTTCGTCAGCCCAATCTGCCTTCCAGAGATGCTGGTCCTGGTTCTCCAATCCCACACTGCCCCACCAAACTCCATCCCACCACGAGCAGGAGGGCTCTTCCTCATTCACCCATCTCAGCCTCATATTTGGTCTTTCTTCCTCTGCATTTACTACCAAGGGCGCAACTGCTGCAGGCACACGTGGATCCTTCTACCTGTTGTGCCGCTGTGATTTCTCCCTCTCTGCCAGAAGAAATCCCAGAGCGGAGGGGGGATCCCTCCAAGCACACAACCCAACACCTCCACCTCCACGAGTCTCTTCCTCAGCAGAACCAGGCAGACGCCTCCCCACAGGCCTCTCTGTGAGCACGCAATGCAGCCCCCGCTGCTCTCTGCGGAGCACGAAGCCAGTTTCTTCAGCTCCGGGGGACATCCCCTCCTCTCCTCCCAGGAGGTGACATGAGAACGAGTGAGGACTAGGGAAGATGCATGGAGGAGGAGGCAACCTCACTGGTTTTTAAGCTGCAAGTTTTGCAATCCTCAGGTGTAGCAGGGAGGGGAGTCTCTCCTTCCCTTGTTCACAGCCTGACAATACCACTGGTGCATTTCCCCCCGTTTGGTGACCTCTTTGTCTGGCGCTGATGTGCACTGTCAGGAGTGGCTCTATCAGGTGACAGAACAGTGAGCATGTCAAGTCCTCCACTGTGCTCTTTTTTCCCTTCCCTTCTCCTCAGAACCTTCACACAATTTCTTGCAAATAGCCTTACCCCTCCTGAGCAACGCTCTCAGCTGTCACCAGTGCCACGTGCTTCTGCCGTAGCTGGATCCCTTACACACCCCTCACCACTCTCCCCAGGTCTGCCACAGTTATTAAAACCTCATCACAAGCTGCTTTGCATTTAATCCCATCTGTCATCAGATCCTGTTTAAACACCACGACTTAAGACTTTGATGCAACTGCTTCCTCAGACACAACAGCTTTCTTCCACTGAGCTCAAAGCACCCTGCAATAAAAGCTGAGCTCCCCCGAGCCCCTTTCTCTGTGTGATAACTGATGCACAGAGAAACAGGGCAGCCCAAGCTAAATGAACACAAGAGACCTGGCTGAGATATCCCAGCCTTGATTTGTAACTATTCATCTAGCTGCCTACAGTACAGAGGAGCACCTCTCAGTTTCCATGCGATAGGACAGAGGCAGGCTAACAGCACGTACAATCTGGAAACACCACAGGTCGAGGTCGGATGCATGCACCAGCGAGAAGACACCCTTTTTAAGGTCACATTAGCCTGGTCAAGCACTCCCATACCACTAGAGAGCCTGAAGCCTCCTATATCAAGCCCACAATGCAGGCTGCAGCAGCTAAACCACCTGGGACCCGCATCCTTGGGTAACGCACAGGGCAGGCTGCTGAAGGAGCTAACAGGGCATTCTTGTGTAAGAGAGGATGCAAACAGAAAATTGGGCAACGGTGCTTGTTATTATTCATTGAAGGTACTGGAGCTGCCTTATGTGCTAAATGTTCTTACCCTGATGATCTTACCAGCTAATTAAGGAAGATTGATGAAGGATGATAGCAGTAATGTGTCGGTACTTCCAAACTGCAAATGGAAAATTGAAGCAGAGCGAGCATACGTATACATTACCTACATGAAATGCAGGGAGGATGAAATCCTGTACGAAAGCCAGCCCCGTTCCTCCATATCAAAACACTCCTTCCTCTCTTTGAAACTGTGCTAGCATGACACATCGGCAAAGTTCTCCTTGCCAAAGTAATTACCTGCTCTGCGATGCAGGCCAACAGATTTGGAGTCCAGGATTAGTGATCAGAGAAACTGGTATCTGGTAAGCCCTAAAGCTGGGAAAGCTTTGCCAGAAACACAGTAGAAGTTGTCCCCACAGAAATGCTGGCCTGGGGCCACTTCTGGAACTGAACTTGAATCAAGCCTTCTGGAAGGGCTTATTTATACTTCCATGGGATGATGACACCAAGTACTGGGATACCACGAGAGAGCTGGTTCTCATGGAGTTTTCCATCCTCCATTTAGGTAGCTCTTTGAAAGATATCCAGCTCTGTACCTTTTGGGTTTTCTCCAGCAATCAGCAGGAAAAATAGGGATAGCTCAAGTTATAGCTCCAGTTCCCAGTACTCCATCCAGATGAAAGTGTCCCAGCTGGGCACTTAAAAGACAAAGTCAGAACCTGCAAATCATCCCTACAGCCAAGGAAAGGAGCTCAGGTTCAAACTTCACTGTTCAGTCCCTACCCTCCTTATGCCCATATATTAATTACTAGGCATACTCAAAATGCTAGGCACGTGTTAGATACTACCGTGATGAAATCCTTGGCATCCATACCACTGGCCATAAATCTTGTGAACAAATTCCTTGTGATTTAGCTCCTACTTCCAGTCAGACTGGAATTCCCACAGGACACTGTCTGTCAGGAGTTTGACATCAGAAATTACAGATGGTTATGAAAATGGAAACAACGAAAAGCCAACCTAGTTTATTTTGTTTTCGATGCAGACTTCTCAAGAGATTCGGGTCAAGGCTGATTCATAGGTCTGGGCTGGTTCCTGTTTTATCCCAATCTGTTTGTCCTCAGCATGGCAAAAGGGCTGGATCCTACTCTCACTGACTTCAAAAGAAGGACTATCAAGCCCAATTGTCAGATTAAAAACCACAAATCATGTTATATCATTGGATTCTGGTTCATCAAGCCACATCCTAAATGAGACTCCAGACCCAACGATGTTTGGACAAGCAGAATCACAGTTTGATGTTTAACCAAACTATTTGATGGTTCGACAGCAATGCTCCTCTAATTGCAAGCAACGCGGGGCTGCCAAGTTTTAAACAAAAGAGCACTGTGAGCAGCCCATCTAACGCGGAGGTTGGACGGGGCACAACCTGCTCCTCACCGTGCAGCCTCTCCGTGGCAGCATCCAGCGCACGGGGCCGTTCCCCTCAGAGGGAAGGACCCTCTTGGGGACAAAATGGGGGGACAAGGTGACACCAGAGCAGGGTGAGGACTTGGTGGCATGGTTGTGGGGCAGGTTTGACCAGCTTAATGCTGAAAGACAGACAGAAAGACGACCAGCTGGCAAGCATGCGTAGGTGGGGAGAGTCATGTTGTCCGTGTTTGCCAAAGGGGCAGAGAGTAACACGCGTTCCTGTCTCTCAGCGGAGAAGGGGAAGTTCCCAGAAACTTGCTTTATCTTTCTGTTCTTAACCCTTTTCTGGCATCTTCACAAGGCTTGGTATTGGTAGAGGAGCCACTCTGCAAAAAAGCAATTCAGAAGTCAGCCCTCCCAAGCCTGGCTGTGAGCAGGCCCCTTTTGTCTCTCCAGCACCAGAAGGGCAAGAGCCGAAATGTTTTTTCCCAGAATTAGCCTCACTTAAAGAGAGATGGGCTACGAATGTAAATAAGTCACAAGTGCTTTCAGAGCAGGGTCCTTGCCTTGGCCAGAGCTGGAGAAGCTGCCTGCCTCTCCATCACCCCACAAACATGCCCCTGGCCTGTCCCCAGCTCAAGGAGCTACTGCACGCATTGCAAAGACCAATACAGTGTTGCAGGGAGCAGAAAGACTCAGGCAAATATTTCTGAAACTAAAGGATGGTGCGTTGGCTCCACACTTTGTCTGATCCAGCACAAGCATTGTTAAATGGAAGGTGTTAAACTGTGCCCAACGGTGTAAGAAAGCACATATGTGAAGGTGTATCCAGCCCCTGGTCACAGCTCCTGTCTGTAGATGTCTAATAAAGGTTTGATTTAGTGTGCCCATGTCTGAAAAGTCATTCTGGCAGCATGGATCCCATTTGTCACCATGCTTACTCCTTTGTCCCCCGGGGCAGCTTTTAGCCCATGAGCACAGCTCTTGACCTGCCTCTGAGCAGGGGCAGGACTTGATGGTCCCCAGAGCTCCCTGTCAGCCTCGGCCCCTCTCTGCTGCTGTGAATCATCTCCAGGTACTGGCTTGCATCATTCCAGAGGAATTAAACCCCTCAAGTCTGAGGTAAGTGTCTAAAACCCATTTAAAATCCCCAGGGCAAGAAAGAGGCTTTCAGAGCAACAGACTTGACTTGGATTTTAAAGGAAGATTTTTTTCTGGGAAGCAAAAACTCCTCTCTCTCTGCTTTCTTCAGCATCATTCCCAGGTCACAGCTGTGGGATAATTTTGTGATGGGGGCTTCCCATGAGGGGCTGCAGGAAGGGTGCAGGAGCGGGCAGGTCTCTTCCTTCTCTCTCTCAACTCTTTAAACCATTTTTGCCTTCTTCTGTCCCAGCTCCTCAGCCCTACCGTGGCGCTGACATGGAAGCATCAGGTAGGGCATGAACCAGATAGGGCATGACTTCCAAATCCAGATGCTTAAACTCCCGGGATGCTTTTCAGAGGTGATGAGCAGCCATGACTGCTCACACAGGCTGAAGCTGAGCAGCAGCACTGGCAGGATGGAGGCGAGACTGCACCCAGCAGCGCAGGGCAATCTGTGCAGGAGCCAGACTGGCTTTCGGGGGCTAGATCAGTATCTGGGTTAATCCCGGCTTCTTTTTTCAAGTTGAATGGAAGTTTCCAGCATTTGTCATTACAATTTGGAAAATGTAAACTGATCCCTTGGTTGGTTTCTTCCAAAAAGCTTGGAAGACTCAGCTTCCTGCAAATAGCTACCAAGGCTGGGAGGGGCAGGAAGATGGGGATGGCAGATTCGGGCGGCGTTAAGAAGTTAATGAATACAAAAACCCTTTTTATCTCTAGACCCAAAGGAAGTTTACAAGAGGCTTTTCCTCCACTGTGGATGGGAAACCTGGCCGTGCGTTGAGGAGGGGACCCACTCGCCTGCAGGCACTGCCCGAAGCCTCACCAGACCCAGCGAAGGAGCAGAGAAGGGGACCGACAAACAAGACAGACGTGGGCTCAGAAACTATGGCAGAGGAGGCTGGAAATGCTGGAAAATAGAAGCAGAACGATGCATAGATAGGTTGAATAGTGCCCTCCCTTCCCATCCACCAGCACAACAAAAGCAATGGGCAGCCCAGCACGGCCGGGCAAAGGAACAGGCAGGGTCTGGAGTGGTCGTCCTTGTCGAGGCGAGCTCAGCTGAGAGGAGAAAAGCAAGGTACCGAGGAGGTACAATTCTCTCCAGGTTCACACGTAGCAACAGTGCAAGTTTCTATAGCAACACCAGGATTATTTTTAGCATTAGTCATATTTTAACAGCAACAACCCAACGTGGAGCTGGGGTGGAGGGCTGCATTTCGCCCCCCTCCACTGCTTCTTCCTTTCCTCCTGGAGATGCAAAAGTGCAGGCAGGCAACTGTGTAAGTGCATGTATGTGACCTGCCCGTGCCTACAAATAAAGCTGAGAGGAGAGGGCATCAGGCAGAAAACTTCCTTTTCCCCCCCAGTGAGACTCCTTTGTTGCTGACCCTTCGGTGGTGCTAAGCACCCTGGTGAGGTGCTGGTCCCGGTGACAGTGTGGTTGGACAGCCAGCCCACAAAAGACGTTTCTGGGGCATTCTCCCGGCTCCCTTCAGTCCCGATCTGTGCTAAGAACAGAGCATCTTCCCCAGCACTGGGACCACAGGAAAAGACACAGCCCAGTCTTGCTGCCTTGGAGAGCACGGGGAGGTGAACAACGGGACCGAGCACAACTTGCAGCTTGTATTTTTGATACTGCACAAACACAGGAGCACAAGCAGATAGAGCTTTTTGGCTCTCCAAACAAGCAAGCATCCTCCAGGATGCCAATCCCCGTGGCTGTCACCGGGCAACCGATTCCTTAGGCAAGTTTGGAAATTCTCTTTCTTGTTCTACAAAGCCCGGTGCAGCACAAACAACAGCCTTGCTTAACAGTCACTGGAGCCAGTGACAAACAGAGCAGATCCATGGCAGCCTTGGCCAAGCAAAAGCAGGAATGCAAATTATAACATCCCCTAAGTATCTGTTATCCACCCACACAGTCACAGACAGTTCCTCTTGCCACTCAGAACAACCCAAATCATTAGCAATAAAAATATGTGCCGTGATAATTAATAATTTCCCTTGCACGCAGTTTCTTTCATGCAAAGAAAACCCAACGGTGCTTCACAATTCGTGGCATCGCCGAACAGCGAGCAGCTTGCAGGGGCTCAGCCACGCACGCGTACCCCCAGGAAGCAAGGCGAACACTCGGCCAGCTCTGGGAATGGAGCAGGAGTAGCCCCGCTGGGATATGACCAGTAAGAGCCCTCAAGCCGTAATTTGCTCGAGGAACCTTCCCACAGGCAGGGTGCCACTGAGAAGGGATGGGAGAAGAGGCGAGGGGGCAGACAAAATGGGTTTCAGCCCTGTCAGGGACCACAAGATTTAGCCCAGAGTGCTCCATTCCCACCGTGCTGCTGAGATTCCACTTACGCCAATTGGAGCAGCGAGTGAACCCAAAAACATCCCATCACTTCAAGACGCCTGCTCGTGCTGGGGGCCCCAGGCAAGACCTGCCTGGGCTACGGTCAAGGCAAAGGAAGGGAATGGCAGCTTTCCCTCTCCATGGGCCTCGACATACCTTGCATTTATCACAGAGGTATTTTATTGCAGTGTGGCTTCCAAGAGGATGTGAGTCTGTGCTGCACTTGGGGCTGGCAGCAGGTAGGGTGCTTCCCAGGCTGCCTCTTACCAGTGAATAAAGTCCTTTATGGAAATAGCTGCTAAAGCAACAGCGGTGCCTCTGGCTTCCCATCCTTATTCACTGCCTGCCTGCAGCTTCTGCTTCACGGCTCACGGATCCACAGGCCTACCCATAGAGAAAAAAAGGCAAATCACCTCCTGTACGGCAGCTTATACATCTAGCGGGATGCACTAAAGGGAATCTCTCCGCTGGCAATATTTAAGAATACACAAACTAAACCAGGTATTAAACAACCATCAGGGGAGCCAGATCCTGATCACATCTGTGGAAAGCAATCCTCGCTTGTCTCTGATCTTCTCCAGCTCACTTCTGCTTGCTCCTGAGCCCGTACTGAAGGAAGGTCACTGGAGCTCTGCTCAGAAGAGCAGGGAATCACTTCTGAAAACGACCTCGTGGGCCAGCTGGAACCAAGCTTTCCACCTTTATTTTCCCTCCTGAATACCATATTTGCTATGCCATCCACATCACCGCATCCAAATGGCCACCCTATGATAGCAAAATGGGACCACCACACACTGCCCCCAGCACCGCCATACAGGACTGGCCCTGGCACCTCCTCTGGAGGAGCACGATGCCCAGAAGGACGGGAGCAGGCAGGACTTTTTTGTCCACCAGCTTACGCAGCCTGTGGATCCCCCGCATATTCTGGAACAGGCAGCGAGTACAAATGCCCTTGGGGAAAGGCCAAGTTTGTGCTGCGAGTTAATTGCCCGTATCCACGGCATCCAAAAAACCACAGAAGCTCCTTAGAGACGAGCCTGCTGCCTTGTGAAATCACGGATGCTGTTTTACCACTTCAGTGAGTACTCAGTGTCCCCAAAAAAAAGGCAAGGTTGATTAAAACAATTTGCTCTTCAGCCTTCGTCCATCTGCTAAAACCCGCTGATCTTTCCCCAAGAACGCTTCAGCACAGAGCCAAGCCACCGGGAGCAGAGACGACGGGGAAAGCTGGGATAATTGGGCTGTCGCTGCCATAAGGGAGCTGTGTAAGCCAGGAGAGACGGAAAGGACGCGTGGCTGGCTGCCAGGAGGGCTGTCATCCCCGCAGGTGAGCTAAGATTAGTGCCTGGGAACGCAGTAAGGATGGGCGGCTCGCTCCGCTCCTCTGCCGGCTTCCGCGCCGCTCTCACGGCGCTCAGCCCCGCACAGCGCTCGGTGCGGGCAGCGCGTTATCCTGCAGCTATTTTCAGACGGTGACGAGGAGAAGCAGAAGGGCCTGTGATGCCCCAGCTGAGTGGCAGCCAGCGGAGCTGCTGTTGTCACTGCACCTACTCCTCGACACCTGCCACCTCTGGATTTGGCATCCGGCCCCCAGGCTCGTAGCAGGATGATATCATCTGCTTTTCTGACTCCATTTCGACATCTACCTGACACTAAGTTATGTAAAGCCCCATGAGAAGGAAAACTGGAGCAGGACCCAGAGAAGCTGAGGATGCTCTGGAAGGCAGGGATCACGACCGAGCCCCTGCCTTTTGGCGTCACTCCTTGCCACAGCTCTTGGCTGCTGGTCCCAAATCCCAGCAGAGCTGGAGGCAGACCACACCTCAATAGTTTTTGGCGAGCACTCCAGTTGGAAACCACTGGAGAAAGACCAGGTCTTCTGGCATTTACCCTTTACTTTCCTTGATTTCCCCAGGTCACTAGGGTTGTGCATGAGAAGAGGTGTGCATTTTCTCCCTGTTAGCCCAGGACAGATAGGGGCTGCTGGGGGAGGCTCCAAAAGCATGCCGTAGGGCGCTGTGCCTCACTAATGAGCCTGGACTAAAGTCACGGGGATGGGGCTCGCTCCCCGCCTGGCAGCTGAGGCTTATGACACTGGTTTTGAGCTTATAGCAATGGCAAGAGGGAAACTCCTCGTGGCCAAAGCTGTCGAGGTGGGAATGCAGGAGAGCAACAAAAACCATTCTTGGTAGGGCTGGGAGCAGGAGACTGCAGCTGGCTCCCAGTCACAGAGACATCACTTTGGAGGAGCTTGAAGGCACTTGCAAGGTTCCAGCAGAGCTGACAGTTCAGGGAGATGATGATGAATCAGTGCAAGTTTGCAGCATGATTATTCCTATAAGTTGTGCAGATATTTGGGAAAATGGACATTCTAGATGCTGGAATGGTCTGCTGCTTGTGGAAAGGACCTGAAGGTACCCTAGCATCTACTTTGGCTGCTCTGGAGCTCAGCAAGCGCGTTAAACAAGAAAATTAATTTTTATTGATCTTTATTCGGTCCTCTATTGTTTTACACACACTTAGCTTAAGGAGCTTCCTCACGAGCCTGACAAAGTAAAAGCTATTTTCCAAAATGAAAATCTACCTCTTGCTCACACCAGGATAACCAAGGGAGGAGACCCCATGGGCTGCAAGGCGCCTGTGCCATCCAGCCACTACCTCTTAGCTCCCCGGATCCAGCCTCAGCTCCCCACTCTCCTGTCCTCCCAGAGAACAGAGGGCAAAAAAAAGCAAGCGGCAGCCTGCGTCTCCGGAGGGCTCTGCTCTCCCACGCTGCATTTCCACGGGGAAGCCATGCCGGGCTGATGAAGAGCAGCGTGCCTGGCCTGCCCTCAGCTGCTGTACGTTTCATCTTCCCCAAGGAAACGGAGAATTTTCCTAATTAAGCGTTAAAGTGATTCAATTATGAGGAATGCTCTCTTGTTGAGTTAAACTCCATCTCAGACAAGAGTGCAGCAAAGCTGTGGACAATTCTGGAGAGGTTTTGCTGAATGGTAGATCAGGAAGTATCGCAGCTCAGAAATGGGAATTTTTTTCCCTTAAGAAAAGTGCTGAATCGCAGCCTCTGCAAGCGTAGAAGACAATGGAAAAAACAAGAGAAAACGAGACAAACAGGAAAGGAAAAAAGACACAGGCAGCTTCTTGAGCAGAAGCATACCAAGTATTTTGGGCTGTCGGCTGCCCCAGTGCCTCCCAATCTGCCATGGACAGAAGGAGGCTGGGATTTGTGCAATTAAACAGGACAGCATTTGCCAATGCAGTCCTCACCCCCAGCCTCAAAACCCTTGATGAAACTTGCTAATTGGCACGTCAAACCGCTCTGACTGACAGCTCTCAGGTCAGCATAGCCCCATGTCAGCTCTACGAGGCAGCTAAGTGAAAAGCGTCCCACATCCCCTGAAAGGCACATCATTATTTTTGTCTCAAAAACAAGCAGCCCCCTTCTTCCCCACGGTGGCAGCAGCCCTGGGTGTCCGTGGGGCTCGGTCCTGCCCCAGGAGGGGCTGCTGGTCCCAGCCGGGGCCAGGCTGTGAGCGCCTTGTCCCCAAGGCTCAGCTAGAGGCAGCTGTGTGCCTGGTGGCTCTAGGGGGACAGCCCTGTAGCTGCTTTGCCAAGCAGGACTCAGCCCAGGTTCTCTCTTCCCCAGCCTCACTAAAGGAGGAGGGACAGAGAGAAGCCTCCTGGGCATGCTCCCGGTGCTGCCTAACTGCCTTTCTCTGCAGGAACGCCGTGTGAGATCAGCGTGGGAGCCAAGGCTGCACTGACAACCCAGGGAATGCACTTCAACTTGTAATGTCCAGTACGGACTAGGTTTTGGGAGAAAAAAAAATGAAATTGCAGACACTGTCTAGACAAATGTAGCCACCTTCCAGGCCCCCCTTCCCTCCCATCTACTCCATTTGCCTTCACGCTCTCCAGCTGGCCTGTCCAACATCCCCTCCTCGTCTGCTGCTCTGCATTAACGATGTCCCCATTTGTCAAGGGCTGGGGGGACTCCTGCCAAGCCAGCACACCTCACTCTTGCAGGGACAGCTGCAGAGCAGCGAGCCAGCAGTGCAACTGCAGCTCACGGAGCTGTGTCTGAGCTAGCTTTACGCTGGCTGGAGATGGTACTGATAACAGCAGAGCTGTGGCAGGTTGGAACTCAGTCCAGAATCTGGCCAAGAAGTTGAAAAATGCCTTTGCAGGCGGCGTGCCATGAGCTGCCTGCTACTGCTGCTATACCGCCAGCAGCACCGCTGCATACAAGCCCCCACAACACGCATCTCTGCCCCTATGTCAGATCCAGGCTCTGCAGAATACAAAGAGGCATTTAATCAATTTTGCTGCAGAGAGCATCTTCGTAAAGAGGCTGAAGGCTGGGTGAAAGCAGAGGGTGACAATGAGCATCAAGGGCATGCCCTAAGAGGAGGCAGGTCGGTGCTGAGAAGCAGGGCTGGACACAAAGCTGCTTCCACGAGAGCAGCCACCCGAAGGGCTGGGCAGCATCTCCTCTCTGCTGGGAGGTGATGACTGCTGCAGCAGCAGGTTGCATCCATCAGAAGGGCTTTGTGAACCTCCGGTGATCTAGAAGGACATATGAACACACTTCTCCACACCAGCCAGCAAGCCGCCCTTGGAACAATTTCGCGGTCAGCTCCAGCCAGGAGCTGGCACCATGACAGATGCCCTTCCCCAGCTCTTCCTCCACCGTCCCAGCAAAGCTCACGCCTTGGGACACCAGCACTGACCGAGCAGAGCACGGAGAGCTGTGCAACAAGCCGATGGCTGGAGGTGACCTTCCACAACCCAGTCAATTTGTGCCCTACTTAGATTAATCCCTGGAAATCCTGGACCGTAACCTCGGGACCTGCCGGCAGCACACTCTGCTAAAATTAAACCAAACCTTTTCCAGGGAGGTTTGCAGACCTCGGGCATGTGTTTTGCTCCTCAGAAGCTTTGCAGGTTAACTGTTTCCAGCCCAGAAAGGCAAGTTGTGGATGGACAGGCATGAACTGGCCCTGTGGCACCGTCAATACCGGCTGGTTGAACCCTACGAGCTGAAGGCCCCGGCAGTGCCACCTGCAAACGGAGACGATGACCCTCACCTTCACAAAGCATCTCTTGCACCCCAACTGGAAGCGTGACGAAATATTTAAGATTATCCTGAAATATTTTTATTACCATTGAACAAGTTAATGACAGAAGAGACTGAGGCTGTCACCTAGTAATAAGCAGCGATTATTTCAGATATATTATCTCATCCACTTCCCTTTCTGTCCACCTCCAACCTCTCGGCTAGCTGCTCCCAATTAGGGTTTTTGCGGCCCTTCAGCCAGGACAGAGACCATTTTCCTGCCCAGCTGGAGAAAATCCGCTGACCTTCAGGACCTGTCCACCCCCACCAGGCAGCAGATGCCATGTTCTCGGGAAGGAAGGTCCATCCTCAAAGGGACAAGCTGTATCAAACCAACAGTCAGACAAGCCACAATTTGGCCCGGGTTCAGCTGACCTCAATTCTGCCTAAACTCCCAGAGCCGAGCATGGTCCGTGGGAAGAGCCACAGCTTTCAGCAGCAGCTGACAATGGGAAGCATCAGATGGAGACAAAGGTGGAAATTAGGCCATCTGAATCTGGGCCAGCGCTCCCCGGTCTTGAGATCCCATCCCCTGCTGCAGTCCTGTCCCTGCTGCTGGGACGGGAGGCCACCAGCCCGGCCACTTGCCACCAGTGCCACCCCTGCGTGCAGGCAGCACGTCCACCTCCTCTCCCTGTACGTCACAGAAGCCAGGCCAGTTCCAGACCGGGAACTCCAGCTGAAAAAGAGAGGCTACAATTCACAAGCAAACCATTTCCCCATTCATTATTCAACCGTTTCAAGTAGCGCACGCTACTTTTCCTACCACTTTGCCACTTTTCAATCATTTGCAGTAAAGCAAATCAATCATTTACGTGACTTACAATTTGGTTCAGCCTACACAAAGCTAAAAAAGACAAGGGCTCTCCTTGAACGGGGACAGTGCATTACTCGAGTGAGGCTGACAAGAACAGGATCTCTTTGGCTCATCTCCTGCCACTCACTGACAGCGATTTAGAAAGGGCTGTTTGACAGTAATTTCCTCTTACCATTCTTATGCTGCCTGACTGCAAAACTACCAGTGCAGAAACCAAACCGTTAAAAAAAAAAGACAATCAAACATTTGAGTGAGGTGCCTCTCATTCTGCCATCTGATATTTTGAGTGATTTTTGACTAAAAGCACTGAAGACCACAGGCTCCGAGGCACGCTTGCAAAAAGGGGTCTTGAGCATCTTCCCCCTCTTCCCAAGGATGCTGCGACTTGTAAACACGCTGCATGGCCACGACGTGCCTCCTGCTCCTTCTGGTACCCGCAGCACCAGGACGCTGCGTGGGTGGGGATGCACAACCTGTTTTGGGCCAACTGTCTACCTGCTCAGAGCACACCACCCCAGTCATGGTTACACACGTGGGGCTGATTTTTGGAGCCTGACATGTATTCTGCAGATGCACTTCCTTGCTACAAAGTCTTTCTGGTGCTCTGCTGTTCTCGAGCTCTCACCCCTTGCAATCCTTTACCCAGGCACCAAGCCACCCTGCTGCTGAGCTGCCAGAGGATTTACTTATACACGTCTTCTCCCTGGAACAGCCCCAATATCCATGTCAGTCATGATCATACTCAAATTCCACATCAGGCAGCTTTCCTCATCTGCCTGGAAATATTATTTTAGCCTGCTGCCACAAAGAGACAGATTGGTATCAATTTTAGATCAAGCTATTTAAAATACCCTGGTCTCCTTTTTAAATCTTTCTTTCCTGTCTGACTAACTGCAGGCAACACATACACCCTCAAGATGCCTGAACTTTTGGTGCAGAACATGGGTATAAAACCCACTTCCTCTCCTGATTGCACTTCCAAAAATGAAGGACTGTGCATAAAAACTTAGCCCTTGAGCTGCAGTGCTTCCACAGGGGAAAGAATCTCAACAGGGGACAGAAATGGCTAGGATGACCAGAAAGACCGTATCATAGTGGGAGAGTAAAGCCCGCAAGAGGCCAGCTAGCTATCGGACACACTGCCAAAGGAGGGCATGCACCGTTCAAATGCAGATGAGTTGAAGCATAAGCAGAACCTGAGAAGCTGGTCTGGCACAGATGAGAGATGTGAGCAAGAAATCCCTTCCTTGTATGCCAGAAGTCCTCTTCATCTCAATATGTGCCTGTGTAGCCCAACATGTCCTCAGTTACTTGCAGATACTAACGAACACGTGCTCCTCACTGGAAGCAGAGCCCTCAACAGAGTGACCGGGACACAAGAGCCCTTACTGCATCTTTTATGACGCACCTGGGGCTGAAAACCCCTTCTTGTCTCCCTACATCCCACACCAAGAAGCTTCACTGGACATCCCTCTACCTGTAACAGCAGAGCTTGTTAGATTAAACCTCGCCCTCTTCAAAAACCCACCCACTGCATTTCCCCTTGGAGACTTGTGTGTCTGCAAACGTGCCGTGTGGCTGCGGTGCCGCCTCCTCGGGGCTGCCCCAGGGGGAACGCCGCAGCCCCACCGCGCCGCTGGCACCGCCGTACCTGCACAGTGCAGGGGCACGAGGGCGAGGACGGGGACCCTCCTGCTGGCCGTCGCGTCTCGTCTCCTCCCTGCTGCCACGGGATTCCCTGGAGGACCGGAGAGAATTGATGGGGATGAGATGAGCAACCACGGTGAAGAGAAAGTTCTCTTACCACACACACACAGAAGGCTGGAAGGAGTAGGGGATGCTTTCGTCACTTGCTTATAAGCTAGACAGTGAGGCTAAAGAGATTTCACATTCAGCCTTTTTCTTTTCCCTTCTCAGTGAAAATATTCTGGTTCAATAGTGACATTCGAGTGCAGGGGGAAAGGAGTGCAACCATCCCAGCTTCTCTTCTGGAAAGGCAAGCAGGGAAGAAAACCTCTGAACAACAAACACACGACACACATTTCCAGGCTTCCTTCACACTCTGCAAAGCAGGGCACCAGGGTCAGTGCCTCTTCTCTTTCCCATCACATTCGACGTGAAGTACGCTGTAGGGTTCAGCCCCAACTCTTGTGTTAGCTGGAGGAAAACACAGCTGATGTATGGGAGCGTAGCACTGCTTCTAGGCCAAACAGCCAGAGCCTCGGCACAGAAACGCCTCGTAAAGCATTAGCCCGGCTTGCTTTTCTGCCGGCCTTCTGTTTACGCGGGCAGGAGGCTCTTCCTCTGCGCTCTGCTGTGCTTGGCAGCATCTTGGGAATGCTAAGTCAGGCAACCTGCCTTCAAGGCATGGGAAATCGGCTGAAAACATAAATAGCTTGTGCGTCTTCACGCAGTGCTCACGCGGAGCTTCATGGCACAAACACAACGAGGGAAGGCACGGCACACCGCCAGCTCCTCCGCAGCACCCAGGTGAAAGCTGGGCCGCCCGCTGCCACCGTGGGGACACAGCAGCGACCACGGGCTGAGGGAGGCAGAGCCCCCCGACCTCAGCTAACGCACCCATACACCCATCGGCTTTGCTGATAAGACCAAACGGGCCGGCTTCACTTCCCTGCAAGTTTTACGTACTCGATGCACACAATTCCTGTCACGACATGGGAAGTCTGAAGAGCCTAAATATCCAGGGGTGTCCGTGCTTCTGCACCGCTTCCAGAGGCACCCACTGTCCTCAGCTCCAGGCCTGAGGGTGAGGCCATTTATTTTGCCTGGACACCTTGAGTAACAGATGACTGCCCGCGTCTTCCTCCTCGCAGACAGCTCATTACCACCTTGTACACACACAGCCGTGATATTTCACGTGTCTCCTGTGCCGTCTTCTCAGGCCCATTGAGCCAAGGAGACCTCACAGCAGACTGCGAGCCAAGGATTTACCAAAGGACAATTTATCTGCAGTGAGAGCCCCTAACCTTAAGAGATTACCCTGAGCTTCAGGCTGAGAGGGACCCGGGGATTTTCCAAGAGTGACGGTTAGGAAGAGGTGGAAGGTGTACGGAAAAGAAGACAGACAACAGGTAGAGGCTGGATGCTGCAGAAGCAGAGCCATGGCAGGGCAGAAGCAACAAACTTCCTCAAAACATTTAAAAAAATAAAAAATAAAATAAATAAAACAGTTCTGCATCTTTTCCTGGTGCCATCCACAGCTCCTTGCACCCAGGCCATATTTCTCAATCCCTTGCCTGGCACCGAATATCGCTCCTTCAGTTCCTCGCAGCTCTTTCATTGAAACATTCCTCACAAACCTCCTCTTCCCATTCAGAAGGCACCAAGAAAACACACGAGGGAAAGCAGCGAAACCAAATCTAAACAAAAAACAGGGCAATGCAAGCTGAACTTGGGATCACTGACACTTCACCATTAGTCTTTGCAGCCTCCACCCTTTCTGCTGAAAGTTTCCATTTAAGCTGCAAACTCTTTGGGGCAACAACCTCCTCTTTATTCTGCCCATGACGCATTTATTGGGAAGTGGTTAATATCTAAAGTGGACAGGAACAGAGGCTTCTTGGAGTACACGAGAGCCCAACATCTCCTCGTCTCGTAATCCACAGGCAAATTGGGGAATGGTTGCATGTGAAACGCCGAGAGCAAGATCTTGAGCTGAGCAACCAGCTAACTCGGGGCATGGCAGTCACACACACCATCTGGAGCAAATCATAACAGTTTGGGGCTGGAGAGTGCCAACTGGCACAAGCTCAGACCCGGCCCTGAAAGCCACGAGCGCTGCTCTGTCGGTGAAGACCAGGAGATGGGGGAACTCCCTTGGACTGAGCTGGATGCACTTGGCAAACGGAGCTGCTGCAACAAGGAGCCGGCGGGGCTGTCCACGTGCTCAGCTCCGTACGAAATTCTCACAACCCTCCCTGGGACAAGCAGTCCCAGTGCTGTGCCTGCGACAGGCTCACGAGGCAAAAGAAGCAGGATTTGGGCACACAGCATGGGCTGTCTGCAGCAGAGAGGGTGCAGCCAAGGTTTGAGACAGCTAAGGGAAAGGGATATCACACCGACACGGGGATGTGTGTGCCTCCGTGTGCTCCTCCTCAGCCTCAGAGAGGATTCCCAGCTATCCCAGTAACCACAGCATCTCCAAGGTGGCAGCACTGGGAGACTCTGCCCAGGGAAGGGAAGGGACCTTTCCATCCCAGCCCGATGCTGAGATCCCAGGGCTGTCACCATCAGGAATCTGGCAGTAAACAAGCTAGCGTGCGAGGCTTTTGTGGCTGCAGCCAAGCATGAAGACCCCTGAAGGCACATGCATGCTCTTTGTAGGGTGCTTAATGCGTATGGCTCGTTTGTGGAAGGTCAGCTATGTAACAGCAAATTAAGGCGGCTGAAGAAAGTGCCTAAAAGTTTTGCTGCTCTCAGCAAAAGCTCATCTAACAGGCACAGCTCTGCTTTTTACTAATGAGCATCCTTCCCAACCCACAAGTGGCCAGCACTAAACCTCAGCAATTCCATCAGCCTGCCCTAGCACCTGCAGGCCCGTGAGCTCTCCCCAAAAACTCCGCAAAGCCCTCTCGGACCAGCCTTCTGTTAGCAAATTCATCATTTTCTGCTCCCGGAGCAGCTTCATTTTTAGGTGCCACTCAAATTTGTGCAGCGTTTGCACTGTAAATGTCACATATGTCTGTCTCTCTACCACCACGGCCTCCCCCTTCTCTTCCTGAGCAAACGGAGCCCTGGCCCCGCTGATGCACAGCAGTTTCGGCCACCTCACTCCTCTCCCTCCATCTCCTCCTGGGTTCCCTCTGACACAACACAGCAGCCACCCGTCCTCTCACCCACGGTCCCATAGCAGCTCTCAGTTCTGATCCGTGCTGTTCTCTGCCATCACTTTTCCCCTATCCCTTTTCCCTGGCACTTGAACCAAACACCACAGCGCTGACTTGTACCATCTTTTGGTTTATTCCTTCCTAGGAGGACTGGCAGTCATGTCGCACTGACCCGCACCATGCAGCTATTTCTGTCGGGCAGAAGCATGCTCTCCAGGAAACAGACACTATTTTCCCTTGCGATCTCAGATTGATGGGAGCTCAGGTTCTTCCTGGGTGATATCAACTTTATGAGCTATTTACACAACCTCCTGGCTGTCTTAGCTGGAAAATAGACAGAAGAGAGAAAATCAAATATTTAAGTAGCAAAAAAGTCTCCAGCCCACAGTAAAGCTGCTTTTCCCACCGCAGAGCCACGCTGGCTCTGCCCCGTGCGCTACGAAGGGTGACCAGGCACCGGCAAGTGCAGCGTGGACCCATTCCAGATCTCAGCATGACAAATGATGCCCTCAACGTGGGGGCCAGAAGACAATGGTGAACTTGTGGCACACTGGATCCTAACCAACTTTGATAGGACAATAGAAAAATTCATAAATAGAAAACGCAGAATTGCTGGAAAAAGCAATTTGTGAGAAAATGTCAGAGGATTCTGAGTGATTTGACCCAAAAGAGACAGGAAATCTGCATCGAGAGAAGCTTAAGAAAGACCTGACTGAAGAAGATTGCCCCGGTCTTTTGATACAGCTCCAGCCTCAGCTGAGGCTGGAAAAGCCAAAGCCTGTTGCCTTTTGTGATGTTCAGAAGCAAGCAAATTACTCCAAAAATTAATTTTAAAGAAAAAAAAAATCTTTATTCCCTTGTCAACTCTTACACAGGCTCTCAGTTTCCCCAGAGGAGCTACAAGCTTGGTGCCACTGCTTATGTCATTTTGCCTACAAAGCCAAGATCACAAAAAGTGGATTTGAATCTATCAAGTGGATTTGGATCTATTCAAGAGAAAAAATAAAATTTGGGAACTTCTGTAAAACTCCAAACCCAAATACATCCCACACACAGAATATTTTCGACATTTGACTTCTGGTACTCAGAGAAAAATCTCGTGCCCAGTTAACAGCGAGATGTTCCCAGGTAGAGTAAAGCACACAACTCCATAGGGGAAAAAAAAAGAAAAAAAAAAAGTTTTAAATTTATCCTGCACATTAGGTTAAATTTGTCCTACTCTTCAGGTTCAATTTAACAGCCAGGAGAATCTCAAACCCCCCAAACCAAATGCATTAACATATTTATCCCTGCCATGGCAACAAAGGAAAAGCTGTGAAACACCTCCAGTCTGAGGCACAGCCACTAGCTGAAGCCAAGCACCAGGCTGGGATGAGCTCAGACATTTTGAGTAAGGGAAATAAGTTATGTATGCATAACTGCGTGGCATAACGAGGTGGTCCAGAGCTGGGGAGTTAAATACACGCTGCAATACACCTTGTGTTCGCCTCTACGTTAAATCACAAGCCAGTAACTCTTGATCTATGGCCTTGTATTCAATTTGCTCAGTTAATTTTGTAGCTTAAAAGGCTATTGAATACCTTGGGGAAAGCAAACTACACAGACAAAGATAATCTCATCAGATCCCCTGCCCGCTGGCTGCAGTGGAAGCGCTCGCACATCCAGCCCTGCTAGTCCCAGCGCAAAGGGGGTAACCAAACCAAACAGCCCTGTTGTATGAAACCAGACCTCGAAACCTTTGCTCTTCGTTCACACCCACCTCATCCTTTTGCTGAGCATCATCCTCCTAGAGGGAGCTCAGAAATACCTGCTGCAGGGACAGAGCTATAAGATCCGACACCGACTTGCGCATGCCTCGGGCACCGTGCACCGCCGAGCCGAGACACCCGCAAGCTGCTCGGGGTGTGGAGGCTCCAGCACCCGTCCAGATGTGCCCTCGTGTCCCCTCCTGCACCCGCCCAGACGCCTGGCACGGAGGTGTCTGATGTGCCCTTGTGTCCCCAGCAGCCCAGGTCCAACCAGGGAGCGATGCAGGACTCTGGGCCACCATCAGCCTGAGCCAGGCACCCACACCTTAGCAAACCCAGACCTTCCCCACGGCCATCCGCAGCCCCTTGAGCCGCAAGAAACCAACCCCAGCTCTCACGAGTCCGCGCGAGGGCTTTACCTAGCCACTGCTCCTCCTCGGGAAATGCTAGGCATATTTCCCAACTAAATAAACTTGAACCCTTTGCACAAGGGAAAGAAAAAGAGGCAGCTCCCACCGGGCTTGGGGTGAATTCTTGGCAGGGGTTGTATTTCTCATCGCCAGTGCAGCCACAACTCGTGTTTCCTTTAGTGAGTTATCTTTGCAGCCAGGAAGTGGGTCTTTCCATCTGGACAGCGTCAGGCTCTTGGCTGATTCTGCCTAAATGTTAACAAATCCCTGCTGCTGCCTTTATTTCCCCTCCTCAGGGATACTTGGAATTTTTATTTTTCTTCATAACCACCGAAGAATACATATTTCACAGAGTCCTGTGATCTTCTGGAAGGACCAACAGGGAAAGCAAATCACACTGGGTCTCGAGGTTATCTGCTTAGCCTAAAAAAAGGCACAACGCGAAACACAAAGCCAGAGGTTGCACAAGAGATTTGCAAGGCCTTAGGGGATGAAAGACTCGTTTACCAAATGGATTTCACGGAGAAATCCCACAGGAGAAAACAGCTCTAACTAGACGGAAATATATTTGCACAAACGACGTGAAGGGCTCGCTATGAATGGATATTTACACGGGGTGCAAGAAGGGAGATGAGGAGAGGCTTGGCGGCAAAAGTAAGTGTCATGGCTGAGCTGTCATGAGAGAGTGAAAAACTTGCAGTCCCGACAGCAACGAGGACAGAGGCTTCACCCCTCTTCTCAGCGTGGGGAGGGACCCAGCGGGATGGAAACGCACCCGGGGTGCTGCGCTCGCCCTGGCAGCGCTGCGGCTCCCCGGGGGCCGGCAGCGGGAGCAGCTGTGCTCGCAAGCTACAGGCGACCCCACTAATGAGGGATGTGCGAACTGCCTTCGCTGTCAGCCTCAGCGCAGCTCCTTCAGAGCAAGGGACCGAGCGCTCACACCCACAGCCCGCTCTGCTGCGATTTCTTTGCCACCCGGGAAGACCGGAGGTGCTAAATCGAGGGGTCACGCAAAGGCAGAGGAGCCAAACTTCTTCTTCGAGTTGAGAAAAATCACTCTGGTGCTACTCACATCATGCTCTGGCCTTTGCCATGAGCATCTGCGAGAAGCTTTCGTCTCCCCCACAGTAGCTGTCAGTTAGCCGAATGATTCTCATCAGCCTCCTCTTAATTCTTCCAGCCTGAATATCAAGGTGCAGCGGTGGAGGAAGACAGCCTGCACCCCTCCTGCGCCATGCAGACAGCGACCCTCCAAAGGGGCAGCTTTAACAGCACCCGAAGTATCCTCACGGTATGAGGCACCCAAAGACCTTGAGGTCTCTTTTCCTTCCATCTTTTCTGCTCTGTCCTCGCGCTTTAAAATAGGGCTGTGCAAACCAGGAACGCTTTGCTCTGGCTCATGCAGACAGGGCCAGGAAGAGCACCAGCTCCTAAGGATTCTCATTTCAGAGTGACCCAATCTTTTTCCCATTATTTTCTCCTGCTTGCTGGACTGAAAACCGTGAACCGTTAATCTGGCCCAGCTATAGAGCTTCATTTGTCCCTGAGAAAAACACTCAGGGAACTCTGGCGAAGGCAAGCAGAGTGTCAGACTCACAAACCAGCTGGAGAAGCTCCTCTTTCATCTCCCAACCCAGCTCACCTGAGGGATAGTCCCATAAACACCGACATTTTGTACCAGCTGGAACTCTTTAGGGGATCTTTCATGGGATCCACTCCCATGGGATCCTTGTCAAAGTCACTTTTACTCTTGGGATAAATGAAAATCCTTTGGGCAAAAAAAAATAAATTGTTAAAATGCATTGATCTCCATGTCATGGGAACATCCTCAAGCCTCTGGATGAGAGGGGAACATCACTCAGTCCAACGCTTGGTTTCTTTTGGTTTTAGTCCAGCTGTCCCAAACAAAACATTTTAGAAATGTCAAGAAATGTCCATTGTCAGATCCGATCTGTGAAAAGTTTAGTCATACTCAAAGCACTTTTTTTTTCCAGTGAAAAATGACTCAACAGGGGCAAAATATCTATTTTTAAGTCCAGTTCATCTTCTCCACAAGAAATATTCAGTTCCAAACAGGACCTAAGAGGGCAGGTAGTTGCTATGCAACTCCTGACAGAGGATGGCAAGTCAGAAGGGCATTTTCACTGAGTTAAGATCTTTATAAAAAGTCTAACCAATCCCATAAAGTGTTATTTTCACTGTTTCATGTTCTCTTCAATAATTATATAAATCTGGCAAATGAACCCAAATAATGAAAGGAGAATGCTTCTTGGAGCAGATGAGCCAGGATGTTTAACGAGGGAAATTCTGTCTTCATGGAGAAATATCTATATTTTTGCAAGATAAGAACTGAGCCTTTCTAAAGGAAAAAACACCGAGCAGCCAAGAGGACTCTTGCCAAGTTGGAGCCCTTTGCAAACCCGCACAGGGCAGTCAGCACCGCTCACTCCATCGGCAGCCTCGTGGATGCCTAACCCTAAAATCACATCCCTCTTGCACTCACGTTGCTGAGGGAACTGTGGGGTCACCTCTGAGTGGGAGCTGGGCAGCTCAGCCAGACTTAACATCAGGGAACATAAAATACCCAACAAACCGAGCTCTTGTTCACATTGTGCTTTTATACTCTAATGGGTTTGGGTAAATAAAATAGCTGCTATCTGCCCTGGAGGGAGGATCCCTGCCAGTTGTAAAGCAATTTGTCTGCTTGCCTAGAGCACCGCAAGCTTTTTGCATACACCGTGAGTCATGCCTGTGACTGATGGCGGGATCGGAGAGTTTGCACTGCCCGAGCCTGCCGGTAGCTTCCCAGGTTCATGGGACCCAAGTTTGCAGAGCCTCTGGGTGAGGTTGGAGCAGAGCGCTGCGTGCTGCACCTCCACCTGGCAAACCCTCGGGGAGCACAGAAAGACCAGCACACGGAGAGCTGCTAATGAAAACCAGAAGTAACTCCACAGGATTTGGGAAAGAGATGAGGAATGTGTTTAAAAGAAAATTAAAAAAAAAAAAAAAAAAGCCAAGCATGGGTGGTGAGATAGCAGTGGGGAGCAGATCTCCAAGGGCTGAGGATCAGCCACTGGTACATGAGCATCCCCCAGATTCACTCCAACCCCACGGACAACGCTTACGGACCCAGCCGGGGCCATCCTGCACAAGCTCTGATAGCAGGGCGTGGGGCAGGGAAAATGGGACCACGGAAGATTTGCAGCAAGTGGGAGACTCGTCTTCTTCCAGACCCTGCTCTGAACCTCAGCTGCCATAGGTAGGTCAAGTTTTGTCAGAGCACAATTCTTTTATCTCAGGGTCAAAATTATATTTATTCGTTCCTGGGCATTTCTGGAGTATCTCTATGCCAAGTCCAAGCTCTTAACTTGAATTGCCTTTCTTATTGCCTTCCATGAATCAAGGATATCTATTCTCCGTCATTTCAGCAGGCAGGCACAATGTGGCAGCTGCAGACATGACAGTTACTAGAAGGAATTCAGACTGATTTGGGGACAGGCTGACCCAGATTATTCATATCCTGAAGCAACATAACCCCCCTCAGGAAACACTGTCGGGGAAGGAGCAAATAGTGCTAGCTACAGCGTTTTAGCTCTACGAGAAGCATACCCACACTGATCCTAATGAATAAATCAACCACTAATGGGCAGTGAGAGAGCTGTTAGCGCGATTCAGAGCGGCTCAAAATATCCAGGAACTTTTGGTGCCGTCACTTCGAGAAACGCTGTGATGGTGCCACTTCTGCAGGTAGCAGGCAGAGGCTCTGAGCCAGGGAAGAGAAGAGGAACTGCTCATCTGATGCTCAACACAGCTCCGACACAGGCAGTGCTGGGAAAGGAGAGGGGAGATGAGTAGGAACCAGCCAACAACATCGACTCGTGCACTATTCCTATTAATCCATCACGATGGAGCAGGTCAAAGGGCCGGCTAGGTCCCACCCCAGCCAGTTGTTGTTGTTCCCTGGCTCCGAACAATGCGAGCCGTTTGCCAGCTTCCTTCCCCGGCACAAAGAAAGGCAAGAAGGTCCCCGCGAGAGTCCCCTGGCACCAGTTGAGCTGTCTGGCCAGCTGCAGGACACCCCACCACGCCGTACAACTCCGTGCCTTCTCCAGCATTTTCCCCACCGTGCCTACACAGGGACACGCGTGCTTGCCAAAACCAGCAGCTGTATCGTAAGTGATGACAGAAACCACGATATAATGAAAGTGCCTGTCACACGCAGAAATAGAGGAGACAGGAGGCTGGGCTCCCAGCGCCAATCCGACGGCACAAAGGGAAAGCAGAGGGCACCTCCCAGCCTGGCCCACCTGGGATCACTGGGATTTTGCTTTATCTGACGCTGAACAATGAGCCCAAGTGGCCTCTCTTGTTGTTTGGCTGAAGGTGACTAACCTTTTGTGCCAGACGGGAGACGCCCTCCGCTCCAAAGCCTGCCATAAACAAGCGTTTGGTCCAAGAGCACGCTGCCCCTGCCCACCCCCAACTTGGAAAAATCGGTCAGGAGTGGGGAGATGGAGACGTGAGCCTTTTCTTTCGTCCAGTGTTTTCCCAGAGGTTCCCAGCAGAATGAGCAGCCCAGTCCCAGGGCAGCCCAGCATCACCCCCGGTCTGCTGCTCCTCTCCGCGGTCTCTAGGAGGTGAAGCGTTGGGAGTGCCGGGGCTGGAGGGCACGGGAGAGCTCTCCGGTGCACAACACCAAAGCCAGCCCACAGATCTGTGTGTCAGCGTCAACGCTTGGGGCAGCAAAGGAAACCACCACATACGATTAAGGCAGGTAGACTTATTTTCAGCTTTGAAATAATTCGTGCTGGGATGGAAGATGGGAACCACAGCCGCTTACCCAGGAAACCACATCCAGCAGGGAGTGGCTGTGGGGAGAGAAGGGAGGCTCTAACAGCCTTATTTCTCTTCGGCAAACCGTACCATCGCCACGCTGATATTCCCACAGAGTTCAGGATGTCAGCACAAGGGAGTTGCACGGTTTTTTTTCTGCTGCAAGGTTCTCAGAGGAGAAAGAGAGGGAAGCGAGAAGACACAGCCCAGCCTCGAATGCAGCTCTGCTGGCTGCTCCCCGATGGGTTCCCAAAACCTCCCAACAGGATGCTGTTGTGCATTATCAGCAAGGCACAACTTTCCATGTACATTAATGAGAAACACTGCTGTGCTACCAATTTGTCTGGCTTGGTCTTGGCAGTATTTCTAGGTTGGAAATCCCATAGTTCACATAACCGGTCTATTCACCCCGCTGCTTAATCTGTCTTCACTTGAGGAGATGAACTCCATATATAAACACGCAGCGCTGTATATAAACAGCCCCCAGGCCCACGGACAGCAAGAATTAAGCATCGCTCTGCATGTATACGTGCACGGTATATGTGTGTGTGTGTGTGGGAAAGGGGCGGCTATTTGCTTGTTTATTATAGTACTCTAAATTGTAAACGCAAAGTTATCCCAAGCCCAGGCTGGGCTCCAAGCTCGGAGATAAACCCTGACCAGCGAGGGGCTGCCGGGGGGAGACTCGCAGGCGACAGGATCCTCCGCTGTTTGTTGTGGTTGGCAGGTCAGAGCGAAATGGCTGCTTTCTAAAACAAAATTAGGGGGAAGAAAAAAAAAATAAAACACGCCACTAAAATCCAGAGATCTGTCCCGATTTCTGCAGCAGGAGATTGAGAGAGGAGCACGAACTGCAGGAGAGCGCTGGCGGGGCCCTGGCTGCCTGCCCCACCGGGGAACCCAGCTCCTCGGTGCGGAGCCCTCCGGAGAGCTCACAGCCCCGTGCACGGGGCTCAAGCTGTTTCTTATAAAGAAATGACAACAGGGAAGATCATGTTTTCCTGCTCAGCACTTGCAGAATTTGCCAACTTAAATGAAAACAAGTCCCCTCGACTCCTTGAGGTTTTTCTCATGGTTGGTGGTTTCATTATTTTCACAGCGCTAACACTCGCTTCTCTCCAAAATGGCAGAAACCAGCAATAAAGGGGAAAAAAACCTAAAAACTACCGGGGGAGAGGGGAAGGCAGGGAGGGAAATCCCACGTGCATCACAGATCAAAATCTAAGTGACAATAAATGCAACTGGCTGCGAAACCCTGCCAGCCCGTGGCAGAAGGCTGTCCTGGGGAGGGAGGCAGGCCTGGCAGCGCAGGGTGTGCAGACACACGAACGCTGGAGCCAAGGAGGGATCCCCGGCCCCTGAGACACGAAGTGATACGGGCAAACGTGGGGCGCGAGGCCCCAGTGGCCCCCACGATGCTGAGCTCCTGCCGCTTCTCCTCCTGCTCCTGCTCAAATCAGACACGCTTGCAGGCAGGGGTTCCCGAGCTGCTCCCCCCCCAGACTCACCCACATCTCATTTTTCCCTGAATAAAGGCTGAGAGGAGAAACAAAAGGAATGAGAAACTCCAAATTTGGCAATTCTAAGTGCTCCGTACTTCAGAGGAGGAGATAGCACAGGCAGCATGCACCCTACGGACAGCACCTTTCCCAGAAAAACAGCTGGCAGAAAACACTGGTGTACCCCTGGCTGCTATTCTGGGAACAGAAAGGAACGAAACAAAATGGAAAGAAAGAAAAAAAAAAAAAAGTGGTGCCTGGCTGGGCAAGCAAAGGTTTTAAATTCACAGCCTACCCCACACCAGTGCATGCAGCACTTCAGCGGTCTCAGCCACCGCTGCCTGCAAGCTGATAGCAAATTTGGGGAAAGAAATAAATGTTGGTAGAGACCCGGTATGCATCCTGCACCCAGGCTGATCACTGAGCACACAGCCTGTACCCTGCTCGCACAGCCTTTGGGTGTGCTGTGAGAGGCTTGCAGCGAAAAGAGTGCCTTGAAGTGCTCCGAGAAACGCCGAGAGCTGGCCTCCAGGTCTGTCACTGCGTCCTTAGAGGAGCTCCCGGTGCAGGCACGCGGGCTGAAACCCGGGTTTTTTGGAGAAATTTTTTGAAGAAATCCTGCAGAACTAATTGTGGGCATCACCTTCAGGGCTCCGTGCAGGTGCTCCTCAAGCGAGGAGTTTGGCTTTTAAGAGGTTCGATGTGTCTAGGCTGCCCCCGGAGAGCAAGCAGCATGAGGGGAGCTTTCCGAGGAGGTCACCTGCCTGGCAGCCTGAAGGGAGTCCCTGCAAATTGCAGCTGCGCACGTGGAGGTGCAAGAGTTTGTCAGCTACCTGAAGGACACGCTTTTGCTGCTGATTCAGGTGTTGAAGGAAGCAGCATTTTCCCTTCAGAATTTGAGCTGTCTTACAGCTTACCGTCCCAGATTGAAAAGGTATTTCTTATGCTCTTCTGCAGTCAGAAGGCTACAAAGGAGCTCCGGAAAGGACCCGCTCGCCGTCGCAGAACAAGTGCATGTGGTTTCCCTCGGTCTAGGAATAGGGTCGTTCTTCAGCTGCTTTACGAAGCACAGTTTAATGGCCTGGTTCTGAGAACCTCAGAAACCACCCGTGTCTGTCTCCTTTTGCACTGCACACGACGAGGCACTGGACCAATGCTCATTTGTCCCTTTTACAGTTGCTGTGTCTCAACACAAAACTCAGCGTAAACCATGAAGACTGAGTGCCCCAACCCACGCAGCGTGGCCCTGCTGTGTTCCCTGAGTCTACGAACGTGCCCATCACCTGAACCCCAACGAGGGTTTTCTGCAGTAGGATGCTTACCAGGAGCGAGGGGTACATGAATCACTAAAACCAACCAAGCCTGGAGAACCCAGCACGTCACACAGACGGACTGGGCGGCTTTGTTTCACCTGCACTTACGAAGACAAGATCTAAGCATCGACAATTTCCTCGCCGGAGAAGTTGAAGAGCGGGTACCTGGGCCCAGGGGGCACCGCCTGACAAAGTAACGCGGAGTACTGCCAGGAGGCAGCTCGGCTGAAGAAGCTGGCTCCGCTCCAGGCAGCCTGGGCTGGGAGCTGGACCTTTCCACGACTTGCAGCCCAGCCAAAGCCCCAAGCAGCGCCCGGGGGGGAGAGCAGGCGGAGGCTGCCCAGCCCTCCTGCAGAAGCCAAAATCCCGCGCTCCAGCCCTGCCAGCCCAACCAGTGGGGGAAAGCGCAGCCCCAGGGGCTCTGTTGCCCTTTATAGTGCTTTACAAACAAGGGTCTAGAAGCAAAGAAACTCCAGTCAACAAACATCAGATTGCCAGCCCGTGTAAACCCAAGCTGCTCCGCTGAGGTCCGTCAGCCCAGCGAGGGTGGTGAATTGAATTCAGATCCATCACTCAGATCCACACGTCCTATCTGGAGCATAAACAGTGACTTGTCCGGTCTGCCTAGCCCCATTCATCACAGATTTTAAAGCTCAAGAGGATTTTTTTTACCCCCCCAACACAAGGCAGCTGCTACTGGAGCAGAAGGCATCAGCTGCTCAGCAGCACAGTCTGACTGCAAATGGAGGAAGGTGCAAAAGCAAGAGAAGCTACATGGGAGTTTTTCTCCCAGAATTAAAAAGAAAAAAAATCACCAAAATTTGTACAGAACACCAGGACCCCACCGCTACCATTAGGAAAGGTGCAGGGGTTAAGTATACTGCGGTTGTTACCCAGCCGCTGTACACCTTTCTACACGGGTTGCGCACATTGCCAGCACACGGTCTAACGGATAACCAACCGTGCCAAACACCCGGATGCGTTAATTACACTTTTATGGCAAATTCTCCATTCCTACCTTGGAAACCGCTGTGCTTCCCTCTCCTTACTTCGTCCCTCAGGGACATGGCGCCATCCATGCCCGGATACCTGCAGTAGCTGCTCACTGCCGGAGTGCTGCTCCCCGGCTCTCGCTCCCGCGTGCCCAGGAGGGGCTCAGCACCAGCTCCGGTGTCACCTCCCGGACACCAGAGCTCCTGTTCCCGCATCCCAGCCTCCCTCGGGCAACCCAACACCTGGGGTAGGAAGGGGATCGAATCCCCCGCGGGACACCGCAGCACCTGCCCGCCGCAGGGCACGGAGGGATTCGTTACAGCCGCGCCAGGTGGCTGAGTGTTCGTAACCCAGCCAGGGCACTGGCGAGCGGATTTCTGCACGGGGGGATCATCTATTATGCAAAAGGGGTACGTGGTTAGTGTAGCCTGACCCACCCGTGGGGTTATAATTCTCCACCTCACTAACTCCAGCCGAAGGTCTGCCGACAGCTAATTCGGATCCCCCGAGATCCCTCCTCAGGCCTCCTTGCAAAATGTTTTTAGATAAACGGATGAAAACTACTGCGAGACTCAGAGGAGCAGGACTGCCGTGTTACGAGCAGGGGAGTGGAGGCATCTTCTTTCCCAGGCAGCTTCCCCTCATGCACAAAGCAAGCAGAGAAGCCAGGATCTAACACAGCATCGACAGCCTCCTTGGCCAGCACCACAGAAGAGGATTCAGCCCCACGCTGCACCAGCTGAACATCTCTGGTAATTAATAGGGAACGGGAGGTGCAGGAGCTTCTCAGTGCTGGAGGGAGGCTCACACAGCAGCCTCGGAAATGCAGGTTTCCCAGTTACACCGATTTCCCTCCCAAGCCTATAAGGAGCACAAAGCTCCGTACCAACAGCATCCAAGCCAGACTTCCACCCATGCCCTGTGCCATTTGCTGAGGAATCAGCCGGGAAGTTGATCTTTGGGATCTTTGGGAAGGGCAGAGCCATTTTACACAGGCAACCATTTCCTTACCCGCGGGAGATCCAGCTGAGGTTACCCAAGTCTCACCGGACCTGTCTGGAATAAGAAGCCCTAATTCAATTTCCCAGTACAAACCCGTATCCACCGCAGAGGAGAGGTTTGCAATAACTGTTAGAGGATTTCAGATATACGAATTCCCTGCAGCCTTTCCACCAGGCCGTTTAGAAACTTCCTATTCTTACCACTGAACAAATAAGACGCTGTTTCTGCAATGGCTGTGGAATGAATAACTTTTTTTTTTTTTTTTTTAATGCAAACTGACTTTCCAGATGTACTTAGAGACATTCCTCAAAACCCAAACTTCTTACTGCCTTGGGAGATCTGGATCCCATCCCAGCTCCCACACCAATTTCCCGCTGACCCGGAGCAGTTCTCCTGCCTTGCTCTTGCTCAGCAAGATCTTTCCAGGTCTCGGTGGAGCTGTGAGGGTTAATTATGAGGCCACACGGAAAGAAAGGCACTGTCTACATGTCCACCGTAAGTAGAGCAAGATGCTTTAGATATCAGCTTTTCAGAACAGGTTTAGATGTTACTACTGTGTCAGCGAAAAATATTCTTGAGAAAATATGTTTTAAAAAAATCTTCATTGAGATACTCATTTAAGAGCCTGGCCTATTTTTCCTCTAATTCACATGGACATACTTATCAGACAGATAAGCGGCAGTGAAAATGAGAATCAACAGGCACATAGTGAATAAAGCAGACATCAAAAAAACTTTGTCTGCAGATGTTCCAGAGACACCGTGCGTGTCTGCCTCGTATCCTTGTCCACGAGCGATGGTCCTGCTGTTGCTTCGTTGCAGCCAAAGCCTCTGCTCAGAGAGGAGTTGGGACTCATACCACTGATTTCTGTGGTCAGGCAAATCCTCCAGATGGGCAACTCTTTGCTAGACAAGTCGCTTACGTTGATAAATGAACGTGCTGCAGAAATAAGTCTGGACGGAGCCATTCAGCTCCACATGGGCAAGAGAACAGCCCGTGCCCAGAAATCTGCCTCATTTACAACTACATTGCTTGGGCTGCAGTCTCAGAGTAACCAAGGAGCGGGGAGCCCCGGGGCGCCAGCCTTATACCCCTAGGAGCAGTACTTCAGCCTGAGAAGTGGTTTGCTTCCCTGCGTGCACGTGGCACTCGGGCACCTCCGTAAAGCCCATGCAAAGCACGGGACAGACCGCTGTCCTGGGCGGGCTGACTGCTCAGCGCTTACTCCAACAGCACGAATCACAGATGTCACAGTTAAAATCTGATCACTCGACCAAAATTAGGAGAACAGAAAATGCACTTCTGGTCTAATTTCAAGGCAAGGCAAGAGCTGGGGACATCCACGAGAGGGTCTGGATACGGCCTGAGGCACGTGGGGGAAGCACAGGGCAAAGGAGCTAAAGGGACAGCAGCAGCACAGGTGAGAGACCTACTGCCAGCCTGCAGTCAAACCAACGCTCTCGTCCTCTCGTTTTCATGAGCAATGATTGTCCCAAATCACTTCAGGAAAAAAAAAAAAAAAAAAAAGGAGCCTTGTAAACAACACAGTTCTCCACACCCTGTGCACTCTGCACCACGCATTGTGCACAGCCCAGTCATCTGTCACTTCATCTGAAAATAGCTAACCACGTTCATGTCTTTTCCCCCCCATTTTACAAAACCTATAAAATTCAGATAAAAGCATGGACTAGTTGAGTTCAGTAATCTCTGCTTTGCAAACCCTGAGAATATTTCCAGCGGTGGTGCAGATGTCAGTCTGGTGAGCATGCGGGTGCTGGCTTGCTTGTGTTACCATGCTTGTGGACTCTTTTGACCCTATAACTTCCAAGAATCCAAACAGACAGAAAAAAATAGAACAGAAGAATTAGAAAATTTTGCTCCCCCTCCAAAAATAAAAAAATAAAAATCAAATTTCTGTTTCCATGGCTGTTACATTGGAGAAACTGTGAAAACATCACTTGCCTGAGCATTGTCCACGTACTTAGCTGTGCTTCTGTCCATGCAGCTACGGGTAGGATGGCTAACGCTTCATTTCAAGTCTAACACGATGCACTAAGGGCCCTTTGGACAAGGCCACAGCACAGGAGGCTGCAGGCAGTGAGTCCGGTTACAGGACGACAGCAGCCATGCCCTACACCAGCATCTTTCTTCAGGCCAGGTATTGCCAGTGAGAAATACCCGGCAGCTCCTCTCCTCCCACCCTGCCCAACTCGCCATCAACAAGACTTGCCGGCCTGTTTCCTGGTGTGCTTCGTATCACCCTGCCTGTTCTGGGATCGTTTCCTACGTGGGACCAGGGCAGGAACCCAGGCCAGCACCTCCCGGTGATGTGCCGTTAATTGCAACTTCTCTAGGAGAGGCTACGGTTCGGGCTGCTCAGCCAGACGCACGCACGCTGCGAATAATGGCTCCAAACCACTGCTCTGATTTTGCGAGCTGTCAAGGTCCTGGCTATTCTTTAGCACATTAAAGCTGGGAGCGCAGCATGGTTTTTAAAGCAGCCTATGAAGCATGCTATGGGCTGGTACAGCATGTAATACTTTATCTGGAGCAACACAACCCAGAAGGGCTTTTCACTTGAGAAGTGTAAGCCACTATTGCCTTAACAGGAGAATTAAATCCATTAGAGCTGACTCAGAGGCAGTCCTTATCCAGAATGCCAGCCGCCCACCGGTGAAGACATGATCTCTATACATTTAGTGTACGTAGGTAGAGCAAGGAGTGCAGCTCACCGAGGCTGATCACAGTGCACATCCCTGCTACTACACGCAGTACAACTTAATTAAAACTGAGCAGAAAAAAATTCAAAGTAATCTAAGTAATTGAAGTACTTGAACCTCACTTATTTTCAAGGTACATTTAGGATCCTAAGACACTTTGGAGAGCGGTTCCTCTCAATTTAACCTCCAGTTAAAGTAATAAATAAAAGCCGTGTCACAACCAGACTTTCCATACCTAGAGCTCTACAGGCACTGAATGACCGAATGTATTCCTTTGAAAAAGTCTCACATGTCTTCACAGTTCTGGACTAAAACCTCATTCCAATAATATCACCACCAAGACAGACCGGTGCCTTTCTCTGCAGCCAACATCCATATCAACAGACATACTACCGATGGAATTCTGCCAAGGCTAGTTAGTAACTCACTTGTGGTTGTCATCTCATACGATTTCAAAGTAGCCTACAAAAGCTGCTAAGAGCTACCAGAATTAGCATTCGATGGAAGAAATTAAGTTGCAGGAGGTACATGACTTGCCCAAATTCACATATCAAGTAACTAGCAGATCTAGACTGTAAACTACAAGGAATGGCCACGTAAGAACGGAATTAATACTTTATTTTATGTGCTAGACAATCTTACCAGTAAACCCTTGAGATTAATTAGCCACAGCTGCTAATAATTTATAACCACTTGGAGAAACTTATCTTAAGCAATATCCCATGCCAAAGATTTGCATGCAAGAAACTGCAAGAAAAGATGCTCAATTCCTATATCCTTTGGAGAATTGGTTTTGATAAACACGACTGCACGAAGCCCTCCCTGCCTGATGACCCAGCCGGACAAAGCACGCAGCCGCAGAGAGCCACGTGCAGAATTATCTCCTAACAGTGCCAGGTTTTGTTGGGTGGAGGGATGGTTCTGTTCTTGGCGGGGCTGAGTGGGTCTTCTTTTTCAGTGCATACTTTTTATAGAGGGAATTGGCTTTTTGAAATCTTATGGGTAAGACTTGGGAGCAGCAAAGAAATCAAGCCGGTGTCCGCGCAGGTAAGAAGCTGGAGCCAGGGTGAAAAAGCCTCGGAAAGGACAACCCAGCACTCACAAGGTTAGGAGTTCCTGGGAAAGGGATAGCAAGGAGAGCTGGAGCTTTTACTTCATTTTGCACCACGGCTATCACTAGAAAGAGTGATAACATCATGCATTAAACAATTAGCGACTTCCGAGCACACGCTCCCAAGCACCAGCTCAGTATCAGCTTGGGCCGAAGCAGGCGGCTGATAAAAACTCCACTTGGGAAGCAGAGCGGGTGAGCGCACTGCCTCGGCGCTTTGGGGACAGACCAAAGGTCTGGCTCATGCCGCAGGGATCCGAGGATTTTTTCCTGGAAAGGGCAGGTCCCAGTGAGGTGGAGCACCAGCACTTAGCACAGCCCTTTGGCTGCCCATCCACAGACCTCCGTTCCGATCTGCTCAGGTCAGAGGCAAAACGAGTTCAGCAGCCTCGCTCCTCCCGGAACGCAGCTGGTACAAGATGAGACAGTTAACGTGATGTATGGTTCTCCTGGGCCAAAGCCCAGAGCTGAGAGCAGACGGAGTGCAGGTGACGATCTCAGTGTGCTTGAGGAGCGGGTGGAGAGCCCATGGCCGGAGCAGACAACCCAGCCAAGCTCAGGGAGCCCGGCACAGGTGGCACCAGGAATCTCTGGAGGTCAGGACTCAAGGACACAGGACTGAAGGACACGGGCAGGAGAAGCCTGCACAGCATCTGCCTACGCCTGGCTTCCCAGCCATCATCCACGCCTGGGCAACTAAATCAAGTTTGCAGCCACTGCCGCAAAGCGGGTAACGCTGAGGGTCTTCTGGGTGTACTGCACCTGAATCCAGATCAGAAACCAGCGACCAAATGGTCCTTACATTCACGGAATGACTTGCAGGAGTACAAAGGACCCACTGTCCTCTTGCCTCTCCAGGAAACTTTTCCTTTGCTTTTTGTTGTTGTTTGTTCTGTTTGTTTGTTCCTCTTCTAAGTACCACGCACCACCAAACAGCTTTGGCCCTAGGCAGCTTTTCCTTTCTGAATGAAAACGCCCAAGCTGAGATTTCTGTAAGGAGACCAACCCTCCTGAAAGCTTGGAGTGCTCTGGGACTTCTCCTTCCCAGACAGAGCCACAGGCACAGCCCCCCTCCAGCTACCTACAAGGAACCCTTCCAGCAGCTGCACGGCTCTGCAGGGAGGTGTTGGGGACTCACCCCGAAGGGCTGCAAGAGACGCTGCAGAACCACAAATGCACAGAGGAGGTAACTTGAAACCTGCCAGCTGGAAGAGTCGCACTTTCTGCTCCAAACAGCAAAAAAGCAGAAACAAACAGGAAAACCAGTAAAAGGCTGAGCAAGGGCAGATCCATTCCCTATTTTTCATATAATGAACGTCGCTGAAAAACAAAATAAAAGATTACCTTACTAGTGACCTGTTATGTCTGTGTCTCTCGTTAAATGTGTCTGGATTTTTCTGTGTCTCTAAGCAAGCCTTGTCTCATGCCTAAGCCCATTAGAGCTGGAGCGTTCTGGGACAGCCACTCGCCAACACCACCCTGCTCTGGTGAGGCAGGCAAAGAAAGCAGCTCTGCAAGATCAAGCTGAGGCCACCGGAGCGTGTCCCTGGCGACACAGAGGTGACAGTATGTGCCACTTCACCCCACGCAGCACTCGTCCTCAGGGGGTCACTCCTCGGATCAGAAAATGGCAGCTCAGGACAAGTCACGGATATAACTACTGGAGGAGGTCTCACAACAGGTTTCACTGAAGAGACTTCACAGGCTGGAAAAATGGGACACAAATGCTCTGCTGAGTGCCCCAGCTCCCCATTGAATTGATGAAAAAACCCTCATCCATCACCCCAAAACGGAGGTGGGGAGGAAGAAGGGGAGGCACAGGCAAAAGGAACGGAGGTAGAGGAAGGCTGAAGGGTGGAAGGGAGGCATTCGTTGCAGATAACTCGCACCAGAGCGTAAAACTGACTGCAAGCAGGACAAAAAGCAGATATGGAAAGTCATCAAAGCCTATTCATGAGAACGATCGGCTCTCCCTGGGTCTCTTCCTCAGTCTGCCTCCAACTGTCCCTGGGGAATGCAAGAACACATCCCAGCCTGCACAGCAATTGCAGGAGGGCTTGGGGGTTATTTTTAAGATAGAGTCATTACGGCTCTTGTGACTCACTGACTTGTAATGATGGAAGTATGTTGTTTGATCTGTGCAGACCCAGGCATCCAAAGAAGAAAACAATAGGGGCCCTGAGAGAAAAAAAAAAAAAAAAAAAAAAAAAAAGGAGGAAAAAAGTTCCAGAGAAAATAGCAAGACAAAAGGCAGATGGTTCAGCAGGGCAGGGTCGCGTGCTGCCCCACGAGCACAGTGCCAGCTCTACTTCTTGCCCCTTGAAATGCAATTCGAACAGCCCCATGCTGTCCACACGCTGCCCCATTGCGGGGCAGGTCCGAGGTAGTTACCGGCCAGCAGCGTGTCACAGGACGTGCGGTGACTGGGACAGCCTAAAAAGAAAGTGGAACAGATCGAGACCAAGCTCTGAAACATGCTTCCTTCCTCCCCCTGAGCTCCCCTTCCCCAAGAGCATGTGGTGAACCCAGCTTGTCCTGGTTCCCCTTTTCCAGGGACGGTCTCGGGCTGGCTTTCCGGGACAGAAATGGTAAGGGGGGACAGGTGGTAAGAAGGCCAGCCGGGCCTGGGATGCTGCTGGCTCTGCAGATGCCAAGGCAGGATCAAAGCGTCGCTGACTTGATAACCTCCAAGCAACATTCCTATATTAGAAGCAGCAGTGGCACCAGATGCATTTCAGCCTCAGCATGACCTGCAGGCTGATTTTTCTAACGTAGGCACGAAGAAGCCACCCCCCAGCGACCAGGAGACCACGGCGGTGCTTTTTCTCTGATACTCCAGAAGCATCCAGAGCTAAGCCTAGCGCAAAGATTTTCGCTGGTCTTTCACTTCTTCAGTTACATAAAGCAGAGAGCAGAGCTGCCCTGCTTTCTGCTCCATATAAATCATATGGCCAGGGAGCGAGGAGCATTTTGACAATGAACTAATATTTCTGGGTTGCTATTTCTGTTCCTTTGTTTGCCCAGACACAAAGAATCAGCCCTTTGTAGTTCCCAGATCACAACGTCCATGTTGCATGAGATCATGTTTGTGTTTTTGGACACATCTTTTTTTAACAGCGCCTATTGAATTCCCTCAGCTCAGCACTTTCCTTCCTCTTGCCCTCAATTGATCAAACAATATCAAACAGAGCCCAGGGACCATGCATATGCAGATCTGTCCCCCGTGGTGTTAATGAGGCTGGAGGAGATGGTTTGCTCTGCATGGTAACTTTTCAGGTGGGCAGGCAGAGCAGGGAGTACCTGCCAAAAGCAGCCCCAGGCAGCCGGAGCAGAGGTGGGCACGGCAGCCGACGAGCAAGGAGCAGAGCAGAAAGGATCAGAAAGAGGTGACAGTAACAGTAGGGACGAGAGGGGTTAGGACTTCATCTGGGCAAAGATAATGAAGTCCTTGCTCTGTACTCCACAATAGCCTCCCAAGAGATAACACCGGGCAAGGGATAAGGTCACCAGGTTGGGAACACAAAGCAGAAGGAGCTCCGGCTCTTAAACAGAAATAATTTGCTTTCAGGTAACTTTGAAAGAAGGGCACAGAGATGCTAGTAGCACCTGGGCAGTGTGATGCCTGTGGGGTCAGGAGAGAAGACGCCGTCCTGGAGGATTTCTGCATGTTCACCTCCTCCTTCTTGAAACCAGAGGCCAGCTAAACACAGCGGAGACCCCGGGCAGCCCCTGAGGCCGCAGGCTGCTTGGGATGGCCCTGGCTGCAGAGGGAGGCTCTCCCGGTGCTGAGACAGCAGAGGTGCGGGGCAGCGAGCCAAAGCAATACTGAGGGTGCAGCAAAACAGACAGAGAAGCAGATTTTGGAAAGACAGACGCTAATTCGCTCAGAAACAAATCTCTGATTTCCTGGTCTCCCCACAGCTGGGGTTTTCTAGAGGAAAGGGGGTCATAAAGCACCGAAGGAACAGAAATCTCCTTTCTCCGTGCCAGCTCACATCCTCCCCACAGGACCATAAATCCCATAACCCCCAGACTCACTGGATGCAAACAGGAAAACACTAAATCACGAGAGCTAATTAGCAGCATCCATCCAGCATGTTCTTTACCAAGAGGGGCTCCCTCAAGCCCACTTCTCATCAGCATCCCTCCCCTGGTAGGAGCAGGGAGGTGCGGCCAGCCCCGGTCCCACGGGGGGCTGCCACCAGCTGCCCCAGCTCCAGCATCCCACGGCGACCGGAACCATTTATCAAAAGAGCTGACAAGCTCCTAAACAACTGCTACCAATAACCTCGCCTCACTCCAAGTTTTTCCACTGACAGACGTCTTCGGTTTGTTTTCATTTCTTTAATTGATATCTTATTAAATTCCCTATAAATAGAGCAAAGGGCATCACACAGGCGGGGTCCGAAGGCCAGAGTCGCAGCGAGATGCCCCAAGGGAGGAGAGACAACGGGCTCACGGATTCCCAGGGGAAATCGTGCATGGGCAGCCGTGGTGCTAGATGGGACCTTCTTATTCTCAATCCACCCCACTGCCACCAGGCGAGCTCCAAGCAGCCCCTGGCCCCGTTTGCTCGGCAACGCAGCAAGGGCCAAGCTACCGTCCTGCGGCGTGCACGGCCGAGTCCCACCGCGCTCATCCGCGGGAGGATTTTGGCCTCCTCTCCACGCACGTCATTCCCGTTGGCAGAACTCCAACTGACCTCGATGGATGAGAGACACAAAACATCTGCACCCAACCAAATACTTTTCAGCAAACTTTTTTTTGTTTTTTTTCCTAAGAAAAAAGCGAGGCTGAGCTGCCCTGTGCTCCCGTGTCCAGGGCAGTGGTGAGGGCACAGCCAGGGGGGATCCTGCACGGATCCTCTCCGAAATAACCATCCGCTCTGACCAGCTCATAACACTCATCCCACCTTGCTGCCACCACACCACCTCCCTAAAACCTTCTCACATCAGCCCCATGCTGAGGACAGGCCAGCTCTGAGGAGCCATTTGGACACATGGGAAGAGGAGAGACGTTTCACCCACGCTTTGTCTAAGACACGTCTACGGGGCTGCTGATCTCTGAATCTAAGTGCACAAAGCTGGAAACTGCCTCATTGCCATTTTTGAGATGGGAAATCAACATGTAGAGGGAATAAGTGGTCTGTCTCAGTTCACGCTGGAAGCAGGAGGCAGCGAAGGGGCAGTCCCACAGCAGTGTGCATCCCTCCTCTTCCACTGTGAAAGGGCTGGTGAGTAAAAACAGAGGAGACCCCTGAGCAAGGCACCCAGTGGACACTTTCCGACAGCAGATAAATGCAAGGAGAGCACAAGGGATGTGTCTGGAGTGCTCGCCAGGTGTCAACATCCCCACCTGAAAACCTGCCCGGGTGTTTGCTCAGAGCCGAGGCGTCGCGCTCCGCCGCCCGCAGTGCCAGGCACGCTCCCCGAGGGCTGCTGCAAGCTTCCCAGCCTCAGCAGGAGAGCATTTAGAAAACAAAACAAAGTTAAATAAATAATCACGAAGGGATTTTTATTTGTTCCTTTGCAAGTGCAGTTGCTGGAACAGCGCTGCCCAGCCCAGCCCCACCAACAGAGCCAGGGCTGCTGCAGAGCACAACCCCGACACCAGAAACACAACGTTAACACGTCCCACAGTGGCTTTTGCCCTGTAGCTAATTGCAGAGTTCATAATGCTGCTCACCAGACGGTCCGAAATACCCATAAATAATCATACAGAATGTTAACCGACTGCGAGCTACTGCTCTCACTAACCATTGTTACGAGCCGGGTTAATTTAGGTCTCGTAGAGGTCTGTGGGTTTTGGTGGTTTTTTTCTACAGTCACTATCTGATAACCAGATGGAAAACTGCAGAGCATTTTCCCAAATTACGCTCTATGAAGTACTCAGTGTAAATTAACATTTCCATTACAGTTGCATTCATAATCAAAGCTGAGAAATAAATTAATATTGTGCTAATTTGAGGTGGAGAACTGCAGCAAGAGCAGGAAGTTGAGTGACCCGACCAGAGACACACGGCAAACCAGCTGCAGTGCAAAGGATGTAGTAGGTTTGCTGTCAGCTGTCCAGAACTAATTCAGCTACACAAACCTAATCAATGCCTTGGACTGAACATGAAATCCCCCAGCACCACATCCTCCTGCTTCAAGATCAAAAATTTCATTAATGTTTGGGGCCAGTGGGGTAGCTAACGTAAGTGCTTAGGATGTAGACTAAGATAAAATGCAGACAATTTGTAATACATTTATATTAACAAAATGCACAGACACAACTGTGCTGCTAACTAAAAGAAAATGGGGTGGGGTAGGGGGAATCCCTGACCATCTCGCGGCCTCACATCCCAAAGCACTCAGACAAGGTGGGTCCTCTTGGGCCACCCCTACCACAAGCAAGCCCCCGGTGCAGTTTGGGGCCACCGAGCGACCTACCCTGCAGCACAGACACGTATTGTTCCTCCACCAAAGGAGGAAGCTAAACCAGCTGGGGATTAATTGCGGCCCCAAAATTCACACCGGGACTCTCCATCAAAGCCAAACACAACAATAGGAGCCCCTGATGCTGTGCTCAGACAGCCACTGACCTCCTACTGCTCCTTCTGTCCGATAAATTCCAGTTTCGGGGGCTATTTTTTTCCCAGGAATGAAAATAATCTTTGCACACATCCACGCAGACCACAGCGCCATATCCAAACAAACACCCCGCTCGCAGGCAGAGAGCTTTGCTAACACAACTAAACGCCTGAGTTATGCACACAGGTTGCTCGAACACGTGTCCAAGCTGGAGCGACCGCCTGGAGCCCTCGATCTGTTTTTATACCATGCTCTCGTGGGCCTGTGTTCAAACCATCCTGCCCAGCAGCAGCCAGGAATGCAAGGGGCACCGCACACCCGGGAAGCCCACTTGCCAGCAAGCAGCTCCGCGAGCCCAGCTGCTCCGCTCAGCATCACGAGGCGATGGCCTGCATTTCCCTGGTGCAGCTGCTCATGCAGGGGAAAAAAAAAAGGAAGAAAAATAAGAGGAAATGCAATGAAAGCTTCGATCAAAGGATTTTCCTCCACCTCCAGCCTACTGTCTTAATGGTCCCTGAGCCACTTTGCATTTATGCAAAAACTCCTTGTGCTAAATCATCTCACACCGGAGCACAGGGAGGAATCCCCAGGTCCCACGTGTAGCTGTGAAAGTCACCCTGTGTCTGTGGGCAAGTAATTCGTGATTCTTCTGACTCCTTCCTCCCTCCACAACCTGCACGATACCTGCCTCCTGCACAGAGAGGGGTCCGCTCTGCCAGCTCCTTCATCTGCCAGTTCTCATTTCCAATCCTACGTCTTCCAGCATTCCCAAGCCGTTATCCTGGGTTTCTTTGCCTGACACGTTGTAAAAATAACGCAGTCTGCAAAGCTTTCTTGATGTTTATAGGACACCATGGAAACTTACAGCTCGAGATAATTACCTTTAAATAAAATGGTGATCCGCAGTAAATACAAACTAGAGTACAGCTTGGGGAGAGGCTCTGAAATCCACTGGTGGAAGTCGGTGCACTGTGGGTCCAAATTAAGAACATCTACTAACGGGAGAATCTTGCTGCATTAGGCAGACTAACAAAAGCGATAATTATTAACAACATTAGTCACATCAAACATAATTGACTTCCAATTGCTTCTAACGTTATTTTTCTAATGAAGTCGCTGGAAACTAATCAGGGGTGGCCTGATAGCTTATCAGGGCCAGCCACAGCCGGCGGGATTAGCTGCCGAGCCCCGGGAGCGTGATTCACCCCGAGGAAGAGCCGATGTCCTTCCCAGCATCAGGAAGGAAGCTTTCAGCAGCCCAGCCTGCGAGGCTTTCATCCTCGTCCCAGGGGGCGGCCGTGCAGCCTGGGGTGGGCAGCACACGTGGAGCTGCCTGCCAGGAAAGGGCTGCCCTTTGAATCTCCACACTGATTTGCTTGTGGTCACAGACAAGGTCTCTAACTGCCCCTGATGGTTTTTTTTTTCCTTTTTTTATAGCGATGTTTACCTTTGGTGGCCATAGAGAAGAGCGTGACGTTGCCACCCCTGGATGTGAGGACGCGTACGCTCTCCTCTTGGAAGCTGCCTTTGAAATCCAGCCCTCTGCCTCTGCGGTAAGCGTCTTTTCCACAAAACCTTTCCGCACACAGCGCCTTAGTTCGGATCCTGCAATACCACTTCTCAAACACCCAACGCAGGGCCACACGGCAGCCGCTGCACGACACCAGACAGGCTCCTCGCTGGGAGGAGAGGGAAGGGTCCTGCAGGAACTGCCCCTTTCTGTCCAGCGAAGCTTAGGACAGGTGCAAACTCCATTGGACAAAGACCAAAAACAAATTTCTGGATAAAATGAACACCACTTCCGCAGCAATCTTTCCAAGCCCACCGCATTGCTGTCCCAGCAGCTGCCTGGTTCCTGTCACACCCGATATCTCTGTGCCCGTTCCCGTGTGCGATGCTCCGCTAGCCCCAGGGACCCTGCTCGCTCGTTTGCTCGAGCAGCCCCCTCCCCAGGGAGGCGCTGGGTCCGTCCTTTTCAGCAAGGACTGTGCCACCTCGCATCACCCTGAAGATGCTCTTCTCAGCCCAAAACGCATCCAAGCCCTTGCACAAGCTGGTAGCAGCGTTCGCCCAGCCGTGCGCGTGCTGCTCCACGCCTGCCCAAGCCATCAGGCGAGGTCTGCACGGGGCTGCCACCGCCACGAGGCCACCAGGGAGCCGCCCCTGCAGACACAGCCCCACGGCCACCAGCACGCCCTGCTCTCGGTGACCACGGGGGGACCGACAGCTGGGATAAGCAGGGTGACATGGAACCTCATCTGTCCCTCCCCCAGGCAGCCGTGCAGCGAGACCAGCTAACTGAGCAGTAACATCCTCAGTGGGGACAGCATCACGGTGTTGCACGGCCCCGTTCCCCCACCTGGCTGATAGCCTTCAGCTGACATCACCTTTTTTTCCCCGTTCAGCAGCAGGCAATCAGCTACAACAACAGGGCCCCTCACCGACACCTCCCCGGAGGATTTGGGGAGGACGTCCCCACCCACCTGCGCCTCTGCAAACTGCCCCTTGTCGTCCTCGGGGAGCAGGAGGCTTGGACTTCCCAGGCATTGCAAAAACCCCGCTCACGCCGAGACAGCAGAGCAGGCGAGTTTGTTATGGAGAATCCAGATCACATTTTTCCACCCTGAACAGTACCTTGTTTGCACCCTCTCCACCCGCCTGTCCCTTCCTCCCTCCCAGCCAAGCTGTCAGGAAGCTCAGCAGGGTTTTTTTTTTTGCCCTGGCCAGATGTTTCAGCTGCTTTTGTTGCTCCAAGACGCACCGGTCAAGTCCCGGCAGCAGGCTGCAGATCCTGAGCTGCGCGGCTAATGACCAGCATCTGCATCCAAGATTAATCAAGGAGGTGGGAAAAGATACAGCCAGCAAGAAAGCAGAAATCCCCTTTTTTAATTGTTTGGGACTAGAAGCAAAACATTTATTTCCAGGATTTCCGAGAGGCGGAAGAGGTGAGCGAGTGGATTGCTCGGTGCCTCCTGTTTACTGGGAGGAGAGGGGAGTAGGGTTGGTTAACCGAGCATTTCTTGTTCCGCACCAACGCATTGCGACCTGGAAGAGATCCAGAAAGCCCTTTGTCCTTACGAACAAAAGGGACATCTCCCCGTTTTTGGGGAAGGCCTGCACACTGCAACGTGGCCCACGCTGGCAGCATCACCGTGCAGCGATGGCACGCTTTCGGTGAGGGTCTCCAGCGATGACAAAACCCCCAAGAAAACGCCTGCTCGGCTGCCCACAGAGCAGGAGCACAGCCGAGCCCACGCGCTTCTTGTCCAGTCCTCGCCCATCTGAGCTGCGTCCAGCCTGGAGAGCAGTGCACAGAGCTGAGGACCTCTGGGTTTTCCAGCGACTTCTCACCGTTTCCTCCTTCCCACCCCATGTTCCCAGGCTAGCCCCAGAGACAAATCTCATGCCATTTGGGGGGATGAGGCTCCAATAAGGGGCGTCCCCCACAGACGGGAGGGGAAGGCACCTTGCAGACAGCTCGCAGCCAGCCGGCTCCCGCGGGACACCCGTTCCCAAACACAACATCTGGGCTGCTCCTTCGTGGTGGCCCGTGGAGGTCTGGAAATGTTTAACGGTAAAACATCTTGTCTTGTCTACCCTGCCCTTTTTCCTCGAAGTCTCTGCAGACAAACAGGGAATTTAGTAGAAGGATAGTTGAAGAAGCGAGTCTAAAGCAGCTGCTGACTCCTGCTAACCCTCTGCTTTTATTTTCTTTTTTTGTTTTTTCCTCCCTCCTAAGTTCTCATTCTGCACTCACATCCATGGTTTTCCTCATTTAGGAGGAATGATCCGCTGACGTTTTCATGGCAAGGGAAGTTGCCAATGGGCAGCTCTTCCAAGGAGACCAGCAAAACCTACCTGGCATGGCATAGTTAACACTGGTAAGGTTGAAAAAAGTCAATGGGTGTGTGGCGGGGCAGAAACTCTTAAAACCAACACCAATTTCAGGTTTCATAACAAAGCAGAACAGCAGGCACCAATGACACCACAAGCCACCTTCAGGCTACAGCCATCTATTTTTAGTGACAAGGCTCAGACGAGCGACCTGTGACTGCTGCCTTGGCGTAACCCCAGATCCTGAAGCCTCCCGCAAACAGCAGGCAGGGAGAGGAGACCCCACGGCCCAGGGGTCCCCTCCCCAGGCACTGGGATGGTCGGCGGTGGCACCGACAGGCTCCCAGCTGGCTCCCATCACCCATGACATTGGCATTGTTTCCATGCCCGTGGGCTGGCTCCATCCATAAAGATTTGCGGGGTGCTGGGCATGGAAAGTTCATTGTACCTGCAATGGGCTGCGAGACCCCTGCCGAGAGCGATCGCCCATCCGGGCTGTCTGCCCCAGCATGGCAGGCGTCCCCACGTCCATTAAGGACATGTCCTTAATCCTCCGATGGCTGTTAAGGAGATGTCCACTTCCTGCCTCTCCGTTCTCCTTATTTACAGCTGTTAAAAAATCCCCTTCTTCAGGGAGCTGGGCCAAAAGCAGCAAACTGCTGCTCTTCCCTCTCCTGAGGGCCCAGCGCGCGGGGAAGGCATTACAACTATGTAACCTGGGGTCACGTTTCACCCTGGACTCAATTAGCAAGGGTTAAAAATGGAACAAGTCCTTACTTTCCCATAGGAAAGTTGCTCTCCGCTGCCCGCTGCCCCCAGGGGCCTGCAGACACGTCTGCAGCGAGCAGCAGCATCCGCGGTTCTGGTGAGCAGGGATTTTCCCCCGGGCTCGCAGCTCCGTGTCCGCCAGCCCCTCGTCCCGGCCACCACGTCCTGCCTGTGCCGAGTATTTCGGGTGCCGGAGCTCCTGCTGCGGTGGGAAGCTCCCTTCTGCATCAAACAAGAGCGGCACGCACGGCAAAGCCATCGCAGCCCTCGCTCCCCCCGTACGAATGAGCCCTGTAAAGAGGGCAGAGCTGATTTGAAAGGGAAAAATACCTACGGGAGGGCAAACGCCCCCCTGCTGCCGTTGTGCAGCCCCAGGGCCAGCAGTTTGGGTACTGTGGCCACTTCGAAGTCCCTCTGCTGAGAGGTTCTGCTGCCTTGCACCACATTTTACTCTTCCCTATCCCACCCGAGTAATGACGACAGTGACACCAGCAACCGGGGCGGATCTCCTGATGTTCCAAGGCTCTTGTTCCAAGGTCCTTTGAGCTAGTGCTGGGACGTGTGAGAGTCTAAACTCCTAAAAGTAGAAGCTCAGCAGCTGGTGACCTCCTCTCCTCCCCTCACACCCAGCAGGACCCCAGCATCACCAGCAGCAGCACCCCCAACTCGCATCCAAAACCCACCCGAGCACGTCCCGGCATGGCGCGTCTGCACTGGTGCAGCGAGGACGCGCTGCTTCCATGGGTTTTGATCTACTGGGGGGATCCACTTGGGAAAGTCGGGGCTCTCCACTTCTTCCCTGTGCCAGCAAAGCCCACGCGCATCACGCTTGCTGTCATGCTACCACTCATCTACCCCCCGCCATTCCTGTGGGCCGCTGCCTTTCGGCATCAGCCAGGTCCCCCCTAAAAGCAGCGTGATGTGTGTCACAAGAAAAATGAGAGAAACGTTTTAATAGCGCAGCAGTTGGGAGCTGAGTGAGAAAAGGCAGCAGCCCTTTGACTGGAAAGGCTACGCAGCGGCTTGGGAGGTTTCCCAGGTGCGCTAAGGGGCTTTGGAGCCGCTCGTGCACGATGCCCGGATCGAAAGAATCACCTGTGGTTAGGTGGGAAGAGGAGGAGTTCGATTCACAGGTACACCATGAGGAGTCGTATCTAGAGATGCTGCTGCTGTCTTTGTCGCTCTCCATTGAGCCCATCAGCTCACACCACCACGTTGCTGCATGCATGCAGCCCCCCTGGCCCTGCAGAGCAGCTTTGCCCGGGCTGTGCCCCGTGCCCGCCTCCCTGCAGCGGAGCCGAGAGGATGCTCGGGCATCCCGAGCGTCGGGCAGAAGGATGAGGTGGCAACACGGGGTGCCGGGGAGGCAGTAAGGGGACCTTGCTCCCAGGGGCAGGGCAGGATCCAGCCCTGCGCTCACTGCCGGGGTTGGGTTTCCAGCAGCACCCAAGGGCTCCCGCAGGGACACATCTCTCAGGAGCTCAGCACCCAGCTCGGGATGCATTTGGAAAACCTGCCCCCCGCAGTGCAAACGCCGTAAACCAGAATGCTCCAGGAAAATAGACACAGCAGCATGCGTCCTCTCTCCCCCGCACGCTGCAGCGTATATAATTTCCACCGCGGCAAGGGGAGAGATATACATCAGTGATCCTCTTTCATTTTTCTTGCTGAAAGCTGCTGGCTGCAGGACTTGGCAGCCGGGGAGCCGGTGGTACAGCCCGCGCAGCCGCACCGAGGCGCAGCAGCCCCGCACGCGGTCCCGTCCCCTGGCCTCTGCCCTGCAGCAAGCTAGGCTCGTTCCTATAGCTCATTAAAGAGGGATGAAAGTAACCTTTAAAGGTTGCTTTCATGTGAAACGAGTCTAAAACCAAACAATGACTTGGCGAAGAGCAAATCGGGTTTTTGAAAGCAATGCATTTCACTGGAAGTCTTAGTTCTTTCCTTTTTTTTTTTTTTTCCCTCCTTCTTTTGAGCCTGATGGTGGATTATTTTTCCTTGACACAATCCCGCCTCCGCTGTGATAGATGACGGCACATTTAGCAGTGTTCAGCCAAAACTTTTAATCTCCATATGGAAGATGGATGGATGAGGACTCTGAAGCCTGCATCAATCCCTTCAAGAACAAACAAGGATCCAGCCCAGACACCCCTCCCAGGCTTGTCTGAAATACACAGAGCATAGGGCCGAGGACACGGTCCTACAAAACCTCATCTGGCACCATCTGCAGTGTTTGTGAAGCAAAACGGAACAAAGGTTGCCCAGGACCCCCGGCCGTCTCACCAGAGAGCACAAAGGGCGGCGTAGCTCGGACAGGCTTTGTGCTGGGGGCGCAGGACCGCCTGCACCTCTCCGTGCCGGACACGTCACATCGAGCACCGCGCTGTGCTGCGGGGTGGGAGGCCTGGGGACACTGCCCCAGCTACCTGAGCAGGGATCACGCACAGCTCCTGGAGGACAGGGGCTGGGAGAGCCAGAGAAGGAGCCAAATGGCTCCAAGCAAAACACCAGGCGCCCCCCGCTGCAGCAGTCCTCGCTAAGAGTGTGTAACGCAGGAGAATCGTCCTGGGTGTGCAAAGCACAAGAGGGGGTGATGACACCCAAGGGCATCTTCTCTGGTCTCCAGCACGGGCAGCTTCCTTGCTTCAGCCCAGGCCAGACACCGTTTGCTGAGGTGAGGGAGCAAGCAGGCAATGTTCAGGACCCCAAAACAAAGGAAATAAAGGAAACCCATCGGCACCGCAGCTCCTCCTTTCTTATTTTTACATGTCATAGGAGATGGGGCCAGGAGCCTTCAAGGAGCTCCTCTGGAGGCAGCGCTGCAGGTGGAGGAGTGCCAGGCCCCAAAAGGGCAGCTCCCGTCCCCTAACCCTGCTCGCAGTGCCCTTCCCACTGCAGGGACGGGCAAATGGCAGGGGCTGGGGGAAATTTTCCTCCGCAAGATGTGAGTAAAGCTCCAGAGAAAGCTTGCTGGGGGACCACTAGCTTGAGGCAGGAAGGAGAGAACTCGGTACAGGACGGGCAGGAGGGATGCAGGGGGCAGAGAGCCAAACACCTGCAGGAAAACCTCCCAGCTACGTCCCCGCACGGCACGCAGCAGCAGCAGAGGAGGACGCATGCGCCGCAGCGCGCGTGCACCTCGTTAGTATCGGCTAGAGCCCCCGGTGCAGCATGCCAGAGCAGTTACCTAACCAGCCATAAAAACTCCTCTGGCCCCGTCTCAGGTACGAAAGCCAACACTTCATCTCAGAAACTGCAAAAACGCCCCCAGATGTTTATAAAACTCTGCCGGGCAGCTCGGCGCAAGCGTTGCTCACCAGTGAAGCTTTAGGGGTGAGATGCAAGCCCCGGCACCTTGTGCACGGCCCCAGGCAGCTGCTGGCAGCTCTGCACCCAGACCTCGGGCAGCGCCGTGACCCTCTCTGCAACCCCAGCCCCTCTCGGTGCCGTCCCCACCGAGGTGTCCCCCTGCCCACCATCCCCAGCCCCTCCAGCCCCTTCCCTCGGTGCCACACAGCACCTGCAGCTCCTGCTGCGTCCCCAGGGCTCTTTCAGAGAGCCGAGGGCTGAGGGTAGGGGAACGCCGGGCAGCCGGTGACGAGGCATTACGCAGGGGAACTCCTCAGGCATCTCCCCGTGCCAAACGCCATCCCAGCTCAATGGCTACGATCAGCCAAGTAAACACAACGTATATTTATTGCTCCTAGGAAATGCTTTCATTTCTTCCCCCCCTCCTCCTCCTCCATGTTCGCTCCGAGATAGCGGCAGCGAGCTATGAAACACTCCCTCCGCGCGGTGCTGCTAGCCATGGGAAGCCAACGCGCTGGCTTGGGCAGATCATTATCCCTTCGTGCACAGGGCTGAGGGAGGGGGTGGCAGTCTATAATGACGCTAATTAAGTCCTTAAGCGTCTCGGTAAAAAGCAGGTAAGACTTGAGCACAAGGCAGAATATTCCATTAAGGCAGGCTTCACCGTAGACACAATGCTGCATAATGGGATCTGTAATTATGCCTGCACTGCAGAGACTTTTAAAAAAAGGAACCCTGTTTTACATTCTCTAATGCAAACAGCATGAAATGATGTTGCTTAGAAACCTTTACACTCCTACAGTGTGTGCAAAAAAGTTATTCCAGACATCTGTATTTAAAATAAAATTTAAAAACAATCCTACTGCACACACTCGCATGGATTTTGGCTTCACGTTGAGTGATGAAGCCTATGAAATGTCAGAGGAAATTTAAATTTAAAAAAAAAAAAAAAAGATGACATGCATTTAAAAACTTCAGCAGCTCGTTAAGTCATCTGAGGCTACGTCTGGTGCTATTCCACCTCGCCCGTTCACGCGGGGCTCTGTGTCAGCGGGTTGACAGTGCCATTCGTACCAAGCCAGAGTCGCCGGATCACAATTGTTTGCACGTTTGTGCTGACCTCAAGCACCCAGAAACTATTTTTCCCCAGACAAACCACCCAAGGTTTCACTGCAGAACGGGCGCAGTGGGAGCAGAGCACTGCCCAGGTCCCAGAGTCACAGGAACTCCACGCAGCAAAGCAGTCGGGGGGATTTTGTGCCAGCACCGTGATGGCGGCAGCTCACCAGACCCCAACCACCCGCTGCTGCCCCCTGCCCAGTGGCTCACATCAGACCCCGCGGGAGGCTGCAGGGGCCTGAAATTTCCCACACTGGGGGCAACACGGTCAGATCCGCGGCAGCCCATAAGCAGCGTTTTACCAAGCACCGTCTTGACGCTTCCTCCCTTAATTCGGGCACCACGTCCTGCAGGCAGCCTGAGCCCGTGTGTCCTCGTTACAGGTGAGCGTCCTGAGGGCAGAGCTGGATCTCACTGTCCTAGAGGGAGAGCCTCCCGCTGATGGGACGCTGGGGACACCAGCTGCTGTGCCCCTGATACCAAGGCCAACCTCAGCAAGGAGGGTATCTGAACTGCGCTAGGGAGACTCCGGCACACAGGAACCTTTCTCAGCTCTCCTCGTGCCTGTTCTCTCCGTATTCCCACCAACACTCCCTAGACCCTCAAGACTACAGTGAACAGAAGTCATTTCGCTTAAAATCTCCCTTCAGAAAGACCTCTCTTCCTTCTGTCTGGCCCAAAGAACCTCCTCATAGGAGCGTGGTAACGGTAAGTGCATTTGAAACGGCATACGAAGCAACGTCTGTGCTTTTTCTCCCAAGACCTAGAAAGGTCCCTAGGCAGTGACAGTTGGAGAAGGCGGCAGCAGGGGGAAAAGCCCCACCATAGAAGCACACAGACCATCTGTGACCCCAGGCAGAGGGCTGGCAAGAGCTCCCATCACCAGAGCACCAGCATCAGGGCTCACGGAGAGGCCAGGAAGGAGCTCACAGCAGAGGTCGAGGGATGAGCATCATCCTCAGATCCTCAGTGCACTCTGCTTCAGCTCTCTGGGTCACTCGTCCCCTTCGTACACACAGAGCGACCAAACTGTTCTCACCCGGACACAGCAAAGTCAAACCAAGGACTAAGATGCTCTGAAAGCTCCTGTTAAGATAGGCATGAAAATGATCAAGTCGTGATCATTTTTACGTCCTCCAGAAAGCAGATGTTGGCCAGATGCTGAAGACAGAGGGTTGGCAAATCCCCCACCGCACACTGCTCACCTCCAAGCGGAGCACGCAGCAGAACAGCCCTCCTTCCTTCCTTCCTTCCCTGGGGAGCGCACGGAGCAGCAGGGCTCAGCAGCTCTCCCTCTGCTGGCTGCTCTCCTTCAGCTGAGGAGGAGACAACTGCCTTGTGGGCACGTTCTTATTTTACCCTCAATCGTTTCTACAAGTAATCAATGCTAGTTACAGGGCTCACGCTGCTCTTACCGGTCGTGGGGTGAAGTCTGGATCAGATCAAACGTAATTGTGCAGGCAGAGCGTGCACACCGATATAACGCACCGACCAGGCCACCACCAGCTGGGAGGTGTGAGGACACCCACAGAAATGGAAAATCAGAGCCGAGGAGCTGGGTCTCCCATGTACCTGCATGCCAGAAGTTAGAAATCCTACTAAATTTGAAAAAATAACACAACATTCAACACGTGCTACCCATACAACATTAGCTATCTCCATCCTGGCATCCATACAGCCGGCTTAAGACTCAGTGAGTGCTCCCTGAATTTCTGCTTCTTACCAAAGCTCGGGTGTAAAGCACAGTGCCTACATGGTTTTGGTGGTTTGTTGGCTTGGGGGATTTTTTTTTTTTGGTGGTTGTGGTGGTTTTTTCTTCCCCTTTCTCTTTAACCCTGGTATACGCAGCACAGACCAAACTGTTAAAGCACAAGCCCGAAGTGAGAGAAGTAACACTACAAAATTCAATGTACGTGAAACTTCGGCAGAGCAAACCTCAGAGCAGTCGGGAGGTCCCAGTCCCCTCTGCGCTTCCACTTCGGAGGGCCCAGAGGACATCGGACTTCTTACGGGTAATTAAGCAAAGCGCAGGTTTCACCTGGCTGCCCTTTGCACACATAACGGGTGTTTTACAGAAGATGGGTAAAGAGCTGACAGAATAAAGTAAATTTCAAAATTTCCTGTTAGAGCTTGGAAGCCTGATTAGAGCCTGCAGAGCCCACGGGATCCCCTCCCCTCCTGCCCAAGAGATCAAGGCCGCGACCCCACCTGGGGCTATTCCTGCAGCACTGTGTCGAGGAGCCAGTTCAAAAGGCTCCTTTCAAAGCCCGCAGCAGAGCAGAACACTTCCCGAGCAGCTCCAGCAAAGAGTTAAACAATGCAACCTGTTGATTAATTTGCAGGCAACAAGCTGCACTAATAGAGCCCCGGGGACCTTAATCAAGCTGTTTGCTGGATGCCAGACCAAAGCAGGAAGATGGGCAGAGCTGTCAGGATGGATTAGTGTTTGCCCACTGGCGACGTTGCTCCTCGATGGAAGCGGGGGGGACACAGGCCTGCAGCGGCAGAGCACGGAGGGGAAACGATGAGCCCGGTGCGAGCTGGCAGAGGGTCACAGGGCCGGATGGCTGCGGGAGCCCAGCAGCCCACGCAGGGGAGTTAATTGCAGGAGATGGTTTTGCATCTTGGGTTTTACGTTCACCTCCATTGTTTGCAATTCCTTCCGAGAAGCTGGGAAGGAGCTGCTTCTTCCTTAGACGAAAACCAAACAAAAAACCTTGTCCTTTTCCATTCAATAATTTTTCCTGGCCCCCATTCTCCTCCTGTTCTGTGGAGAGTTGAATGAAATAAAGTTACTTAACCCCTTCAAAATGGGGTCAATTATATGTGACACACATTGGGGTAAGGACGTTCTGCAAATTCAGCTTAAGTTCAGAAAGGATCATTTCCTTTCATTATTACAAGCTTTGATTTGGGTGCTTTTTTTTTTTTCCTGCAGCATTTTCTGTTCTGACACAGCACCACTGGGTTAATGCAGCAGAATCCAGACAAACCCTACATCTTCCCATCCCTTCCCCTGCAAGGATCCTGATTGGAATTAGTGCCGGAAAATGCAAAAACTAGAGATCTGAACTCTGTTTCTGGTTATACGCAAGGAAAATTTTCATCTTAGGCACCTAAACCTTATTTAATCCAACAGTCCTTTTCACCAGAAGTACGCCCCTGTTTGCTGCCAGAAAGCATCTTTCTTGGCACAACAGTTTAACGGGATGCTCCGTGTCCAAGTGGATGCACAGAGCGTGCAACACACCTGCCTCTATGCAGGAACAAGCACAGAAGACAAAAAGATTTCTTGCTAGCCCCAAACAGACCAAGAGAAAGGAGCAGAGAATCGCTCAGCTGTCTCTTCCTCATGTCAGGTATGTTTGGATTGAGTCCATTTTCCCTACCAGCTTTCTGCTGTTCCAGCCAGCAGGAATGAAATATCCTGCGGGCATTTCCGCAGCTGGTGTAAATTGCTGTAGCCTCACTCATATCAGCACGGCTTTGATCATTTACATCAGACAAAGACCTTCCTCTCCTGTGTTTACAGCTCCACCGAGCACCGCAAGGGACACGAGGGACACGAGCAGGATGTTGACACTCCATGACTTGTACCCATGGATGAAGGCAGAGAGGATCATAAGCACCGAGCAAATGCAAATGCAGCTGAGGATTAGCGAAAGCAATTATGAAAAACAAGTAGTGGAAATGATGATTCATCAGGAATTGAATCAGATGCTGGGCCCTGTCCTGCACTCCGTGGATTTGGTGACGGCAGTGAGAACGCCGCTCCCATAGAGGTGGTTTTTAAAGCTATTTCAATGCCAAAAATGCCCGGTGCTAATTTTGCAACAGCACCTTTTTGCCCACCCTATTTTTCAGACAGCTCGGGACCTTGGAAAACGACTGTGGCATCCATTTCACCCCACAGGTACTTCTCTCTTTACCAAAACTTGAGGTCAGGAAGAATCACTCCATTACACAGAAGCGCGATAGGAAGAGCTGCATGAAACTGTGGCTTGCATTAAGCCAGAGGCCGGGCTGAGGTCTCACAGTCCCCCCAGCCAACACACCACAAACACACCTGCGTACATCACTTCTCAGCAGATCTCCAAGAGGCTTTAGAAAACCCTGGCAATGCCGACAGCATCCCCACAAAGAGCTGGAGGACACGGGGACGAGGAAGCGCAGACAGCCTTGATGAAGGCCACCATCACCATCAATGGGCGTGCTCTGCACCTAGGTCTGAAGGAGCACACTGGGACTTGGTATTTCCATCGCTCTCACTGGGAACTGGATCAGGCCCGAAGCTGGGGAAGGGCTGGGGCAGAAACCTGCCAAGGACTAAGGAACATCAGACCCCGGCTTAGATCTGTTCACACCAGCTGAGCAAAGTGACCTTGCTCCGCTAGTATCAGTTCCCCATCTGCAAAGTTTCAGGTTAAAACGTCACAATTAAAGACTAAAGTCAAGTGTCAAGTGAGTCGCTAAAGTAAAGATGAACTAAGAAAGCTCTGCTTGGATCCCCCACCCTACTCCAGGGTCGGCAGCCAAGACATTCCCCATCAGCTGCGAACGTCCTGGATCGCCAGCAGGATTGCAAGCGAAAAGCCAGGGGAGCTTTTTTCCCCCAAGGTTCAGAGCACGAGCAGCAGTTTGATTCCCACAGGCTGTAAATCCCCGAGATAACACTGACCTCTGCCAGCAATGCATTAACGCCCTGCTGACACACCACATCTGCCCGGCTGGTTCAGCTCAGAGACCCTTGCTAAGAGGCCGTGCTAGCTTGCGTCCTGGGAATAATTCACGGGGACCTTCCTTCCACCAGCTGGCGAGGAGGGCTTGGTCATATGGACTCTGATTTTTGCCCACCACCAGGTCAGGAAGAGGCGGGTGAGCCTCCCTGAGGGAGCAACATGGGCCTGAGTACGACGGGAAGGGTTTTCTGGCACAAGCTCCCGTGGTGTAAAGAGACTGGGGAGGTTATACAGTGAGCAAATTACAGGGGGCCAGCAGAAAAGGGGCTCGCTGGAGCTCCCTCACCTCCACATACTTCCTCTGATGGAGACACTTCTGGGGTCGAACCCTCGTTTGCAGCCCCATGGGTGGAAAGCCACCTGGGAGAGCCTCTGCCCTGCGTCAGGAAGGGATATCCTTCAGGATATTCATGCCTTTACGAGAAGGAATTGGTACAATGCCAGGCAGACACGGACCCTGCAGCAGTTCCAGTACCAGAGGCAATGAAGCGGCCGGTGCCCCCAAGGCCCCCAGCACCCAAGCTCCCTGCACAACCTGGGCAGCAGGCTCCCTGCTGCGGCCACAGAGGTTGCAAACGCCGATGGAGAGCTACCTCAGCCCTGAGCCACGCTGCTCAGTCCCCTCTTGTGGCCAAATTATTTGTGGTGACCGAGGCGCAGAGTCCCCAAAGCCGTGGGTAAGGCACGGGAAGGACAGAACCGCTACCTCTGTTCAGCTCTGTTCCTATCCCACGGTCCCAACAGCGACAGCGGCTCTGAAACAGAACCCCAGGCGATGCTCTGCCACCAGACAGAATATAAAGCCTGGCTAACCGAGAGGGAATCGATGGCAGCAACTGAAATGCAATTTTCCAGCAGAAAGCCAGAATATAGAGGGAGCAGAGGGAGTCTGTCATAAGCATAAGAAAAATAAAGAAAATATAGAGGAGACAAAAATCAATAGGGAAAGAGGTGGGGGGAAATCCACTATTCAGAGCTTGGATCGCACAAAAAAGTAAATAGACAAAAATGTCTATTTTTCCTGCTCGTACTCTAGCAGAAAATGATACAAAAATATAGAAAAAACAATCTTACTGCAGCCAGCGGAGTGTGACCATAAATTACAGCTGCCAGATAGTTGAAAGAGTCAAACCAGGAGATTATCTGCAGAATTTCATATGGCTCTGTGGGTCACCTCCATCTCCAGCAGTTCAGGAAGAAAAGGAGGGCACAGAGAAACTAAATTATTTATGTCAGTCAAGCTTTCCTGTCCCTGTGCTCCACCTTTCCTACCACGGTGCAGTTCTGGGATTAACGATCAGGCGCTATCTGGAAGTAGGCATAAGAAGAAGAGAAGCTGAAGCAATTTGGTGTTTGGATGAAGAGATACGCCACCGGGCTCAGCTCGCACTGAATTTCAGAGGAATATATCCCTGAGCTAGCAGAAGATGCACGTTGTGAAAACCAGAAGACCGAAGCACCGCAGGAGAGCGACGACAGCGCTCCCGAGAAGGGCATCCAGGAATGACAAGTCAGTCAGCGTGGTGCTGCTACCCGATAAACTAATTAAGGTGCTAATTAAACCCAGAGCGCTTTCCCGTCTGGGGCTCGCAGGAGAGACCAGCTATGGCCAGAACAACTCTCAGCGAGGAGAGGGGACGGGTGAGCGAAGCAGGCAGTGCGGGACAGCCGGCTGGCAGCGTATTTGGATTTTCAGATGGTCTTTGATGAGACCCTTCGCAAGAGGCCGCTAAAGAAACCGAGCAGTCGTGGGAAATGGCAAGGAAGGAAATCGCTTAAGGAGTGGGTAGGGGGAAGAAGCGAACGGGCAGATTCTTTAGAGCAGTTTTCTCGCCTCAAAACACCAGATCCCCATGCCAATTCACAGGTATATCGACACAGAAAGCAGGCTGAGTAAAGAGGGGCTAAAATCCCCTCTCCCTTCCCCAAACTATTGCCAGAGGGAAGCTGTGAAAACTTCAGAGGAGCAAAACGTGGCACTGCCAAGCTGACAGAACTGGAAAAGAAATCAGATTTGTTCACCCCCCAACAGGGTCCACACCCAGCCAGGAAGGGGCACGGGCAGCTCGGGGATGACCCCTGCCCAAAAATATGTGAGAGCGCAACCTGGAAATGAATCAGGCTGAAATAAGCCAAGTTAGTGATGGAATAAGGCTCACAGGCCCGCTTGTGGCCATGGAGACCAGTGCTGGGAGCGATACAGGGCCTCAAAGATGGGGATGAAAGGAAAACCCCCACCTTAAAAAAGCAGAGCAAGTGGGTGGCAGAGTCCCAGCTCCCCCCTTCTCCTCTCCAAGAAAGTCTCTGGTTAAAAGTTTAGACTGAGGCTGCGAAATTAAGGACCTGAAGATCAGTAACGGCCAAAGTTTATACCGGGCAATCTTAATTCAGCCTTCCTAGGTGTTGTACAGCAAATGCAGCAGGTGTCTGTACGGGGAGGGGGGAAAGGATGCATTTAAGGATAACCTTTGTGTGTTTATCTTTGTGGCCTTTCACCACGGCTATTTTTGTTTGGGCGTGGACAGACTTGTCGGAGGAAATGAGTTAAAAGACACCGTATAATTGCACAAAAGCGCATTGTGTTGCATGGTAACAATCCTCCCGTGAAACCCATCACCCAGCGCGCCATCACCACGGGGCTCCCTCCTGCAGAAAGCCCTCGTCCAGCCCCGGCCACAAAGACCACGCTGCCCGCACCCCCGCTGCCTTCCCCCTTGCCCGGGGTGGCACCGAGGGGCTCTGGGCTTCACAGGGGTCCCGGGCACCCAGCTCGCCCCCAGCAACACCAAAGTTTGCTCAGGCCACGCTCTGCACCGTCTGCATCTTTGCTGGGAAAGCTTTGGAGCAGCCGAAGGTCAGTGCCACCACCGTGCCGGCAGCCCCGGACGGGGCAGGAAAGGCGCCCAGGGACGCAGCCCGGTACCGCGGTATCGGCCCCGGCAGCCAGCCAGCGGCGAGGCAGGCGCGAAGGGAGCGGACTGCCCAATTATCTAAATAGCAGGACTATCCAGAGCTGTAAAAGATGCTGATAACGAGATTTTCATAAATGCTTCTAGGGCGTGTTAGTGCTGCCCTTAGGAGAGCCTCCGAAGGCTTCCAGTGACAGTGAGGAGCAGATTACTTCACCTGGGCTTTTAGCAGGGCGCCTTTCACCATCCCGGGAAGCAGCAGACACGGGGATGCTTTGCAGAGGGCTCTGGTGCATGGGAAGGGGCCCTGCAGCAGTGCCTAGGAAAAGCTCCATCCCCTCCACCCCAGCAAGCAGCTAGCGATACGAAAATGTGGGTGGAGGGGGAAGGGAAGTGTCACTTTTGGTTTCCACTGGCACCAAATACGCTTCTGGCACTATGTGACTTCTTTTTTTTCTTTTTCCATAATCAAGATAGCGGGTTATTTTTTTAAAGTAAACAAAGGCCTGTAATGTGGCGTCTGTACCGTGCCATGTCTGGAGCCTCCAGCTTATCAGGGCCGTCACGGGACACAGAACTTTTGTTCATTTTATCTGGAAAAAGACAAAAAGTCCCTGAAGCCCACAGACCCAGCCCGCGGGGCGGACGGGAAATTCCCCCCCATCTCCGGCAGATCCTGGATTCGGGTCAGCTTTGGCTGGAGGCTTTGAGGACACAGGGACACAGCAAATCAGGGACCAGACACCGCTGTGCTGCCACCCAAGCTCCGACGTGGGACTGAGCGCTGGCTAGCGCCGAAGCGCAGAAGGCAGCCGCAGATAACCATCTCCGACTGCATAGTTCTGGGCCTGAGAAAGTATTTCCCCAAAGGCTCGGCCCGAGGGGCTTTCTCAGCGTCCCACCCTGGCTGTCATATCCTCAGCCTGGGGCTCTGGGCAGTCAATCCGGCTTTCCCATGGCCCTGCGCGATGACCAGCGGGTCCCAGGCATCCAACACCAAGCACCCCGGGTCCCTCGGTGGGGCCGGGACCAGGGGGGCAGCGGGGGCCGGGTAGGGGCAGCCCCAGCCCCATCGGGACCAGCCCCGTGCCCCCCCCTTTGTGCACACACACACGCTGCTGGGGAGCGGGGATGCTGAACGGATGCAGAGAGGCAGATAAATCCCTCTGCCGGGGCTGGGTTTACGCAAAAAGCCCCTGGTTTACCAGGCGCAGCTCAAAGGCAGCACACAAAGAAACACGCTGTAATATTTTCTGAAGGGTTTTTTTTTTTATTATTATTATTATTGTTGCTTCGAGAAGCGAAAGGTTAGCTACAGAAATAGAACGCGGCGATGTAGCACAACAACTGCTGCTTGTCTCTCTTATCCTGCATCTCCTTCCCATCCTCCCGCAAAGCCCGGCCGCCCCCAGCTCCCGGCCCGGGCGGGACGTGCCCGCTGCTTTGGGGCGCGCAGGAGGGTGGACCCGGCAAGGAGCACCGAGGACCTGCAAAAACACACGCCCGGGGAGGGGGGGAGAGCCCCCAAAAGCATTTGTCACAGCACAGCTTGCAGGAAAGGAGGGAGGGAACGGGAGCTCCTGGTGCTCCCCAGCCCCTTCCAGCACCCCGGTGCCCCCACAAGGCTGGCGGCGGCTGCAAAAACCCCGAGGCCTCCCCAGGGGGCAGGGGGCAGGCAGCACCCCAGGCCACAGCCCCAGACGGGAAACACTCGGGTTATCGTACGTAACAGGGTTGTTTGTCTCGGCCCCGTTAGCAGCCAGCAAATTACAAATAGGGATTAAAACACCAAGCAGAGCAGCGCCGGGGCTCCAACCAACCTCCTCGTCCAGCTCACGGCACAAACCTTCATTTACTGAGACACAAACCAGGCAGACCCGGCACCTCTTGGCCCCGTGGAGCGTCCTGCCCCAGGTGAAGGCGTCGTGGCCGCGCGTTTCCTCCCCGTCCCCACCACGGCCACGCGTGGCTCGCATGGGGAGGCCCGCTGGTCCAAACCTCTTTACACAGCGGGGACCCCGAGCTGGGATCCCAAATCCTCCCGGTGGGGTGGATGCGACTCTCCGGAGGGCTTCGCAGGCTGAGGGTTGGAGTTCGTCGGCACGCGAGTGCCACACGCAGGAGGAGAGCCGCGCACACATCCCCGGGAGCTGGGTGCTCGCACCCGCAAGGCTCAGGCAGAAAGCAAAACGGGTTTGACAGAGAACAAATTAATTCGGCATGAAGAATTTCTAAAGAAAAAATAAATAAATTACGCCTTTGGCACGTGAAAAATAGATAAATCCTCGCAGATTACTTGAACAGGGCCAAAAATCCATCGCAACGCCGAAGAAAGGAGGCACAGACACAGCTTAAACGCACGCGATGTTTTATGCCCCTCAGCAGCAGGAAGGCAGCACAGCTCGGGGACGGCAGCGGGGATCCCAGCCAGGACTCCTGAATTCCCTCAAGCTTTGGGGGGTTGCTGCAAGCAGGAGAAAAGGAATAGCTCTCCTTCCACAAACAGGTATTATGAACTGCCACAGGCGGGTTGTGGTGTCTCGTGCCTTCATTGCCCCTTCAGATAACCCCAACAGCAGGACAAACCCATAATTGTGATTTTTTTTTATTTATTTTTTTTTTTTAAGATCTTGTGAAGAAACGAATGCAGCACTGGTGTCTGCATGAGGGTTTGGGATCCCAGCATCTCTTAGCATAAAGCCAGGGTGGGCGGGGGACAGGGTGCCCTCCCTGTCGCTGCCAAACCAAAGTGGAGCTCAGGTCCCGCACCCACCGAGCCAGATGGTGCCGAGACTTCATTCCCGTTCCTTTGCCCAGCATCCCTCCTTACTGGGAGCACACCAGCACCACGGACCTCCCCCCAGTGACTCGGCCAACCCTCAATGCCTGCTCTGCCTTCTTGGCTATCCCAGCCTAGGGTTTAACCTTGAACGACACCCGAGAGCTATTTTTCTTAGCATCAGGGTTCTCTCATAGCTCTTTAAATACACACACGCACTTCACAAAAAGTGCTCTGCCCCATCTCCTCAGATTTTCTATGGGCTCCTTCAGGACCCCAAAATCCTGCCCAGTTTTCAGGCTGTCCCTCCACCTCGCATCTCCTGCAGGTCCCATACTTAGGATCTCCCCTCTCCCACCAGCGCAGCACAACCCCGCTAACTGTGATTTTAGCACCTCCCTTGTGTTATCCTTTCTTCCTGGGGAATTTCCAGCCTCCCTCCCATGCCCTGTCCTCAGACAACCAGGTCCCTGCAGCACAGCCTTTAGCAGGTCCTTTTGCTGTGTTCATCCTATTGCCAGAACAAAGATGTTCCAGGCTAGCAGCCTCTGGGACGGTTTTGTAGCTGCTTTCAAGCAGGGCACATGTTGTGACACTTTGTGTCCTGATTTATAGATATCAAAACGTTTTATGTAGGTACTCACAGCCTCCCTGTACCACCAAGGGCACCGAAGGATACCCCTAGTGGAGGAGACTCATCCAAGATTCAAAGAGCAAGACAGCAGAGCCGGGAGTAGAAGGCAATGCCTCAACTTCCAGACCCCAAAAACGAGCGCCCAGAAATGGGCTGCGCAGGTTTGAATTGTACAGACTGCGGTAGATCGTACATAGCGTGTCTAAGTGCTTTTCTATTGTCCGTTTCCAGGATTTATTTTTGCATTAGTTCACTTCGCATCAGCCCAAAGCCTCCATCTCCCGACCCCAAGCGTAGACCACACCTGACCTTTGCATGTGTTCTAAATTTGTACCGTGAAGTGCACATTGTATTTCATTAGCCTCTTGTACGTGTTTTCCACAGACACAATGACACAAAAGAAGCAGAGCCTGAGAGCCAAGCCCTGGAAAGACGGCAGCTTTAAATAGCCGAGTATTTAAATGCTCTTTGTCTTGCCTTTCCTTGCTGAAATATTGCATGTTATTTAGAATCAAGCCTTAGCTTTATCGGGAACCCTGAAATAGAGACAATGGAGGGCTGGGTGAATTTTAGCATCGTTTTAGGTCTTAAAGTTTCTCATTGCTCCCTCACCCCCCGTTACAGGACGTGTGCCTGCACCCCCGGAGCCAGCAGCGATCTCTGCCAGGAAGGGACGAGATGCACAGAGGTGGCGGTGCAGGGGGAGAAGCTTCGCCTCCATAAACTGAGGGCAGGACTGCAAAACCAAAGTTACTGTCCTTGATGGGGAAAAGTCTGCAACTTGAACGGACTTTCAGGCTGGTACACCCAGCTGAAGTCGGGAATGAAACGTTTTCTGAGCACTAAATCAATGGGAAAACCGTCAGGAGAGTAACAGAAGCAATAAACATTTATGTTCCAGTTCAAGGCAAGAGCAGGCGTTTATAACTGTGCTATTTGAGTGCCAAATTCCCTGAGAACTGGAGTCCTCTCTAGTCAGGGCACACGGATGCTCCTTTTTAGGTATCTGTAGCAGCCTGCAGAGAAGATAAGGCACTTGTCCTGAGTGAAGAGACCCAGATAGGGGTGTACCAGGGTGACCTAATGGGAACGCAACACCAGCAGCATTCCCATCCCTCCTCAAGGCTGTAATTAGTCATTTCGTTTGGGTCCTAACACATTTGTCTGTGTTTTGTAAAGCAAATAGAGTTTAGGTTTCTTTCCTTTTTTCACTTTCCTGAAAAAGCAGCTGCAGAAGTCAGAGGTACTTGTGGAGGGAGAACTGTGCAGGCGTCCAGCCCAAAGATGCAGCATGCAGCAGTGGATCTGCAGTGGGAGTCGTGCTGGGAAGAGAAGGGGTCATCCTACAGTGCTCAAGAAGAAGAGAGGAGAAAAAACAACCAAAAAGAAGCCACCTGGTGAGCAACCCCCCTACCCTGCATTTCAGAGCCATGAAGAAACAGCAAGAGTATCGGTCAGTCCACTGATGAGGAAACACAACATGCACTCTCCCTCATTGCCTCTGTGATAAATCTACGCAACCATCGTTCATTTGTCAGGAAAAATACACCTAAGGCTGTCATGTACAGTAAGGTCCCAAGATGCTAAGTGAGCCGCGCTTGGCACAGTCAAAAGTACGAGTGCTAAAATGTAGCTCTGCAGCAGTTTGTTAATAAGAAAATAGAATATACAGTGCAAAACCAAAGTGCCTTCGAGTAAACCATGCTTAACATGAAGAGAATGATCTATGTTCCCCGCAGCTAAGTGAGCCCACCTGCAGCCTAATGTGTGCAGGTTAGCTGAGAAATGTGACTGTCGTTAATCCACGCGCGGCAGGCAACGCATGAGAAAGCAGCTCATACGAGAGCGAACTGTGGTACGGAATATTTTGGCAGCTGGGTACAACAACTCGGAGTAAGAAGCACAGCAGCGAGGACAAAACCTGCGTGACCAAGTTCCCAGCTGTGAATGCAAGATACCAGCCAAACATTACGCTTAAACCCACAGAATTCAGGCAGCCTCCCTCCTTCTCACCACCTGCATAAGGCGCGCAGGCCAAGTGCTGAGCCCTGTGGGGCAGAAGCCGGGGGCAGAGCAGACCCCAGCAGGGAGCTTTCCTGGGGTCTGGTGCCACCTAAACGCTTTGTTCCATCCTTCAGGCTGATCCGCCTGGCTTCAGAGCTGGGGAAGGAAACGTGTTGATGACCAACCTTCTTGCTTCTGCAGCACTGGGTCGCTGGCAGAACACACGTGCTGACAACAAATATTACAGCGGGCAGGACAGCACCGTGGGCTGGAGCAAGCAGCACGGAGATGCAGGGCTATCGGGGCTCCTCTGCAAAGGGCAGGGAAGGAAGGACAGAAGCGGCGTTCAGACACAGAGAAGCTGCTGACCACATGGAGAAATACCGAGGAAGACAAGAGGGACGTACACATCTGCCAACGTTTGCAGTCATTTTTGTGATCTGCCCATAAATACACGAACACATCCAGCCATGCGTCAGCTGAAGTGCTAACTGAAGCTTTCAGACCAGTAGCCAAAAACTCAGCACAGAGGCCTGTGGATGCTGTGCTGACTTGTAACTGCAATCTAGTTTTACATTCAAAGACCATTAACAGAGTTCAGTCAGGGAACGATTGTTTAATGCAGACATAAGTGGACTTGTATTACACAAAGAAAACTTCCCGTGACTTTTGACATTGTCGAGCTGCACAAGATGCAAACAACTCAGAGCTCCTGCCACACTGCGAGGCTTCCCGCTGCTCGGAAGGATGCACACTGCTCCTGGAGGACGCTGCAGTTGGTCAGTTGCTCTGAAGGAAGATTTGACACACACAAAAAAATAGGAAAAAAGAAAAGACAGGTGGCATGGTGAGCCAGAAACTCTCCCTGAAAGGAATGCTTCTTTGGATCAAGAGGTAATTACTCCTTGGAGACTTGTCTGTCTGTTGTAAACTGTTCTCCAGAAGTTAGACCAGACACTGTGATATCCGACCATCCTGTACAGGTACCAACCTAAATTTCTCAGTCAGGCATCAGCCCCCAGCCACGTCCATCTGAGACAGTCCCATGCAAGTGTCAGCCTGCCGTGACGTGAAAGGCACCCGCGCTCTGGGTGCAGAAGAATTACACATCCGTCCGGATTTAACAAGCGCTCACGCTATGAGCACAGCTAAGCTGTCACAAGCTGTCAACTGCTACAACTTGTCCTGGTTCTCCAAGGGAAAGGAGCTTTGCCTTTCCCCTTCTGCGGAGGCAGAGGCACAAGTACGCACAAGAAACAAGAACCACTCTCAGACGTGCCCTCCCCAGCTACCAGGAGAGATTTCCTCCCCGGGGACCAGCTGCTGCATGGTATTTGCTCTTCTTTTGGCAAGGCTCAATCCCTTAAGCAACCTGCTTTGCAGTGTCCTTTTCCTGGCATTTATTCTGCTCTTTTTTTTTTTTTTTTTTCCCCTGGCCCAGTTACGACGCAGCAGAGCTGACTTCTTTAATCCCGGCTGCCCTCTAGCGAGGGATCGCAGCCTGGTGCCTTGCTGCCACCGAGGCTCTCCTGGAGCAGGGACAGCCTCGTCCTGCACAGCTGAGCTCGTTACCCAAGCCCCTGCCCTACTGCTCTGTCCGAGAGATACACAAAGCAGTATTTATAAATGGTCCCTCGTGCCTTAGTGGCAGCTCCAGTGTTGAAGGGAAATGCATATGAAAGAGCAAATCAAGACTGCCACCAGCACACCAAGCTCCGAGTCCCGCTGCAGCTGGAGCATACGCAAGCTCTCGGCCAGGGCATCTCTTTGCACACTTCAGCGCACACTGAGCATGGCACGAGCAGCACAGGATCGCAGCAGAAGGGGTACCAACCGCTTGGATTTTCTCACATTAGGTAAAACCTGTCGATCCCTAACAGGTCAGGCTGCAGAAACTAGAAGCTGTATCAGAGACGCGTGGAAGCTACCCCACGGAAGCGGTGTCGGAGGGGGCATGGGGCTTGAGCCCATGAAGGCAGCACAGCTGAAACTTCAGCAGTAGGAAAGGTGGAGAAACCAGCTCGAAATCTTGGAGCCTGGACACAAGTAGGGCTACCAGCTTTGAGAACTGATTCATTAGATTTTCGGTGACTGTATTGTACAAATGGAGAAATTACTTCAGGTTGAGAGCAGGCTGAGATTTTTATGTTCTTTCTGTCTTAGTCCTTGACAATTAATTCCATCTCTGTTCAAACCCTGCTATCCACCGCTGGAACCGCCACCAAACGCATTTATCTGTCTTCTCTGTTGAGCAAACGGGAGCGCAGCAGTAGCTGTTGACATAATGTATTACTGAGGGCTGACTTGCCTGACAGTACATTAACTTTAAAAATGTTATCTCAGGTACTGTTTTGCAGAACTGGCTTTATAATCAAAGACTTGATGTTTGGATTTCAAACCAAAAACTGGCATTAGGAAGCACGGTTACGCATCGATTAGAAACAATCTTCCATTACATAGCAAACATGTAAGCCTAATGGTGACTGACTACCCCAAAAAACAAACAGCATTAACAGCTCCCAGGAGAAAGAAGTACAAGAAACACGGGAACCAGCTAGGGCAGAACATTACCTGCACCCAAGGCACACATTCCCTAGGACACAATCAGCACCTAATCCCCTGGTGCTAGCAACACCCTGAAGAATAGCAGAGGCCCTCCCTTAATGTACATACACACCTGAACTCAATATTGCCCCACACACGTGAGCAATAGGACTAGGAAACAAGGATCAAAAGTCACTGCTTTTTTTTCCTCTTGTTCTGCCCACTGCCTGCAGTCATCCATATCCAGAAGTGAGGTGCCTAAATCTGCAGTAAATACCCCTACGCCACGGCCTGCATTGCTCTGGGTGCCTTTTCCTCCTGCACTGGGCAGCATTCGGCATCAGTGTGAGCGTACTTAACGCAGGCCACCTGGACCTCTGTAAATGTGTTTGCCACTCACCAGAGAGGAGGGCAGTGTGGTTTTGGGCTCCTGGCACAGCCCAGAGGGACCCCTACCTCCTGCCGGGGTGCTGCTGAGGCAGGAGCACCCAGCGCTGCCCTGGTGCGGACCACACGCTGCAGGACTCGCTTGTGTTTAGGGAACGCTGCCAACAACAAGATACTTTGTTTTTCCCCCAAACGAAGAGAAAACGAAAGTAAATACTTCAAACTTTTTGAAAGTAGTCATTAAACCACATCAAGCCACCTGAAAATTGGACCACGTTTCTGAACTTGCCACTGAGAATCGGGCGTGAGGAAGGGCAACGCTTTATTTCGAAAGCCCGTAGCAGGTCCCGGGCACCCGGGAAGCGGCATGCAGATCCCAAGGGCTCGAAGCCAAGGAGAGGCTCGGGAGAAACAAGCCCAGCCTTGCGGAAAGTCGTTACGAGACGGTAGCAGCAGCAGCGATGACAGCCTCGGGTAGCTCACCCGTTACCCTGGCGCTCGCAGCCCGCACTATTTGTATTTCGCAGCCTTGGCACCTCGCGCGGGTTGGCTGAGCTCCGCCAGCAGCTCCCTTCAAATCCAGCCAACCAGGCAGGCGGCCGGGGGACATCGAGGCCAAGCACAAAACCACATAAAAACGATGAAAAGCTGACACCCGGCCGCAAAACCCAGCGCCAACCCTCTTGTCCGCTTTCCCCTCAACCTGTCAGCGGGGTTGGGCGGGCGGCTGGGGGGCGAAGGGCTTGGGATGGCAGCACGGGGGGACAACACGGGGGTGACAGCGGGGACGAAGGCGGCCTGAGGGGGCGGGCGGGGCCGTCCCGCACTTACCGGGGCCGGCGGCACCGCGGAGGACGGACTCGGCGTTACCCATGGCCGGGCGGCGTGAGGCGGGCGGGCGGGCGGGCGGCCGGAGGTAGCCGGGCGCTGCGAGGCGGGCGGGCAGCGCCGCGCCGCCGGTTCGAAGCTGCCGCCCGCCCCGCCCCGAGGCCGCCGCCGCCAACCGCAGCCTGCGGGCGGAGCCGCACCGAGCTGGGGCCGCCCGGGATCGGCTGGGATCGGCTCGGAGGCGGCCTGGGGGCGGCCGGCTGGCTGCCTGCCCCCGAGGCCCCGGCCGTGCCTCACGGCGGCCCGGTGGCTGCGCCTCGCGCCCGGCGCTGCGAGGGCGTGGGCTGAGGGTGTGGGGTGAGGGTTGTCCGTGCCCGCAGCGGGGTGCACTACTGGGGTTGTTCTGGAAAGGCTTTGGTGTGACAGCTTCTAGCAGGACCAAGATTCGTGCCCCGTCTCAGACAGGGTGCCATCCTCTCATGGCAGAAAGCTGACAGATTTATAGCAGAGATGAGCCCTGCTGCCCCCCAGACACTCTGTTCCCCATTACTGCGTTTGCTCTTACATTTTTCAAAGGGCTGATTGGGGTTTTGGAGGCGCTAAATGAGCAAAACAGGAGGTGTGAGATTCTTGAGCTGTCACAGCAGCCAGGCCACCCCCGGGGATAACAGAGAGAATGGAGGAAAATGGCAGCGGGGGGGGCACCATTTATCCCAGTGCTGAGTTCCTCTTTCACAGCCGCAACCAGAACATGGTTACTGGATGCCAGCAGCTCTGAATTGCTTAGATGTAGATAAAGACATGGCCTGCTCTGGAAAAGAAAGACACGGCAAGAACATGGCATGCAGATAGATGAGCACACTGCTGCCTTGAGCCAGGGAAAGGGCCGGGCCCAGGAGAAGAGGAAGAGCAAAGCCTCCGCAGTCCCCGCAGCATCCCAGTGCCCCTTATCAGACAACACGGTTATGCGATGAGAGCCCCGCTGAGGCAGGGATGTCTTGCTTGAGTGCGAGCAGGGCAGTGACTGGGACATGCGGATGCTCCTTATCTATCTGCTAATGCACTTTTTATCTTCTCCATTAGGTGGGAGCAACACAGCAAGATCTCGAGTGCTTCAGCAATTTCCAAAGCGGCCTCTGGAGCCGTTGGTGATATCCTCGCACATGGCAGTTGTAGCCGTCTCATCACCAGGTTTGGGGTCATTCGTGTGGTTTGGGTTTCTAATAATACCGCTTGGAACAACACCGACAGCAGCATCACGATGCAGAACTGCTGAGTGTTCACAGCAGATCCTGTGACATCCCCGGCAAGTCAGGACTAGCGGCAGGACGCGACCTGGAGCCCTGAGTAACAGCAGCAGTTGCAACAAAAGGGCACTTAGTTCTCAGACTTTCTCAAAGCAAAAGGGAGGAGACATCTTGCCCTCTTGGTTCCCAAAAGGCACTTAGACACTTTCATTCCTGAGCAGGGTGAGTAGCACCCTGAGAAGCTTTCCCAGCCCTCTAATAACAGGGAAGTTGCAGCTACCTAAGCAGGTGCAATGGGAACCTGTATTCCGAAGCAGTGAGTCCCAGGATTGCCTACTGCGAGGTGATCACCCCAAAGCCAGGGAAATGGGCCCTGGAGCCATGTGGTTGGCATGCTCAACATGCTCCATTACTCAACCATCTCGTTTCCTGCAATGTAGCCGGGATCTCAGCCCCTGCGGGACCAGCAAGAATTTCCAGATGGATGAAAATAGCCTCCTTTTATCTCCATCTGCTCCCATCCCTGCTGGAGCAGCTGCCGGCCTGTCCCCAGGAGGAGGAGGCACCCAGACAAGCCACTCCATGTCCCTCAGCCAGACACTCGCAGGCACTCAGGGCAGGCTGAAGGGAGCCTGGCAGCACTGCTCTGAGGACAGAAGCAGAAACCTTCTCAGACTGTGCCTTGCAGGCCTGTCCCCACTTCGCACCCACTGATTGCTCCCATCACGGATGGAAATGCTGCCCAGGGACAGGACTCCCAGGAGATACGGCCTCGCCTGCTGGTGCTGGCACAGAGCGGCGGAGCAGAAGGTGATACTGCAGCTCTGACAAAGGGCTGTCTAGCATCACGCTGCCTAAAATACCCCACACACAATTCTGTGCTGTTCCTGAGTATTTTGCTCTGGAAGAAGACCTGATCAGGCTAAATTTTCATAATGTTTTTTTCCACAGTTACAATATCATGAAGAGTGCAGATTTCCCAAGCAGATTTGAAGCCAAAATGCATCGATCCTGACCTGTAGAAAGGTTTTTTTACATTCTTCTGTGTTTATTCAAGCTCTGAACTTTCTACTGTTGCCAAGAAGCAGTCTGGCTAGCAATGACCATGGTAATGATTTTTTAAAACATGAACATCTGTCTCCATTGGGAACCAAGCTGAGGTTCACCAGCTCATTTCATACCGAGACCACCGAGTGGCTGTCAGGCAGTGTTAACTCTCAGCATATGTTATTGGCCTGGATCCAAAAGCCTTCAGAAAGGAAAGCTTTAGCTCCCATAAGCTGTCACACCTCAGCTCTAGGGACTCAGCATCTGCACCACGACTCAGCCAGCCGTTCCAGCTGCATGGTGAAACACAGCTTTCCCAGCAAGACACAAGGAGACTTTGGAGTTCACTCGCACACTCGGTCAGTTCTGCAGGGTAGGTCCGGTCAGGGCTGGGCCAGACTTGTCTTCACTGCTGCAGAAGCAGGAGGATGCGATCTTTAACAGGGGCTATGGGTTATACAAGGCCACATCCCCTGAGCAACAGGACAGCGAATTACCTCAGTGAGTAACAAAGCATGCCATTTGCATTCCTCTCCCCATAAGCTCCTGCTCTGGAAGCACTGGAAGAATAACACAATACACCAAATGAACAGAAATGAGAGCAGACCTTACACAAGCGGAGCACTGCAGCTACTGCCCAAGGCACATCCATGTACTCGGGCCAGTCCCTGCAGTTGCATATGGTTGCATACAATGTAATTGTGCTGCCTGTCCTAAGGTGTCCATGAACTGACCGGTGGTTGTGAAGGAGCCCTTGTGATTCCCTGTCCCATTGCCCTGCAGGGAGAAATTTTGGGTTCTGTCACAATATAATCCTGGAAAAATCATTGTCTTCCTTCCTGAAACTCTGAGAGTTGCAGCAACGATAATATGAATGCCTAGCTTCTTAGCAATTTTATTAGCAGATCTCAAAGCACTCCACAAATCTTGATCCCCAAACTGCAGACAGAGAACCCCATCCCCAGGGAACAGGAGGAATAATGTTTCCATTGAGGTAACTTGGTGGCAGACCTGGTACAAAACCATACATCTCCCAGTACTCACTGGTTTTATATCCCCCCAGTGTTAGGGCATGCTGTTGCTCAAATCCTGGACACTTGTGTGTTACTCCCCCATGTTCCCAGTAAGAAGCTGTTGAAGAGCAAATAATATATATATTGAGTCACTTTACACTTTTTCAGTGTACAACTCCATTAAGGGCCACTTGTAGAATGACAAAAATTTGTTCTTTCTGTGAAGAGCAGCTGAGTGATATGACAGATCAGACTCCCTCCAACATCTCTTAAATCCTAACCTCAGATGACTACACCAGGCAAAGTCCTTCATGTATCTTTCCAGCACTTTCTTCCTCTGTCGAAAACATAAAATAACAATAAAGATGAACTTTGCACTCGGGATGCTGTGGAAATTAAACAGACACTTATTTTTAAAAATCTAAATGGAAGTTTTAATATGGTCTGCAAGCATTGTTATAACTGGATACCTCAATGACATCATTATCACCCTTCTCATTACAGAATATAATCAGTTATGACCCCTCTTGTGCTGCCTGCATCCAGAGGTGCAGTAAATGCCTCTGCTGTGCAGTTTCTGCAGCCTTCTAGTGAAGGGCAGCGCCTCTGTGCTGCTCTGGGTGCCTGGCAGCTGCCAGGATCACCCACTAGAGGGGAGCTTTTCCCTACGAACCAGCAGCAAAGTTTCGTAAGTATAAACTGAGCACGGATTTCCAGAGACGGATTTGCACTGACAGTGCTCCCGGATAAGTGTAAGAGTTTCCCTCTCAGCTTAGCTTATGCCACTTGGAAATGGTCTTGATACATCTGCTGGTCGACACATGCGCACCCACAGCTCTGCTAGTATCTCAGGGTTCACCTTTGGAAGTAAACATCAGTACACATTGGTACAGAACTGATGTCAAGCCAGCCAGCAAGGGCAGAAGGATGACATCCTTCCAGTGAGCAAGTCCAGGGTCCTCCTCAGACACAGCCAAACATTTTCATGTTGTTACAGTGTTTTGCAAGATGTCAAAAACTCAAGGCAAGATTTCGGTCTGGGGTAGCTTTCTACAGTAACCACAGACCCCGGTATGAGGAGGGAAGGGAAATGATATCAGGCAGACGTCCCTTCACCATCCACTGCCGCCTTCTGCAAACAGTCTTCCCCAGGAGTGGAGAGGGCAGGAAGGAAGGAGACGTCCTTGCTGAGGCCACAGCAAACTTTTCAGACATCTCTGGCAGGTCATGCATCAACACACACCTAAATGTCATCTGATAAGTGCATGGAAAAAAAAAAAAATGACGCGGCTGCAGGCCACATGAAATGAAGTCACTGGCAGTTCTTACCACTGCTCCCAGAGCTTTGTCTCCCAGACACCAACCAAGCCAGCCTCTGCCAGCCACCCAGAGCCATCCTATTTTGTGCCTCAAAGTCCAGCAGATGGCAGAAAGACATACAGGGAAGGGGAAGAACACACTATTAATTACAAACGTGGTTATTATTTGTAGAGCGGTACCCAATACCTCCTGATGACAGTTCCAAGTTTTATTGGGCTGAGCATGACAGGATGACATTTCTATGGCTCTTTTCATCCTAGAGTTATTGCAGGGCCAAACAAGCCATATTTCTGGCCCAGGACGTGTACACTGTGAAATAAACGCATTTTGAACTCTGTAAATGGAGACAAGGGTATAAATCCTGCACTGAGGGCTTGCATGCGCTCTGTGCAGGTTGTCCTTAGCCAGAGCTGCTCCCTGGACCCATTCATCCTGTCCCCCACTGTCCCCATCTGCCCACTGCCAGCTCAGTTACATTGTTCTGGCCTCACGATATCCAGGAATCAGAGATGAATGTCCCAGCTCCTTAAATTCAGCCTGGAAAATATCCCTATGTAGGAAAGAAGCTACTTCTAGAAAACACCATGAGCAAGGTAGCCGTATTTAAACTCTTGGCAGCTTTTTATTTATTCATTCTGCAGTAGCTATTTTAGAGGGTGTCATATGAGAAGGAAACAGAAAAAAAAACCTCTCAGCTACTGTGACAGCAAATCTGGACAAGACAAATCTCTGTGAAGGTGGGATTGTGTCTTTCTGTGGGTGTGATGGCTTCCACCCACCACTTTGGGGTGACGAGAAACAGCGGTTTGGCAGCGACAGCAGTGCCGTAAAAGAGTCTATAGCAGGAGATGAAAAACCACAAGTCAAATCACATGTATTAGGGTTCTCACATAACTTTCTACTGCACTGAAAATTAGGGTATGACATTTTCCCCGTCACACCTTGAAGACGCAACGTTTACTACTGCCCATCTATCCCTTAACACCATGAAATAGTGGGGTAACGCTGCAGGTTTCTGAGCAACCCCTGAGAAGTGTCAGAAGAAGTTTGACATGGGACTGAAAGCCCAGATGTGTTAGGTATGTGACAGCAACTTCTGCTTTGGCTTAACATGAGTCACTCCTGTAAGTCATAGGACTTAAAGGCCTCTCTTTTTGAATGGAAAAAAACTAGTGGAAAATGTGCAGGGGAATATTTCAAAGCATGTGGAAGCTGATAAAAGCACTGGCAGCTGGTGCCTGGACCTGGCAGAGGTACTCAAGAGATGTGAGCCCCATTTTTTTCTCTCTCTCCCCCCCATCATTGACTTTCTGGATGATTTTTCGCAAGTTACTTTCATGACTCAGTTACCTCTTTCCTCTGTGTTAAGAAGATGGAGACTCACCTCCTTGATAAAGCACGTCAAGATCTACTGTTGATGTGACTACTGTCTGAATAAGAGCTTGAGATCACCACAACCCATGGTATCTCTGCGGTGCTCACTGTGCTGATGTGATGTCTAACAGAGTGGCGAAGTGTTGGCTGACGAACCAGGTACAGTCACTGCGCTGCCTTTCTGTGGTGACACTGCTGGGCCGGGGACCTGCACATGGCCAGAGCCCAGGTTTCCTCCCCAGGTTGCCAAATTTGGGTGGAAGAGAGGCACCTGCCTCTTTTTCTTTGTTTCATTAACAGGCTCCAGGTGGCCTGTCAATGTCTCAGCATCCTGTTAACATCCCAGGATGGCTTTCAAGGTGCAGGCCATCGAGCCATAACCTACTTTTCCCTCCCCAGCTCTTTCTGCAGTGTTTGCTTCTAGATTTCCACCATGAAAGCCTTGAGTTGTCCAAGCACATGTTTCCCAGTGTCCTGGGACCACACGGCTATGTGCCTGCATAGAGCAGAGTTCTTTGGTGACACAAGTGACGTGGGTGATGGCGCAGCTGGGACAAACCTCACCGCGAGCCGTGCGCTGCTCCCAAGAGGATAGGAGCACACACAGGAAGGGGCCTCACCTTGCAGCAGGCGCCTGTAAAGTCCCCAAAAAAAAGATCAAGCAGCAAATAAAATTAGCACCGTGGGCTGCGCTTGCTGCGCCAAGGGAGCTTATTTAGTGTAGGAAGGGGAAATGCTGGAGGTAGTGTGACCAAGGTATGTGGGAGGAGGCAGAGAAGGAAAGCTGAGCCGTCCCACACCTTCGTGCCACTTCAAAATACGAGACCCAGCAGTCTGAGGTGGAGGTTATAAATGGCTGGTCAACTGAGGAGCAATAAAAGGAAACGCTGTGACCCCCAGCATTTAGCAAGCTGGAGAATATATGGCCAGAAGGGTCAAGAGAGCCAAATTGTGCAAGCGAATTTTTAAAGGACAGCCTGTTTTTCTAACTACTAACAGCACTTGAAGTTACGATAGCATTAATCTTAGCTCTTGCTGGAGGGCATCAGCTGGTCCATCCACCTCCCTGCTGCCCAGCACCATGTCAGGAGGTGGGTTGGAGCCGGGCATGTCGGCAATTTCCATCTGTCCCATGCCAGAGGCAGGGCAGCAACCTGTGCAGAGGACAGAATGGAGACTCTGGGGTGGCTGGGACCAGCAGGAGGTGCAAGGCAAAGTGCCGCCTCCAGGAGGGTTGTGTGTTGGGGCTGGAAGGGAGGTCATCTACTGGCACAAGGACTCATCTTGCCCCCTCAGATGCGGGGTTGGATCGCCCCTTCTGAGATCCCTCAGGGTCAGGGTGGCCAGGCACAGCAGAGCAGTTGGGCTTGCTGTGGAGATGAGCAGCAGATGTCACACACAGCTGGGTTCACATCTCCTGGGAGCTCCCCGTGACTTGTCCCCATCTCCTGGTGCGTCTTCTGGCACTCAGAACCTTCTGGAAATGAGATCCAAACTGGACCTTCTCTTGGGGCAGTACTGAGGCCCTTTCCTACTCCCCCAATCCTTCGACAGCTTGAGGAGGACAGCAGCTGCCCTGAGCATGGAGCAGTTCTGTGTCAGAGGCTCCAAGCCATGCCCAGACAGTGGGGAACTTATGGCCTGCACGGGGCAGGCAGCAGAGGGGACGTAGGACCCCAGCAGCACTGCCCTAAACCCTCTCTGCTCACCCTCTGACTTTTCAGAGCACCCAGACCAGCCTGTCCGCAGCCCGACTGCCATTCCCTGGAAGCTTTGCCCTTTTCCTCGCTGCAAAGCCCAGGCAAGCCTGAAGAACCCGTTTGGTTTTGTTCTGAGCTGTTTGTGCTGGCGCGGGTGCCAGCACCGCTGTTGCTATGTTTTGCGGTGGTGAAGCGCGGCGCGGTTCCCGTTTCAGGCGCTGACGTGAACCCTGCGGATGTGGAAGGAGTTAAAGAGGCCCCGCTGTGCTGCAGCCAGAGCATCGCTGCTGCCCTGCCTGCAGGCCCCACCGAGAGGCAAAGCACAAGGGCAGATCCACCACAAAGCGTCACGCTGCTCAGGGAAGGCTCGGGCCCAAAAGAGCTGGAACTAGGCTCAAAACCTTCCCAAAGACAGTGAATTTGGGTTGTGCACTGCTCTGGGCCCAGGCTGTGAGCCATCCCTGGATCTAACACCACATGGGGAAAGCACCCAAAGGTTTCAGGCTGTGTTTGCTGTCTCACACAGCACGGCAGGCACTGGGGGAGTAAATCCTGCGTGGAGACCCCCAGGAACTAGGGGCACAGACTGCCTGAGCAGCAGGTGCCCATCACCCTGAGCAGGCAACAAAGGAGAAAAAGCCTCACAGTGCTTCACAGCCCTTGGGAATTTGGGGAAGGAGGAGTGAGAGCAGAGATGTGGACACACAACCCAAATGCATTCGTGCTGAAGAGACTTGTCTCCCCCTACCCCCCCAAATCTCATCTCCCCTCTCCTCTAAAATGAAGGCAAACAAGTCCCTGCAGTGGTTGGGACGAAGGGGCAGGAGGATTCTCAGTCCCTGCCAGCCCCTCTGTGTGAGAAGAAGCATGGGGCCTCCACTCGGATTGCAAAACCCTCAGCCGCACCGTGTTTAAGGCTGGTTTTCGCCAACGTTACCAGGGCACCAGGAGTGACTCATTCTCTCCGAACTTTCAGTTTCAGCCTCGAGCACTGCCTTTCAGAGGGACCTGGTGTCTGTTGTGTGGGTAAAAAACTCTGAGACATCTCAGCACTGCAGCTGTGCGGGGCAGATATATCCATATACAGAAATCGGCCTAATAATCGCCGCTGCTGTCCTTGACCTGGCAGGAGGGAGCCTGGCCCCAGAAGGCAGATGTGGAAGGGACGAGCACACGCTCCTGTCACTGAAACCTTGCTATAGCTGCCAAAGCACCATCAGCCAAAAAAATCATTAGTGCTCTCCTAAGGCGGATGAAAGAAAGAAACAAAACTGCTGCAAAAAGGATAATGTTTGCAAATACAAAAGTAAGCAAAATGCAGTGAGAAACAAACCTTTTACACGACATTTTCTGTTTTCAAAGCAATCTCTGGACTCTATTTCAACCATAACCAGCAAATAAGAAGCAGCCGGTAGAAAGAGGGGTGAAGAGCAAAAGGACACGGGTGCCTTTACTCATGGGGACCTCAAATTCAAGCCCAAGCTCATGCACTCCCCCGGCTGCTTTCTCCACAGAGCTGCAGGGCTCCCTCCCACCACGCACTGGAAAAGTACAGCCCATGCGAGAAGGCTCTGGACAAGCACTTGGGGTGGAGGCAGGGGGGAGCTGCTTCCACCCTTGCGTGTGAGAAGAAATACAGGTCTGGAAACGTGCCACGGCAACGGGCTTCAATAATAGGCCGAGCGCCCCGCGGGACGCAAGGGGACGGAGGGGCCCCGCACAGCTATGGGAGGAATGTCCCCAGCTCCCTCAGGAACCCGCTGTTCCTTCCTGCGGCGCCAACGTCACCGCCGGCAGGGCAGGAAGGCTCCTCCGCCCCGGGGCCTGCGCAAGCAGCCCCTCTCCGGGGGGCCGCAGGAGGAGAGGGGAACACGTGAGACTGGGATCGGAGGGAAGGGGGTTAAAGCTCTCCAGCCCCGTTCCCGGCTGCACCAGGCATCTGCGGGATGCAGGCATCTCCAGGTGGCACGGGGCAAGCTGGTGGTGCCCCACGGCCCTCTGTCATGTGCAACTTGTCCCCATGAAAGTCATGGGGGGGGATGGTTCCTGGCACAGCCAGCACCTCCCAGGGTGCGCATGAAACAGCTGTTTCACCACCACATCCAAGCGCTCCCCATTTCTCATTGCCCCCCTTGTGGTCTTGGGGAAGGGCTAGGGGAAAAGGGGCTGCAGTGGCGGGGTGGCCACTGGCCAGGCCTCTCCTGCGCCATGCCCAGCCCCGGGAGGCTGCTCCCTGCCCTCACACAGTCCTGGGGGCACCGCACACCCCCTGCACACATCACCTGTGCGCTGGGACACCTCGGCAAGGAGAGCACTGATGAAACCTGTGCAGGCAGCGACACTGGCATGGTCACCATGTGGGAGGAGCTGGCTTCTCGGCTGGCAAGCTGAGCCTGCAGCAGCCCATGCACCTTTGCTCCTTGCACGGGCTCTGCATCCCCATTGCATAAGCAGCTCCGGCAGAGCGGTTGGCACACTAGCCAGGCCCTCACTTTTTATAGCCTATGAGCTCTGCAACCTTGCCTGAACTTTGCAGCATGAGGGAAACAGCCATACAGGCAGCTCGGGAAGGGAATAAACACATTACAGCAGCCACCAGGCAACAGGGCAAACAATGCCTGTGCTTCTGCAGCCACGGCCCAGCCCCACCGGCCGTGACAAGGAGCAGCTCAGCCATGGCCACCGTGCTCCCAACCTGCCTGTTCTGCTCCTCCTGCAAAGCCCTTTCGCCATCCTTTAGCTTCCTCTCAGAGCCCCAGCACTGGCTTGAAGGGGAGGGAAAAGGGAAAAAATGATAAAGAACAGGAGGAGGGTGAGGAAATGGAGGTTGCTGGCAGGATCTAGAGCTTGCAATCTGGTGGAGAGCCAGGTTGTAAGAAGGGCCTGGAGCAAGAGGTCCCAGATAGAGCAGTCACCCAGCAGGTCTATCTTTCCATGCCTTATCCTGAAACAGTTATTTCCCTATGGAAAGGAGGTACAAGAAGAGAATTCTGATGTGGTAATATCTTCTACCTGCTTTTTGTCATGGTGGGAAGGGCAAAACAAGGGAGAATCAGGCCCCTGGTCCCCAGGAGTTAAAGCGCCCCTCAGCAGGGACTGTGGCCAGTGCAGTGCAAGGGGGAAATGGAGCAACAACCCGGCCAAAGCCGCAACAGGGGAGAGCCTTGAGCAACAAATTTCAGGCTCTCCAGTACAGTCAACAGGATCCTTAAATCACCAACACAAGAAAGTACATGGCTCCATAGCTGCACCTGCACTCAGCCTCACCTTCCCTCTGCATTTCTGTGCCTCCCACTTGCACGAGGAAAGAATGAGGTCTAGAAGGCTGGAACTGCTGCAGGACCACACGCAGCACCTGCCCGTGGGAGAGAAATGCCCCAGCTGGTTGTTGCAAGGGAAAAGAAACCCCACTGCAGCAGCACACAGCTCAGCATGGACCAGTTTGATGTGAATGGAGACATCCCGGTGAAACAGCCCTTCCCAGGGACATACTGGTGCTGGCAGCTATTGGACCTAACACAGTGCCAAGGCATTTGTGTTCAAGGAACAGAGCAACTTCTCACAGCGAGCTCAGTTGAGCTGGAGGCAGCAGGCAGAGATCTGCTGTTCAGGAAATGCATCTTTGGTCACAGACCTGTGAGCAAAAGTGGATGTCCTAGAAAGGCAGTGCGCTGCCAGCCTCTGCGCAGCTTTGACACTGAGCAATGGAGACTTTGGTGAACCTCCCAAAACAGAACAATAACATGACAACAGAAGTACTGGTCAGAAATGCAGAGCTCTCTCCCTGAAGGACCCAGCATGATGCAAGCACTCAGCTCTGAAAGGGAACCCATGTTCCCCAACTCTCATCTTGTTATGCCCCTTTCTGACCTGATTTTCTGCCATGTTGCTTCACAAACCCTCCTTGTCCTTCTGTCTGAGCCTCCTTTTCTGCTGTCAGGCTCCACAGCTCTCCACCTAGGATCTTACCACAATGTGTAAGAGAAAACCACTACAAATACAAGAGACTTTCTTTCCCACCTGCTCTTGCCAAGGCCACTTCCCAGGTGAGCTCAGGAGCCCCATCCCGGAGCTGGCCAAGCCTCTAGCAGTCACCGGCACCACTCCTGCAAGCCCATCCTCTCTGGCTCCCCAAAATACACCCAGCGTACTCTGGTGGATGTGCGCTCTCCCCAGAGAGCTGCTCTGCTCTCACCAGCTGGTGATCTGCCTAATTAAAGCTGATAGCATTAAGGCTGAGCATCTCAGTCTTCATTCTAAAGAAAACTAAACTGAGGTAGTAAACCAGGGGTGACTCTGTGAAAGAAAAAGAGAACCATGCTGAAAATCAATGATTTCTGACTGTCATCTGCTCTTTCCACTAAAGCACCATCGAAAAATTCTTCTGTAAAAATGATATCCCTGTCATTTAAAAATTTCCATCAGGACAGTGTCCTTCTAAAGGATATAAACTTTTCAACCAGAAGTTTGGCTTACATTATGCAGGTCTCAGACCACATGATCAAAACAGCCTGTGCTGGCCTTAGAAATAGGTTTGTATCTTTACATCTGCTACCATTGGTAACCAGAAAAAGTTGATGGGAAACACCTCCAGCCCAGCCTCCCGAGTCTGTATCTACCTACAAACAGACCTAGTTCTTTTTCTAAATGAGATTATCCTCCCCTTTCTTCTATGCTTTGGTAGTAAGTGTAAGGGAAGCATTTTGTATCATTACCCCCTGGAAGCCAAGTTTTTATACACAGACATTATTATATCAGCCCTGATTGGAAATCAAAGTGGAAATTTTTCATCCAGCCTCAAAAAAATAAACACTCCCCCAGGATATCAAAAAAAGAAAAGCAGAAAAGCTGTCAGCAATCTTATGCTAGGTTTGGAAGCATATCCACTTTGGATTTATGATTTTGGAAGAGATCTTCCTGGTGCACAGGTGAGTGGGGGGTAAGAGCAGGTTTCAAAGAACAAGTATTTCATCAGCACCAGCATGAGTGTCGTAGTCACAGCATTGTTGTGCCACCTGGAATTTGGGAATTGGTTTGAAGGATATCAGCCCTTACAAGCTGGCTGAAAAAATAAAAATAAAAAGGTAAGCTCCTGAAAGTTTACATCCTCCAATTTTTTTGAGAAGTCTTTATGCAATCAGCACCCACCCATGCTGTAAGAATAGGAAACGTTTCAGACCTCTGGTTTCCAGTGTAGGTGCAGAGGTTACCCTGCCAAACCCCACAGCCACTGGAAGTCAGTCCATGGCCATGTATGGAAATTTTCACCTAAAATAGGTAAAATAGGTTTCTGCACTGAACAGCTGGGCAGGCTGTGGGTGGTGGTCTGGTCTATCCGCCCCAGCACCTGGAGGCTCCGGAGACATTCCCTTCCCAGTCCTGTGAAGGAGACATTCCCACCACAAAGGAGCCTGCAACACTCTTCAGGGCCTCTTGGTATTACTACAAGAGATGTAGCAAACAAACTCCTTTCTTTTTAGGAATTTCTTTATGCCCTGGCAAACAAATGGTGTTCTGCTGCCCTTGAGATCCAGTCGATCTGGAGTGAGATATGGGTCCAAAACTGGTGAAAGCAAACAACAAGCTTACACTCTGCATTTAGCATCCTTGTTCATCCCTTTTAGCCTTGTTAAATGTTTTGGAATCTGAAGCTGCCCCAGCAGCCTATTTCAAACAAATGCAAAGCCCTCCAGTGTCCTCACTACACCCCAGCTGTAAACCAAACCCAGCACTTTTTAATTCCTGATCCATGAGCAAATCACTGGCAATGAGCACTCACTGGTGGAAGCAAGCACCGAGCTCTCCCCCTGGGTAAGAGCTCCGCGGCCATGAGCTCTCCATGCCTTTTTTTTGCCCTTCTCTTCCAGTTGCATCCAGTTGTTTCTCTCACCGACTGCGAGCACAAACCCATGCATTTCTTATGAAAAAAATCCCCGCATCCCCCACCCAGGAAGATCATTTTGCGCCAGAAATAGAGTACGCTATTCTTGGGATGCAGCCCGGGCTTCTCAAAAATAGCTCGGCGCGTAGCTCGCGGTGCCACGCACAGCTCTGCCAGCTGCCTGGACAGACGGACAGGGTGCCAGTGGGCAGGTCCTGCCCGCGCAAGGCCATAAATGACCATGGTGCTCTCCAGCAAGCCAATTGGTGCCTGGCAGGGAGAGGTGGTGAGCAGCATCGCCCTGGATCCCAAACGCTGCGCCTGCCTCCCTCCTGCCCAACCCCCACTGCTCGCCCCCCAGCCCGCGTTCCTGCTGCTCCTGGAAGGCATCAACACCAGATACAGGCACGACGAGACCAAATGTAGCACCCTGACGTCAGCCATCCCTGCCGTTTGGAAGGGAAGCTGTAAACAGAGGAACAAAAGGCAGTTATAAAAGACCATCTTCTTCGGCGCCAGCAGACAGGCGTTTAAAGAAAATAGAAAAGGAGCAAGCGGAGGTGCTGAAATTTGGGGTCTGCTCTGTGCCGAGGTGTCTGCTGGCTCCTGGAGGGAGGAAGCTCTCCAAAGGGAGTCAGATTGTAAAAGACTAGGACCAATGGGTTTTTTTTCCTCCTTGCAAATAGCTTTGTTCCTTTCTGTTCCTCCCAGTCAGTAGGAAAGGGTGGGAGCTATTGTTTGGTGCTGCGCTATCTGCTGCACAGCTAGCTTCTTGCAGGGCTCCCAGGGGCAGCCAGAAATCCTGCAGCTCCAGGCCCCCAGCTGACACAACAGCAGTCCCAGCCTCGTATGTGAGACCAGCACTGACCTCCCTGCCTCACCTGCACCCATCACAGCAGGTGCTGCAGTTTGTTGAGCTGTTGGACTTCTCACACCGAGCTGCCAACAAGGCCTAAAGATGTTTCCAGAGATCATCTCCTCCCCTGGGGGGCCAGAGGTGCTCCACCTAGACTAGGCAGTGCGAGAAGCAGACTTCACGTAGACACGGCAGTATGATCCCACTTAGACTCTAAAAAGGCCCGCTTGGCACCCCCTTGCACCACGGCCATTAACTGAAAGCCCTGATCTCTTTCAACACCAAAGCATAGCGCAGCGACGCAGGGGGAAATCCCACACGTGCCCAGACCCAGCCCGGGTTTGCAACTGCCGCTGTCACAGCCGACATGCACATAGGACTGCTGACTTCTTGTTTTAACATTAAACCACTAAAAAGCAGCAAAGTTCTCACCTTGCAGTTGAGCATTTTGTATGTATGGATTGCATATGAATGCAGGATTGAAAACAATTACATATGATAAACAGTAGATGCAATTTCTAAAATGTTCATCATGCAAAAGCCCCTGAAATATGCCTCCAATCATAAAGATTTCACTGCAGAAAGCAATAAAGGAAAGAAGTCACCAGTTGGTCAGCAAGTATTGCAGAGTGTCAGGAAAATCTGTTTGTTAATGAACATCTGCAGTTTATATCCTCCATAAATTAGAAAAACCTGCCATTGGAACCACAGTGCTTGACCCCATAGCCAATTAACAAAATCATAACAAGATTTAAAAGAACAAGATAATGATGTGCAAACAAATTTACCATAGATTATATTTCAACAAGAGTTTATGGAAGACACTGGAAAGAGACAACCTCTTCCCAGTATGTAAAAGACCTGAAAAAAAATATTTTTAGACATGCTTACCAAAACTGCTGGGGGAAGAAGAAATAACACCTTTCAAATGAAATTAGTTAATACCAGAGGTTGGAAGTCTGAATCACACTGTAGTTGATCATTTAGTACAGGTGGGAAATACATTTGGCTCTGGGAAAAAAAAAGACATGTATATGTAATTATAATTATTGTTTAAAGTGTTATATACTATTTGTAGCCAAGTGGTTACCAAGTTCGACAGTGACTACGTCATATCAGAGCGCTCTGGGAGTTTATTTTTAAATATGGCCTATAGTTTGGAAACCAAAAGGTACTGAAATGAGAGGGACTGGTGTCACACAACCATTTTTTGAGAAATGAAGCATTTTCTGCGGCACTTGGGACAGCCCCTACATGGATTTTGGAATGAACTGGCTGACGGCCGTTCCCACAGACCTGACTCAGCCACCCTGAGCAGAGCGCACCCTCGGTGAGTTTGCTGGTGGCACAAAACGGGGAGGAGTGGCTGGTCCACCAGAAGGCTGTGCTGCCGTTCAGAGGGACCTGGACAAGCTGGAGAGCTGGGCAGAGAGGAACCTCTTGAAATTCACCAAAGGCAAGTGCAGGGTCCTGCACCTGGGGAGGAACAACCCCGAGCACCAGCACAGGCTGGGGGCTGACCTGCTGGAGAGCAGCTCTGCGGAGAAGGACCTGGGGGTCCCGGTGGACACCAAGCTGACCACGAGCCAGCACTGGGCCAAGAAGGCCACTGGTATCCTGGGCCGCATTGGGAAGAACACAGCCAGCAGGTCAGGGAGGCCATCCTCCCTCACCAGTCAGCCCTGCTGAGGCCTTGCCTGGAACGCGGTGCCCAACTCCAGGCTCTCCAGTGTGAGGGGGACGTGGAGCTCCTGGGGGGAGTCCAGCAGAGAGAGGCCACAGTGATGGGATGGGAGCTTCTCCCATATGAGGAAAGGCTGAGGGAGCTGGGCCTGGTCAGCCCGGAGGAGAGAAGGCTCGGGGGGATCTGATCAATGCCTATAAGTAACTGAAGGAAGGGGGTCAAGAGGATGGGCCCAGACTTCTCTGTGGTGCCCAGCGATAGGATGAGAGGCAATCGGCACAAACGGCGACACAGGTTGTCCTGTCTGAACATGAGAAAGCACCACTTTACTGAGGAGGGTGACAGAGCACTGGAACAGGCTGCCCAAGGAGGCTGTGCAGTCTCCTTCCCTGGAGATACTCAAAACCTGCCTGGACACGACCCTGTGCAACCTGCCGTAGGTGACCCTGCCTGAGCAGGGGGGTTGGACAAGATGATCTCCAGAGGTCCCTTCCAATCTGTGACTCAGTGAACACCAGGCAAGTCCCAGATAAGTCCGGGAGAAGCAACGGAGATGCTAACATCTACAGTTAGTAGTTGTGCTTCATCTCCATCTCCAAACACCAAGTGTGTTCACAAGTGTCCCCTCTTTTAGCTCTTTCGGCTCTCATCCCGCAGAGCCCAGCATCACCACAGAGCGCCTGCCAGGGGGACAGGGCCACCCGCCATGGTGACAGCGGTGGGAAGGGAGCTGGAAGTCACCTGTGGGCTGCACCGAGTGTCTCATCGCACCCACTCATCTGTCTCTGAGCAGCGCCCCAGAGGGGAAGCCCAGAACGAGTCATTTCTGCGTCTCGCAGGAAACGCACGCAAATGCAGGATCTTGAGCGAGCCACGCAGGAAACCCCCAGCTTGATGGCATCCTGGGGACTCAGCCACATCCCAGGGTCTCAGCCCTATCCTGGACTCACCACGGGTGTCCGCGAGGCTGGGGGCACACACAGCCCCACAGGAAGGATGCGCAGCCCCCACAGCAGCTGAAACCCTGGAAATGGGAAATTCCCAGGGGAAAAATCCCCCAGAGGACAGGCCGTGCCACACCTTGCAGGGACAAAGAACAAACCTGCCTTCTCCCTGACTTCGAGTGCTAGTCCTAAGATGAGGGAAAGTTTGCTCTGTGACTGGGTAATGGAGCCAGTCTAAGTCCACATAGGACCCTGGCACTGCTCTCCTGACAGGCACAGACTTGTACACTACACTTCCAAAAAGGGGAATAGCTCTCAAAACAGATAACTTCACCTGTCCTGGGTACCAGGGATGTCCCTTGGGTATTGCCCTCAGCTTTGCATGCCATGATTTGCACAAGAGCAGAACACTCAGACCTGACCAGGTCCCACGCAGAGCTATCTGTCCAGGCTGAAATCCTCGGAGCAATGCCAAGTATCTCACCAGAACACCAGCCTCTGCAGCTCCCACTTCATCCCAGACTCTCACCATTTTCCCTTCAGGCCTGCCTTCCCTCCTCTAACACCTTGGTCCCACTTAACCCCGATGGGCGCTAACTGTGCCCACCTGTCCCGGCGCCTTGGCTGTGCTCTGCACGTAGGAAAGAGCACGTAGAGGGGAGGCTACATGTGTCCACACATGGTACAAAGCTTGAATATTCTGTTCTTTCAGCATGTATGTTTTAGCCTGGGTTTTAACTGTTTTCCCTACCTGTCTACGGCCTTGGATCGGAGCAGATTTGGGAAAGCCAGGATTGCACTGAAATGCAATTTCCAAATGACTTGTGGTGCCCTTTCTGCTGTCCTGGAGCCAGAGGGGAGAAAAAAAAAGAAAAAAAAGCAGGTGGTAACTGGGCAAACTAGATTTGCCTGTGTATGATCAGGATGTAATGTTCTTTTTCAACCTAAATACATAACACACACAGCCTTGTGGCCCTGCTGCTCTGATACTGGGGTGACTAACGCAGGACAGTCCCTAAGCGGTAGTGCACCCAGTGCCTCTCGGAGCGCTGATTACAAAAGAAAGGCAAAAGCTTTGAGACAAGGGGATTACCCCAGATGCTCTAATCTGGAGCTGTGTGTCTGTCTGTCATGTGGTAAGCGGGTATGCCACATCCCCCAGGTACTGCCTTTTGCTGGGGGCATTACATGCTGCTCACGTGCTGTGCCCCCACGGGGGTCCTGTGTTGTCTGTGTCTGCCCCTCACAGGATGGACACCACGTGCGATGGGCTTCACACTGCTGCGACCGTTCTTTGTGTGTCTTGCACCCAGCTCCCCTCCTTGTTCGGGCGTTTTGGGGACCCGAAGGGCTCGTCCATGCCTTCCTCGGCCCTGCTGCCCATGGCTGCTGTTTGCCTTCGGGGTGGGTGAGCGGCTCCTGGCCTGGAGGAACGACGCTGGGAGCCAGTTCCTGAAACGCAAAACATGCGTTTTTATCACTTTGTGACAAATTGGTTTGTCAGCAGCAGGAAGTGATGTTACTGCCGTCCTCAGCAAAGGGAAACTCCTCGTGGTTTCCATGGGGACATATGCAACTGTATAATTACGGGTTTATATAAGCCTAAGCCCTACGTACCCCCGCTGTGTGCCTCGTTTCTGGGGGTCTCGGACCCCCAGAAAGGGGGCAGGAGCGCAGCTGAGCCCTATTAGCACGGCAGGGAGCCAGGATAGCAGGAGTTCAAAGTCTGGCCAACCAGGGAGAATAAATGAGGGGGGAGAAGGGAAAATGCCCCCCAGCACGTGCACAGGGAGCAAAGTTCAGCTTGGCCATGTCCATCCATCTCCCCCAGCGCTGACACGTTGGCACACTGATGTGGCATTTGCTCTCTCGCTTGCACCTCTCCTGCTTTTGGTGGCTGTTCTCTCCCCCTTATCCCTCACTTGTCTGGGTCAGAAGCAGTTTGGGATCAGGACACAATCCTGTTCACAGATGATTTGCAGGAATCTGTGGGCTGGGAGCACTGCGGGACTCAGGTGGCAGCAGGAGGGTCACAACAGAGCCCGCAAAGGTCGCTCTGAGCCAGCAGCGCCTCTGGGTGCCATCGCCAGCTGGCTCTGAGAGCCCTGCTTTGTGCTGAAGCCACTCTCTGTGCCCCTCTGTCAGGTGCCTGCTTAGGTTATAAAGCTGATCGGCTGCCAGGTAATGAGTTTTATTGTTCCAAGAAACACATAAACAACCTCCCCCGGCTGACGGAGAGCGGATTTCTGTTTGAACTGTGATTAACAGGCAGGATTTTTTTTATCGGTTGCATGGCCAGGGCTGCCAAGGTTGTATTTTTCCATTGAACAAGCTCTGCTTGTCTTTGAAGGTGAAAGTTTGTTCCACTGTTTGCTGCAGGTGAAAAAAAAGGTTCACGTTTCCAGAAAGAGCCTTGTGAGTTTTACGAGGAATGCAGCGGTGGGTGCGATCCCATGGAGTCCCTGCCCAGGGACTTTCCATGGAAGAAAGAAAGGGGTTTTGCAAGCTCTGCAGGATGAGAAAGACTTTTGGGGAGGACATTGCACTTTGAGGTGCTTCACACTGCGGAAAGACAATTTTTAACTTCGGTTCTTGGAGCCTGGGGAGGTCTCCTCCTTTCCCTTTTAGCTGCTCCATTTGTTTTTATCCCTTGGCGTCAGGTCGAAGCGCGGCGCTGACGACAGAGCTGCGTCTGCGGAGCAGCGCACGTGGAAGCCTTTCAGACGCAGCGCTGCATCATCCCAGCCTTCAAGGGCACCTTCGCTTCAAGGGGCCCGGGTTTTAGCACCGTTAGCGCTCCAGGTAACTTGCAGGGTTTCAGCAGGAGGCTGTGGTGCTCAGTACGTCTTCGGTTATGTGACAGGACTGCAGCTGCTTTGTGCTTAAAAACCCTCCTCTATAAACGTTGACTTTGGATTGTAGCTATTAGGACGCCTTGATATTACACAAAGAATCATAAACTGCTGTTATCTGCCTGAGCAAATCCATTTTTGATGGGGCAAAAGCAGCACGTGACTACGTGAATTTCAGCGATGCGAGGACTGGCAGCTTCCTCCTGGAGTGGATGCGGAGCCAGAACATCTGCTGTCCCAGTGCCCCCCCACGTCCAGTTAGCTGGCGCTGCCACCACTAACTTGCTTAAAAAACCAGCCTCCAGCTGCATTTCTTCCACATTAGCTTCCCCCGGTAAGGACATGTCACAGCAGCGCTGCTCCCCCCTACGCACCCCACAGAGATGTCACACCCCATCCACAGCATCAGCCCCGCACCGTTTGCTGCCACCATCGCCCCGCAGCTCCTGCCCACAAGCTGCCAGCAGCGCTAACCAGTTAGGGCTTGTCTCCCTGCCTTTTGTTATGCTAGATAAAACTTCTCCTTGCCTCAGCTTAAATGCTGGGGAAAAGTCCAGTCTAGTGGGAACCTGCAGCCAGAGAATTTATTTGGGTCTGTGTAAGAAGTTTTATGACTGCTGGTAACCTGGCCTGCTGTTATGCCCCGATTTATCTCCAGAGATAGCACAGCAAGCCAAATATTTCACTGCAGGGATCAGAGGCGCTTTGAATTGCAGAAAGGAATTAAGGAGGCAAGACAGAAAAAGAAAACACCTTGGCACAAACTCAGCAGCACTGGAGATCAGCTAGCAACAGGTTAATTTTTAGACTTAACCTTTGAAGCATTCAAAGTAAACAAGCAATAAGGAAGCTTCTTCCTCCTTCCTGGGAGAGGACTATTTTAACTCCCCTCTAGTCCCTTGCCCAAGTCTCAGTTGGTTCGAACTATTACAGCTCAGTTGCCAATACTGCAGCCAAAGCCACTTTACAGCTGAGAATCTGGCCTTGGCTGTTTGCCACAGCACATAATTATACAGGGACAAAGAGCTCGGGTTAAGAAATGGCAGAAGTTTCTAGTCAAGTATGTTGTTTTTAAATTCCTTTTTCTGTCTAGTTCAGTCAAGACCCTAGGAATTTGCATTACCTGGGGCCAAACGCCATTAGAAATTCAGACTGACTTCTTTTGCTTGGTATCTGAGAGCTTGTAAAGTTTTAGGACAGTAAGATGCACAAGACTTTAAATAATATATCCAGCTTTCAATAGAAATACCATAATTTATTCTGTTTGTATAAAAAGTTATAGTCACGTAACAAAACTATGTCTTCATAAGAAGAAATATATTATTTCACATCATAAATAAATCAAACATACAACCCTTGGCAACTCAAAAAAGCACGCGCCTGTGGTGCTTTCATGTCAGTGCTTGGGAAACAAGAAGAGCTGACAGATATATACACACAGGATTACAGTACCAAAAAATGCTGAGGTATTTAGTTTCTCTAGAAATGAAACTGTAAGTTCATGAAGGCAAAACAATGCTCTAATGTAAAAATAAATAAATAGGATTGTCATAAGAGGGGACAGCATCAGTGTTGCTTAAAGTGTCCAGGAATGGGAATACTGGTGAGCACACTACTAAATGTGCAGCAGGCTTAGGACAAACAGAAGACAAGGGGGAACAGCTCAGGAAAACACAGCGTCCTTTGCTCTTTGCGTAGGCATCCAGATATTGGCTTTAGAAGACAGCAAGAGAGTCTGTAACACCTAGTTCTCTGGCATCAGGTGAGCTCCCCTGTTCGTGACAGTGTTCTGGGATGCACGGATGGTTCCCCACAAGACACAAGTGACTGATGACACTGTCCCCATAGTTATTGCACTTCTGAGACAGTACATCTGAGTTCTGACTGTATTTTCACCTGCCTCTCAGCAGCTCGGGGAAGTGGTGATGGGACTCTGAAGGTAGCTTAAAGCACTGGATGAGGTGTGAACAGGGATGGAGACTGGAAAGTTAAAGACTGTGGTGGTCGATGCTCCTCTGTCCAATACTGACATAGCGGGGCTCCCAGCTTCTGCTGAGCAGTTGGGGGCAAGGACCTGCGACTCAAACTGGAGCAGCTGCCCCATGAAGCTGAAGTTTGGGGAGATGATGCTCCTTCTCTGCTTCACAAACTCAAAGGCTTCATCCAGCTTGACTCTGTTGGTCCTCATGAGATAAGCAAGGCAGATGGTTGCTGACCGTGAAATGCCAGCCTGGCAGTGCACGAACACCCTTCCTCCATCGTTTTTAACAGAGTCTGAAAGAATTAAAATACACAGTTAGCAAACAAGTCCCACTGCTTCCAGAGGTGGGAAAGCAGCGCCTGCCATTTTACATGTCTTTAATCCATCCCTTCCTTAACCGAATAGGTGAGCCTGGTGCTTTCGAGACAAAGGGAGCCTTTGTCCTGAGGGGAACAGCACTCTAGCTATTTTCATTCTGGGCTCCAATTCCAATTATACTAATAGGTCCTCCAGGTCACTTTAGCAGTCTCGCAAGATTACTTTAATACTGATCCGCTTAAATTCACTAGCTCTTTTCTGCAAGACTAATGCCTCTTGATTCAAGATTTCAAACAGTTTTGTAAAGCCAAGATTATTCCTCTCAGCTGAATAAAATTAATGGAAACATTCCCTGGGCATTTATCCCTGCACAACAAAGGTTCCCCAATCTCAAATGTGGCTGTGCTGAGGAAGACAATACCACTCCCACCCCCCAAAAAAGGAAAAAAAAGTCACTCCCAGGGTACACCACATGAGACAAAAGAACCATAGAGAAAGCTCATTTACCTATGAAATCAATCGCCTCATTAAACCAGGAGCTGATATCCGCCTTGTGGTTGTCCTCCACCGGGATACTCTTGTACTGGTAGTGCCCTTCGAAGTGGTTGGGGCAGTTGGCCGAGACGTTGATCAGCGCCGTGATCCCCAAGGCATCCAGCATGTCCTTCCGGGAGGCATGGTACGCGCTGCCCAAGTAGAGGAACGGCAGGATTTCCACGGGGCCACCCTGGAAGCGGACGGACAGACAGACAACCGGTCAACACCGCTCGGGCAGCTCCCCACCACCGTCCCTAACACCCCCCGGGCACCGCGGGGTGCCGGCACCCACACATCCCCCCCCGCTCACCTGGTCGTACAGGGGGGTGCCGCAGGAGCTGCACCCCGAGTCGGCGCTGCCGCGGGCGCTGCTGGCGCTCAGGGGGAGGCTGAGTCCGGTGGGGGCGGCCGGCTTGGTGCACAGCTCGGGGCAGGCGGCCGAGAAAGCTTCGTAACCTCCTGCGGGGCAGAGGGGAGAGGGGCGCGGGGTGAGCGCTGCGCGGCCGGGGGCGAGCGGAGCCCGCGGCCGGCGGCGGGGGAGGAGGAGGCGGCCACGTCCCCGGAGGACCCTGGGCGGCCACTCACCCTTGAGAAAGCAGATGCGGGCGCCGCGGGCTTCCCTGCAGAGGGTGCCGAGGGCCAGCAGCAGGGTGCTGTCCCGCTTGGGCAGCTCCAGGTCGGCGCTGCGCTCGTCCAGCAGCACCACGGTGTGCACCAGCCCCTGGCGCAGGCGGGCGCGGAGCTCCTCGTTGGGGACGACGTGCTCCAGGGCCAGGGCTCCCTTCGCCCGGCGGCGGACGATGGTGCTGAGGCGCACGTTGCAGGAGCCGCGGATGTGCGCCGCGTTGAAGGAGAAGAAGGAGCGGCAGTCCAGCACCAGGCACTGCGCGGCGCGCTCCTGCAGCAGCCCCCGCAGCGCCTCGCACTCCAGCGCGCACACCCGCAGGTTCACCATGGCTCGGCTCGGCCCCGAGGAGCGAAGCAAGGAAACAACACAAACAAAAAAAAAAAAAAAGAAGCGCTCCCGATCGGCGCGGCTCGGCTCGGCTCGGCGCGGCCCCGCACGCCTTATATCGGGGCGCGCCGCCGCCGCCGCCGCCGTTTTCTCAATGGGGGCCGGGTCACGTGGGGCCGCCCCGCGCTGACGTCACCTTGGCGGCGCGCCACGGCGGGGCGCGCCCGGCCCCGCCGGCGTGACGTCATGGGCCTCCGGGGCGCGCGCCTTGCCCGCGCGGGCGCGCGGCTACAACCGCGCGGAGGTGCGGCGGGGTGGGCGCGCGTGTGCGCGGGTGGGCTCCCGCGTCCAGCCGTGCACAGGCACACGCGGAGCGCGCACACGCGTGAACGCACACCTGGGCACGTCCCCAAGGGTGTGCACGCGCAGCTACGCGTGCACGCGTCTGCGGGCACACGCGGCGCCGTGTGGCTCTTCTGCCCCCCGGCACCCCCCGCAGCCCCCCGCGGAAGTCGGGGCGTTGCTGGGGGCCGCAAGCTGCCGGAGCTGCGCTGCGGGGGGATGTGGGCATGGTCGTGCTCCTAACACACGCGTGTGAGCACGTGTAAACGCACACGTGTACATGAGCTTGACAATGGCGCGATGGGTCTGTGATTTGGATTTGCGCATAGGCAAATACACACGTACAGGCGCATCTAAACACAAATGTGTGCACACGCAGACAGGTATTTGTGTACGGATTTGTTATGTAAATGTCTTTGAGAGCTGTTCTCACGTTTGGTGTGCGAGGAAAAAATCTGCGGTAGTTCGTTTTCCACTTCCCCAGAAGTTAGGGCGGCCCAGTAACGGGCAATGAAGCAGCCGGAGCTCTGTTTTTTTCCCCTTGGTGGTGTATCAGTGCTTCCCAAAAGTCCTCTTTTCCCCGTGGGCGACCAGCTGCCACCAAAACACTGGGGTGTTTCGTACACACGGCTTCCAGGCAGCGCCGCTTTCACTTCCCCTGCCTCCTCGCGATTTCTCCCCAGCCCTATGAGCTCCCCAGCGCACGCTGCCCTGGCCTCCGCCTGCCTCCAGCACCATCCCTGGCTTCGGCCCTTTTCCCACAGCCCCTTTCCAGCAATTCCTCCTTCCCCCAGCACCGCCTGCCCCTGCTGCGCTGCTCCCTGCTCGCCCCGTGCAGCAGGTAGCTGTTGTCACCTCTCTTCTCCAGCTGCTCCCCTTCCAGAGGAGACCTCCCCATGCTCCCTTTTGCCCCAGGGTCCCCTCCCACCACTCAGGGTGCCTTTCCCAGCACCGAGCTCTACCAGCCTCGTGGGCTGCCGGCTGTCAACTTTCTCGAATTTTCCAGTCGCTCCTCCACCAGTTTCCACCAGTCTTCGGCCACCTCCAGCCTTCTAAAACCAGCACACCTCTGTATCTGGCCGAGCGCTCCAGGGCTTTCCAGGCTCTTGGCGGGTGGCCAGGAGGAGGGGACACAGGGATGGGCACAGCTGAGCGAGCATCGGCCCCAGCTCACCCGCTAACTGCAGGGATGGCTCTGCTCTGCTGAGCAATGTTGGGTTTTTTCTTTCATTTTTTTTTTGTTTTGATTTTTTTTTTGCCAGAACTGCAGCCTCAAAGCAAATCTGTTTTTTAAACACGTTCTTTAAAAATAAACACTGGCTTGCACTTTTCATTCTATTTATTTATTATTGTTCTTTTAACAGCGGGTTGGAAACAGATTGCAGGAGAAACACTCATATGCTTTAGTGCTGGGAAATGACTCCGCTCGACCACACAGTCACCCACGCTGTTACTGGGACCCTCTGGTGGTCCAGAGCCCGCTGCTGGGTGTGAAGGACGGCCCCCAGCAGCTGGATGGGTGACACTCATCCCTTTGTGCCACGAGCGCGTGGGCAGGGCGCATGGGCTGTGCTGCAGCTGGCAGTGGTATCGCTGTGACAACACCACGCCGTGGCCGAGCTCTGGTGACCTTGCCAAACGGCCATCCCAGATTTTTCTAAGGAACCCGACAGTGGGAATTAGCGATGACTGACTGCTTGCCAACTTTTCGCAGCAGAAAGTGGCACAGCAGATGGCCATGAGGCAGGCCTTTATTCATCACTTTTTCTCACTGCAATTCTCCTCATTTTGATGATGACCTCAGACCATGACGTGCCATAAACTTATGGGTCGGAGCAGGCACCGTCCTTCTCCCAGGGGACTCCATCAGGATGCTGAGCTCCTCCAGCAAGCCCAAAGCCTCGTGTGTTCCAGAAGCGGGAGCACGGGCTGGAAGAGTGGATTTGAGCTCTTTAATGGAAAGTAGTATTTTAATGGTGCTGTGCCACCGGTGCCTTGTCAGTGCAAATGGCCACTGGCTCACAGATGGGGGTATCCCTATGCTGCTGACAGTATTTTCTCTTCTTGTCCCAAACTCGTCTCCTGCACAGAAAAGAAAATTAAAAGATTGAGTTTTTTTTCCTGTTTGGCAACCTCAGTTTTCCCCAAATTTAACGACATTGCCGTAGCTGCCCCCTGCACGGGTAGGCATCGTGCTCTCATGACAGCCGCCGTGCCAGCTGTGCTGCCAGCTGGCTTGGTGCAAATACTAAATGTGGGCCGGGCACCCTGGGCCAGGTGCCTTGGCTGCCCTAAGCCAGCACAGGGAAGATGTTCAGCCGAGGCCTTTGCGCAAGGGGAATCTGCCTCTGCGAGAGCGCACGGCGATGATAATCGCTCCTTGATGGACTTATTTAATTATGGTACTTTTGAATCTGCTCTTGTTTACACCCAGCGCAAATCAGGAAGAAAAAAATTAATCACATGTGGCAGTGTGTACTTAATCACTTATAATTCTGGCCTAGTTATTTCCTTGCTTTACTCTATTTTTGTTTTCTTTTCTTAAATAAACCTGCCATAAGAATGAAAGAAAGGAAAATACAAAGCAGGACTGAAGTGCCTTTTAGGAGCTCAGGCTGACCTGAATGACTTTCTTAAGGGCTTGATTTCCTGTCTTAACAAAAGGCAGGAAATACAAAATTAACCCCTTCCTCCAAAACAAATCCGTGTTTGCACTGGGGCCACAATGTCATTGTAAAGGTAATAATAGAAACTACGGCAGTGCTGTCCCCGAGGGTGGGGGGTGCAAGGCGATGCTTTTCTTTCAGCAGATGGGACCCACTGCCGGCGTTGCTCCGGCCCTCCTTTATTCCCTGGGCCTGAGCAGTTCCCATGTTACTCTGCCAAAATATTTACAAGTCCGTAATGACACGAAAGGCCCATTAGTGTGATCCTCCGCTTGTGGGATTAGGGACTTCTTGGAAAAATAATTCCCTGACAATTTCAGCATAATGCCGTAGCTGAGCGCGTTGTCGTCTTCTCAGCCCGACCGGGGACCTTGCCGGCTTCCTTCGGAGGCTGCGGGTCTCCTGGTGCAACCTGGCTGATGTTTATCTGCGAGGGGATAAATTGAGGGCTGGGGACAGCTTCTGCATGGACTGACACCGGTGCCAATTTGTTAGCAACTTGGTGACAAGCGTAGATAACCCCTAGCCTGGACCTGGCCCATTGCACAAGCTGGTTAACCGGTAAAACTGGCTGCTCAGGCCTTTTAACCAGTCACCCATGGCCAAAATCAGCCCTGAACTGTTCCAGCAAACCCAGAATGACAGCACCGTTGGACCTGACCCGAGCCTGCGTCTCACTGCTCTTGGTGCAAGTTTTGCCTGAATAAAGATACGGAGCACTGAGCCTCAGCACTTGAGACACAGAACAAAAATTCATGTGGGAAAATTTGGAAACCGTGCTGGATGCATTTCTTCTGCATGTGTAACATTTTCTCCGAATTCAGTTTCACAACCCAGCATTTCCTTTTGTAAATATTTGGACTTTGCAGAGGCACAAATTCATAAGAAACAGAAGGAAAAAGAAAGGAAAGATAGGGGAGAGAGAGTCAGCAAAAGAAAGAACAGAAAAAAAAGAATGATGAGACACAGAAAAGGATTCAGTGACGAAAGGTTACAACAAACAGCGTATGAACAATATAGAATTACCGATGAGTCATATTACAATGAAAACAGCATTTTTAATGCATTTAAGTCCTGCGATTGAGCCCTTTCACCAGGGTTTGGTGAGCTCAGGGTGCCTCAGATTCTGCATGCAAGAGGTGATGAGGAGGGGGCCGGATTGGGGCTGTGGCCCCGCTGCTAGAGAGACAGCCTGCAAACCTGCTGTGTGTTGCTTTACTTCTGCGTGCCACATCGAAGGCATAACTGGTCCTTGCTGAGCGCAAAGCGGTTGGGGAGCAGCCTGGGTAGTTTCGCTGAGGACATGTCCTGGGTATAGATGTCTAACTGAGGAATGGGAAAAAGAAAACCTTTATCTCTTCTCCCTGCTTTCCTGCCCTTCCCAGACCAGTGGCTGCCTCCTGCTCGCAGGCTCTGGGCAGCGGAGGGGCGAGAGCCCACGCTCGGATAGTGGGTGCCTGTCTGCCTATCCTGCACCGCTAACGCTCCTCCTGGGGCTCCCCGCTCCCCGCTCGGGCCTTTCCCTGCTGTATTTGTAATGTAGAGCCGTGGGCTGCTGGCTCCAAAACGTGACAGCCCACCGAGGCAGCCCTGCGCTGCAGCTGGGGCTTGCCGTCAGCTCTGCAGCTGTACTTGGTTGCATGAGCTGAGGTGCCCAGACAGCGAGCCCGGCATCATATAACCCTGTACTTGTGTGTGTGTGGCTGTCCCAGGGCACAGCACATGGCACCTCGTGGCCTGAAACCCAAGGCATTTGGGAAGGCTGTCGCAGGGATGGTCCCCCATCGTCGTTCTGCAAGTGTCTCTGCATCTGCTCGAGCAGCTAACGCGAGGCAGGAGCTCTGCTTTCTCTTCTTCCAGTGACTCACTGAAGTGCCTTGGGCAAGTTGCTTAGTGCTGCATTTTAACATGATTACAGGCATTAGGCAGCCAGTCTGGGATACCGTGGATTTGATATTCAAAATCATTAAATAACTGCCTCCGAAGGAAAATCTCTGGGAATTAGTGGCACTGATACAGTTCTCAGCACCAGGATCAGCTTAGTAGGGCAAATGGTTTAAGCAATTTAATCTTATATTTAATTGCTTCTATTAATCTGCTATGAATCATGACATGCACCAGGCATGAGGGTATTTATTCAATAAAATCACTGTATTCGTAAGGTTCTCATATTTCAAGATGAAAGGTATTAGATCTATAACAAAATATACTTATGGGAAATTATTCTTCCTACCGCCTGAGCGAGTGTTTTCTCAATAACATTGTCTAATGGCTAGGGTGGCGAGGCAAGGCTTCTGTGGGAGGAGGACGAATTTGAATAGAAAACAAATGACGTACCTTGCATCGAGAGGCAGGGAGAGGCGTGCTCTGCTCTCCAGAAATGTGAGCCATGGTTTATTGCTAGTCATGTGATGTCAGTGTTTTGTGGGCGCAGTGACTATGTATGAGCTTCGAATTCCCAGAACCATCAGCTCTCATAAAGATTGAGATAAGAGCTGCTGAGGCACTGCAATTTGCAGGGTGTTCTTCTGTTCTCCTTATCTATGTTATCTTTACAGCGAGATGAAGGCTTCATAAATGCACATGGCACACAGTAACCAGCAGAAAGGCGGAGGGGCTGGTCAGGGTTATTTTGGGTTGTGCCCATTAAGGCAGGGATACAGCCAGAGTCTGGCATCTTCTTACCTGTCCTGGAGGGAGCTCAAACCTGTTCTCCATCACCTACAGCTGCCTCTTCCCAGCAGCTTGCCGGTGCAAGGGTCTGCAAAGCCAGCGCAACCAGCTGCTGTGGGACTTCCCCAGCGCAAAGACCCTGTCTGGGAACAAGCTTTGTGCCCAGAGCCCCGTGCACACCCGACTGCTCCAACACAGGAATAACCATGGGTGCACAGAGGCAGCGTGGAAGACTTGAGGACTGTCGGGGCTAACAGCTGCGGAGGAGATAGGAAGGCGCTCCTGCCTGCCTCTGCTGTCCCGTGCTAGGGGCAGGGGCGCAGACATGGGGCTCTCATGGCGTGCTCCCAGGACTTACCCGCACCAGTTTCCTCTCCGCCAGCCCAACATTTGCCTCACTGCCTAATGGCACTGAAAGGGGTTGTTTGCTGAGGGGACAGAGGGCAAGGATGTAACAGCAAAAGCAACTAGCAGGAATGTAAAACCGTATGGTGTGTGATTTCTGTTACCAAAAATCACAATTCCCATGTTCTTGGACTGTGGAGAGTGGAGACCCAGAAGTACACTCCATAAGGGTAGACATAAAAAAATAGAGAAGCATTTAAAGGAGGCAAAGCACAAAGAAATGCCAGTGTGTATTACATTACACATGCTCCATCTGAGTCTCTTAGTGTTCATCTATTTTTTCTGTGCTTTTTTAGTATAGCTTCCGAGGTGTTTATAGCCAGTCTTTGTATTTAATTCATAACTGTTAAAAAATATCCCCGTATCAGTAAATACAGAACTGCTTATTCATTTTCTGCTATGCAGTTTGTTAAAATATTTGCAGTATGACATGATTCTCTCATGTGATAGAGTGAGGTGATGTTTGTGTGTAATAGCGGTTAGTGAAAACACAGTGTTAGTCATAGGAGAGAATAACACTTGACTGTTTTGAATATGAAAACCTTTAGGCTGTGGAAAAAGCCAAACTTTGGCCCACTGTGTTGTTTTCAGAAGTATATGAGAACATATGGGACGGAGTGAGTCACGGTGCAGCGTCCTCTGAGCGTCAGTCACCTCAAGTGGGACACACTGTGAAATTCAGGAGAGGCATAGAATGACCCGTTTCTTTGTCCGTGAAACTCCTTGTCACAGCCACCCAGGACCTGTCCGCGTTGCTCATGGCCCATTTGACTTAATAAAACACACACAAAAAAAAGGTTTAGTTTTATCAAAACTGAAAACCTGAGGCACTGCCTTGCTGTGAAACCTCCTCCCCTCAGGTGAGTTTAGGAAACATTCGGGCTGGCTTTCTCTGAAGTGTCGGACAAACTGTTTCTTGACAGGGATGAGTAAGAAGTGAAGTCATATGGCAGAGCTGGCTGAAACGAATTTGCCCAAACATGGGGAGTTTCTGCGGGGGGGGCGGCCGCGCGCTGTGGCTCTTGGAGCCCGTCACGAGCTGTGATTTCACCTCGGCCGCCGCGCAAAGCGCTGAGCTCTGTTCAGACAGAGGCCCAACCAAAGGGACTCTCACACTAAGACGCTTCTTAGAGAGTATTTTTTTACAGCTGCTGCAGTGTAAAAAAACCTCCCTTCCTCATTAAGCGAGAAGGAAGCCCGTAAACGCAGCGGGGTGGGGGGAGCCCTGAAATGAGAAGTGTTGAGGGTCGAGGGAGGCTTTCCTGCCAGCTCAGCGGCCCCCAGACTGAGTGAGCAAGTGGATGAGAGCAGCCCTGTCCCTGGGGACGTGTGGCAGGGACGGGGCATCCTGGGTGCCTCGGCACCTGCCCCCCGCCATGGCAGTGCCTGTCTTGGGTCCGAGCTGGGGAGGTGGGGGGAAAACGCCCCCGGGTTTTAGGATCGTTTTTGCAGTGTCTCAGGCAGAGAGGGGGGATGACAGCCCAGGTGTTTTCCAGAGCCCCACCGTAAAGATTTTCTTGTGTTCTTATACACCCCTACTGAGAACAGGCGGCTCCCTCATGGAACCAGATAAATCAATAATCAGCCCCCCACCGGGTTTGATTGAGCCAGTCACAGCTACGATCAGGCTTCAGAGAAAACAAATTAGAGTAGGATAACTAAATAAAGTAAGGGACTTCTTCTAAACAAACGACAATAATATCATTATATTGGAGTTACATTTGAACACAACATCTCGCTTGAACACGCAGAATTTTGAAAACATGTGAAATATGGGCCAAGGGCTGAATTTCACAGTATGGGCTCTGGTAAACGTAATAATTCAAAGTATTTTTCCTTTCTGTTTTGTCTCTGTTCAGTTCAGGTTTTTAGTTCACATGCCAGGACCTCCAGTGGGACAGGTCACATCAATCAGCAATCGCTTTGCTTTCCTTCACACTCATATTTTTTAAAACAAAAAGAGGAACAAGAAGCGAAATTAGCTAAAGGAATCAGGCACATTCTCAGATGGTAAATACAAGAGGAGCATGAATCATCCTCTGATAGAAATGACGAGAAAGGATGGAAAAGGTAGCGGTTTGGGAGAAGAAAGTTATGTTCTACACGGCTGATTCAGCTCACTGGACTGAAAATGAATCATCAGAATATTTAAATCATATTACCAGTATTAACACACACAAAACCCCCAAGCTCAGGAAGCCTTTGTTATGAAACAAATGTGATAACGGATAACAAAAGAACAAAGAGGCAGCTTCCGAGCAGCACTGCACTCGCTCAGATCTGCTGCGTGTCCCCGTCCCTGGGAGAAGCAAAAAGTTTGCTTCAATTGCAATAGCCATGTCCTGGCCACTGCTGAGCCTTACAGCACCGGGTGCTTCAGAAACCAAAAGACAGACTCTTCTTCACCCTCTAGAGCTCTTACACTTCAGCAGTGACAAAGTTTTTTAAAATAAATGATTTGCCCACCGGAGAGTACTCGACTAAGGCTTCATTGCTCCCGAGGATCATACCGTTAGCTGGTGATGCAGACACCATGTTAGAGACCTGAGTAGGAGGTTTGACACTGGAAACACATCTCTTCTTATCTAATTGTGCCTGAGCGTAAGCTACAGCGTTAATGAAGCTGTAACACACCAGGTTTCGGGCAGACTCTAGGCAGAGATAACAGCCAGGCTAAAGGATGGTTTGAAATCCCCTTATTTTCTTTCCACCCTTCTGGCTAAGCTTAGCTCAGCTGGGATAAAAAAGTGCCCCTTGTGTGTAGGGATGTTTTCATTCACGTAGGAAAGGCAGTCACCTCCAGGATATAGCACAGCATAGGAAGCAAAGCAAACCACAGGATTCTTTTACATAATGAGTTGCAAAGGTTCTGTAGGGAAGTGTCTGGTTGCTATAAAGTACATCTGTGTATTCCATAACAGTTTGTCACATTAAAAACTCTCAATACCAGAGTAAATGTATCTGTTCAATAGCTGGAATCCTCAGGGGGATCACAATGAGGTAGATATCCATCTCCAAATATTTTTACTGTGTTTTCTTGTCTAAATCTTCCAGGTTCCTTCTCAAGTCTTTGATTTAGACTTCGAGCATTAACACTACGGAACTAAAGCTTTCAATCTCAGCTAGCAAGCATGGATCCTAATGAAGATTTGCCAAAATTCTGACAAGCTATTTTTAACAAAAGCTGTTTTAATAAAAGAATGTGTATTACTGAAGTAAACATGGTCAGGAAAGGCAGAAAGTGAGAGTGACAGGCAGAGAGACAAACACTTCTTCGCAAAGAAGCCTTTGAAACATCTGGAATGTTGCAGCAAAATGTTATTTACCAGGAATGTCAGCCAGTCCCAGCGCAGATGGTTCCCATTAGGGTAGGATCAAGAGACCAGCAAGGCTAAAAATATGTTTGCTTTTTTAGAAACTGGTCTTCATTCTCTGTGCTTTAAAAATAATAATCACTGTTACGCAACTTCTGTAACTGAAATATTTTCTTGGAATATTGTTTGGCATGCTGGCTAGGCTGCAGGCCCTGTGCCACTGCTATTACTCACAACCTCTCTCCCTGAGGACTTTATGATCTCTCTTTTACTTAGAAATAGGAGGATGGCACATTAAGCTGAAACTGATGACTTTTTGTTATAATGTGCCATTGACAAAATACCTGAATTACTACTGTAGGCCAGTCTCTTGCCTGGCCTTAACATGTGCAGCTCCCCTGGAGTCCACCAGGGCACCATACAAAGCCATCACGGGGCTGTGGAGACCATGGGCCACTTCCCCAGCACCAGAGCATGAGCACGTCCCATGCCAGGCAGTGCTCCTGGGGGAGGTTGGCAGCGGCGAGCTTCTAGTCTCCCTGGTCAATATATTTTGGAATAGTGGATTAAAATCAATGGAAAAACGTTGAATTACACCAGGCAGGAGCCTGGCTCAGCGAGAAGAAGCGTGGTCAACTGTGTGAAGGTCTTTGCTCCAGGCGGAGATAAGAGAAGTTCTGATTTCTGCTGGCTTTGCTTACAAGGCACGTGGTCAGTCATCTACCCAGAAATACACCAGCCTTGGAGGCATTTGTGACTTAAATAAAAACGCAGATCTAGTATGGCTCGTCATAGCACATTTTGTGTTGAAACCCCTGTTAGTCAGCCAGAGGTCTCTGCTCTGTCCAGAACACAGGGAGAGAAAAATGTAATTCTGCAGGAAAACGCTCTAAGTTTCTCATCAGCACCTGGGGAGAAGAGAAGAGAATGCTGATGTGTATGAGCCAGTCTATGACTTCACAAAAAATGACACAAATGAAACAGAAAAACTTTCAGGATTGATCAGAAGATGTTTTGAGCTTTTCAAATGTAGCGTTTCAAAGCACGTTACACACAGCAGCTGCCCCTATGAAACACATGAGGAAATAAAGAGCTGAAACTTGAATGTGGTCTAATGAACAATTCTTAACTAAAAGATCTGAGTTCTCAGTGGAAACGCTGAAGAAAACTGTTCACATATTTCCTATGGGCCCCGAAAGAAAAACAGGTTTTGGAAGAAGGCCTTTGATAAAATGGTTCCCACTATCACTGCTCTTCCAGCAGTAACCAACCCTAAGCAGAAGAAAGCAGCAGCAATGAGTTCAGCTTAGAGAAACTTGTTCCTAAAGGTGATTACTTTGGTTGGGAAAGAGAATTCGGGATGGTGGTGGAGCAGGGAGGGAGGAGGCCTTGCCTGCCAGCCCGGCCTTGTGCTGGTGGTGCTGGCAGCAGGGCCCCCGCAGCCTGGGCTCCTCATCTCAAGCTGGCGGCTCATAAAGCCAGCATGCTGTAGAGAGACATCGCCTACCAAAACCTGCATTTTGTTCTGGGACTGGTACAAGCACACCAACCAGCAAAGCACAGTCATTGCCCTCAGCCTTGGCTGTTAGGCCTGGCAGCAGCACAGCAGCGTGCCCGTCAGCAGGAGAGCCGCTCTGACGATTAGCCGAGTGGACCCTGTCAGTTAGCTTTGCATCACTTCCCTTTTTTGTGGTTTGCCTTTTTTTTTTTTTTTTTTTTACTGGCAGTACTGACAGGAAAAAATATGTTTCGAAGGGAAAATATGTGATCAGCATTCTTTTCATCAAAACATGAATGTGACAAAGACAATTTCTCTTTGAGGCCAGCTGTTATTGTGAGAACAAAGGATCAGATCCCACCCCAGTCACCTTTTCTCCTGTAGAGGTGATCTATAAACATGAGTTTGTGGGTCTTTTTCAGTCTTTTTCTGAGCACGATAGCACCCGCTGGTCTCTCTGTCTCAGAAGAAACCTAGCTCAGCTGGCTGCAACGACAGCAGGGAGCCTTCTTGGCTCCCTAAGATAAACCAGAGGCAGCCTCAGCAGGCAGAGCAGGGCAAGGCTCCACTGCCCACGCTGAGCCTCCTGCATGGGAGAGCATTTGAGTGTATCGGGATGATTTATGGCACCTATCAACAGCATCGAATTCACCACAGGACGAGAACAGAAGCAGATGCTAAAAGCCTGAAAGTCAGAGCTAGCAAAAGTGTGGTGCAGAATGAGTAAATAGATCCCCAAAGTATTCAGTGACAAATTCCAAGTCTCCTCGTGCATGGAGCTCTCTCTTTTTGAACCAACACTAACCATTTCTTGAAATAACATCAGCCCTCCTCCCGCAGCCCCCATCCAAGGGTTGTGCACTGCTCGGCAGGGCTGTCAGCTTGGCAAGTGGGCGATCTTCTGTGTAATGTATAATTCAAGTCTCCAATACACAAATGATTGCAGCAGAGTCAGAGAACATGCAAATTATGCCCCACATCCTGCTGTTAGTCACCCTCTTGGGGGAACTCACCCCTACAAAGCCGGTATCCCAGAGCACACCATGTTTGCTAAGCTTCACTTTCTAACTGTTTCAACAGCAGCAGAAATCTCACAGCTCTTCTCTTGAAAATGACTGTAACTTAAAGCCGTTGAAGTGAAATACTCCAGTGGTTTTTCCCTAAAAATAGCAAATGAGTTATCCATATTTCGTTTTACTGCTGCATAACAATTAGAGGTATTAGTTTGAAATATTATAGTGAATTACATCAAATCTTTCATCAAAGGGGATCAAAGCACTTTGCATATTAATTAAATCTCAAAATAAGGCTCTGAGTTAAGCTTAATTATGGAAGATGGTGAATTCTAGGGATTGATATGGGTGAGAAGAAACCAGGACGCCTGGTGATTTGCTACGCTCAGGGCTTGTACAAGCCCTTCAGATTCTCCATGCCTCAGCTTCTCTGCCTGCGGGAGGATAGTTATCCAGAGCTGTGTTTGCAAAGTATGAAAAAAAAAATCCTCTGGCAAAAGTGATGCCTGACTGTTTATGTGGCAATTACAGTGCCTGGGTGTTTACGTGGGCAGATAGAGATGAGCTGACAGACGTATCCAGTGGAGTCCTAAAGCTGCTCTGTTTCCCATCCAATTTCCCACCCGTGACAGGTCTGCCTGTGCAGTGCTCCCCAGCACCCTTTTCCCCTTGGTCTTATGAACTCTTCTGAAGGCAGAACAGAGGGCTCTGCTAGCTGGTGATGGAGCAGTGCTCACCATCACAGTCCCGAGCATCTCACAGCTTGGGAAGCTGCCACACGCACAGCAACTGTCCAAGGTGTCATCACCTGTTCCTATCTGACAGCTCAATGCAGTCAGTGTTCAGGAGCTATCAGTGAATTAGGTACCAAAGCTCCTTTACAGTTTCAGTCAAGCATCCCCATTCCTCCCTTCCTAGGAGAGGAAAAAATCCACCTCAGCTCATAGTGTAGCTGGGACAATGCTGTCATGGGGAATTAACCTAGTGTTAATTTCACAAAGTTGTCCCTTTTTACAACACTGACTAATGGCGGCTTTATGAAAGAAGGATCGATACGAAATGCCTTGAACAAAGGTTATTATTAGTTGTGCACTATTTGAACAAGTCATGTAGAATCATAAATGTACCTATGACTAAACCTGAACAGCTTGATGCCACGAGACCAATGATAAAATTATGAGAATTAGCAATGGAAAACTAGCCCCTGGTGTCAGGCAGAGTGGAAGGGCCAGGCAGCATTTGCTTCTCATTATCAAACACACGGGGAACAAACTGAAACAAACACTCGGTCCAGCCTCGCATGACTACAGGATTAGCCAGAAGGGTGCTTCATTTCCATATGTGAGGTAATATGACTTATCATGTCACTGCTAATATTTGCCAACTTCTGTTTACTTTTTAGCAGATGAAGTAATATTTATGAGTGATACCTGAGTGATATACCTGCTGAATACACTCACACATGAGTGCTACAGGTCCACATGTTGGGGGAACCTGTGCTGGTCAGCATCTACTTGTCTCATTTAATGACTTACTAGAATTCAGCTTGGTTTCCCCTGCAACGGTGAAGAAGGGGTTCCCATAGACATGCCAGCAGCCCAAGATGCCCCTTGTTCTTCTCTTAGAAATCAGAAAGGCTCGCCCAGCATCTGGGAGGAAGGGCAGCCCCGCTGGTCCCATTTCACTGGAGAGCACTGGGTGGCTATGGAGGAGGGCAGCAGCCCTTCTGCAGCCAAACTGGCGCTTCCCATGGGGCTGCCCTTCTCCTTTCCTATCTGAAGAAACAGGGCATCATCAGCAATGCGGCCAACAGAAAAGCCACAAACGTCACTGTGGCCTTGCCTCAGTCACATTTGACAACTGGCAGAAAGCCACTTCCCTAGACAACGGCCGTGCCGTTTGGGGCTGGCGTCTTCCGCAAGGCTCACGAGCAAGCCCTTGGCAACATGCGCTCGCACAGAGCCCCAGCCCCTTCCAGAAGCAGCGAGCTGTGTCCAGTGACCCCAGTTCTTCCTTGTGTGACACCGCAGGGCTCTTGTCTCATCCTCATGCAAACCAGGCGCAGCGTGACGGGCAGAAGGAAAAGCCTGCAAGCCTCTGGGCGGCCACTGCCACCGCTGTCAGCACTTGACAGAGCTGTTCTGAGATTTGGCTTGCTAATGTCTGAGAAGCTGAGATGAGAGCGATTATGGAAATCAGAGACAGAAGTCTGGGACAAATGTTCCTGGATTGCTTCTTATGGTGCATGTTCTCATCCCCGGTCCTTTGTAATTGCAAAAAATGGTGCCTTGCAGATACTTTGAAGAGACTGGAGACAGACATATGCATCTCATCATCAGGAAGTCTGTCTTGATAGTCAGCCAAGATCCCAGAGGAGTGTGCATTATTTATTATTATTATCATCATCGCCGCCACTAACCTCATTTCCCTAGAGATTTGACTCCAGTATAAACGCCTGAGACCATATCCTGGGGTTCGTACTCCATTTTTGTTAACCATATGGTCACACAAGCCCCCTCTGTCATCTCTGGGAACTTAAACTTCTGCATAAAGAATAGGTTGCACACAGAGTAAAGTCCTCTGGACACTGCTCTGTCTTTTTTATTGCAAGCTTCACTTGAGAGCCATATGATAGGAGAGCAAAAACCTGGATGTACTGCAAAACGTCTGCAGAGACTGCCTGCCTGGCTCCCTGCAGACATCAGCTTTATTGGAGAAAAGGAGAGCAGCAGAAAATCAATAGCAACAAGCAAAATTCTTTATTTGTGCCAACACTGAATTACAAACCCTGAGCTTTTTGCATACTGCATGTGCAGGAACATAATGTCAACAGCACTGTGCTGCAACAGGAAGCAAAAGATAAGACTTGGTGAACCATCAGCTTCCTGAGCACCAACCTGTCACTATGTTTTTGTTTATGTTTTACGAAGTACAGGTTGGCATTACAAATGATTTGGCAACTTTTTCCTTTTTTTTTTTTTTTTGATTATTTCACAAACTGTTTAAGCTATTGCAAATGCATCTTTTATTTCAAAATTCTTGCCTAAATTTTAGCAAGAGGCATGTACTCAAATGCTACACTATCTGCGGTTTGCGGTGTACGGTCACAATGCAGAACTTCTGACCCTTGAGTGGATGACAAAGAGAAATAATTCCAAAAATGAAAAACAATGTACTAGTAATAATTATTAGTCATTTCAGAATATATTTCTAGAGACGTTATTTGTCCTAAGGAATCATAGGCCTTCTTTATAATTGTCGGATGACTATGCAAATATTAGCGGTAACATGACAAATTATATTACCCCATGTATAGAAATGAACTGAAATCTAAATTTAAGAACACTTCATTTTCATTATTCATCTAAGCTTAATCACAAGCATGGGAAATATCACCGTAAAATCCAGTGAGTGCTTGTTTTGTCTTTTTTTTTTTCTTTTTTCCCTAAACAGAAAATAAGGGGGCTGTTTCCTTATTCTGACAGCAAACTGAATTTAGCACATGCTGCTCGTGGTATTCTCTCATCCATCACAGCTGAACTGAAACATTCGAGTTTCTGGGGCACTGATGCTTGACAGCACAGAGAGCGACTCTCCATTATGAGCATGCCGAGATGCTCTGCACTGCTCACTGAAAGGAACAGCAGCCGGCACAATGGAGCCACTGATTAATGAGAACAATCGGGGAGGATTTCCTATTATGCCAAGCTTCAGAGGAAAACAGTAAGCAATGCAAAGGAAATGAGTGCATTTGCTCAAAATGAAAAGGTCATCCAGCCACAAATTTTCAGCTTTGATATACACGTAACATTTCAACTCCCATTTTTATCACAAATTATAGCTTCCCAAGGTCTTCAGGAAGTTGACAGAGAGATTGGAAGGTTATTGGGTGGTGTGAGAACGGAACTAACTATGATTTACAAACTTGTCATTGCAGCATATCCACTTTTGTGTAATGAAGAACAAAGCAACCACCCTAGCAGCATCCCTTTTGCATCTTCATCATCCAGTTTTAAATAACAGCTTCTGTTGGTGTCAGAGAGACTCAAGACCTCTCTCCCCAAAATACCCTGAAAAGCCAGTTTAACAATACGGATATGCAAAAGCTGGTACCCTCTTGTGAATTGCAGACTATGTTGCAATTTTACAGAGGTTCTGCCAGATGCTCATTCACATTGACATCACTCAAAGTTAAATACTAGTGAATGTAAACGCAGCAAAATCTTTTATGCAAAGTAGTGTTCCATTAAAAAAGTGTGCAGTTCCCTCCGCAATACTTCCATTGCCTCCTTATCACAACCTAATCTACCCCAGCCTCAATTCCCTTGTTTACAAAATAGAGATAATAGCATTTAGCTTCCAATTAATTTATGTATGGGACATTGTGAGAACTGGTGAATCTTCAGTGAGTGTTTGAAAGATCACCAAATTGGTGTTGCTAAAACAAAAGGACTGTTTGTACTAATCCAGTAGTACCAATGGTATTCATATTATTTTAGGTATGTCCTAGTCCCCTCAGGTTTCGCACAGCCTGGAAAAGCAACTGTAAGCTATTTGTGTTGGGTGAAAACAGATGCTGAACATATCATGATGTAGATGTAAAGGGAGTTCTGTATTTTAGCTAGGGAAGCACTCAGCACACAAAGAGTGAAACCATGGAACTGCTGCAGCTAAAGGGAATTCTCATTGTATATAATAAAATACTGCTACTTGTACAGTATCTATTGAATCTCCCAGAGCCTTACTGAGACATAACTAAAATGCCAAATTGAAAACTCTATCACAGGACTAGACTGGTAGGACAAAATTTCGGTCTATGGCACTTGCATGTATAATGAAAATCCATTAGTGACTCACTTTTTCTAAGGATAGCAGGCGGTATACCTTATGAGTCAGCCTTCTGCTGAGAAAAAAGTCCTACCTTCAACAGACTGGGAGATAAACCACTGAAAAGAGCATAATTATCAGCTGTTACATTAGGGGACAGAGCGGAGAACAGGCAAAGGGAAGAGCAAAAATGTATGAAGGACTTAGCTCATGGAGGAACTCTCAGTATCATAAGACTGACCTTTAACGGACCAGTGAGAAATATGAGTTGAATACACTCATCACCTGCCTGGGAGGTTTACTGAAGACTTCTCTGGAAGTCGAAGCACACAGATTAGTTCTGCATCTGCATGCTAGCAAGAGTAGGGTTAAAATAGATAGGACTGCTTGCCTCACATGGAGGCCTGAATCAATTAGAAAAGGAAAAAACAAAACAAAGGTAAATGAACTAAATGTATTCAGCATTATCAGATTAGGATGACTGTAAAGTATGATTTGCAATTTTAGTGTCTGCAAAGGATGAGAAAAAAACTATAGTGTTTCAGTCAGACAATACCTAGAGGTAAAGGAACAGAATCACATATGAAAATAAATACGCAGAATACTGAGAAAAAGTGATACGGGCTCTGAAAGGATTTGAGGGAAGTTACCTGTCTCTCTCTGAACAGAATTACATAGAGTAGGCAGAGGCAGTGACTCTTCTGTGAGCTCTGGGCTAGTGAGATAGATTTTTTTCATCTCTCATTTCAGCTACTAAGCCCTTACTCAAGCAAAACTCCCACTGGTGTCAATTAAATCTTCCTTCTAATTTTGAACAATGTATATAATGCAAGACAAATCCTATCTAGTTTGTCACTTTTTCATACCTTTTGGCTCTCTGCAGTCATCTGCAACAGTCAGGCTATGCTATATCTGCTAGCAATACACACACATGAGTCATTGCACCCTAGAAATAAGACGGCTAAGGAGGTCAACATTTGGAGTCTGACATTCTCCTCTCTCATATTATTTTCACACTAGATTAATTCCATTGTCTTCAGTAAACTTCAGAATTATTATTTTCATTTTTTTTTGTGAGTGAGTCAGAGAATTTGGCCCTCCACCTGGACTAATATTATCTGTGCCTTTGGATAGACACAATTCAGCTGCACTGGGTTTTA